>NC_135581.1:4616742-4919772 GCF_965152235.1 Eretmochelys imbricata | reverse complement strand
TGTACTCAAAGAGTAGTTATCAATGATTCACTGTCAAACAGGGAGGACGTATCTAGAGGTGTCTTACAGGGTTCCGTCCTGGGTCTGGTACTATTCAATATTTTCATTAATGACTTGGATAATGGAATGAAGTATATGCGGAGTGGAGAGTAGGCTTATAACATTTGTGGATGACACCAAGCTGGGAGGGGTTGCAAGCACTGTGGCTGACAGGATTAGAATTAAAAATGACCTTGACAAATTGGAGAATTGGTTGAAATTCAACAAGTTGAACTGTGAAAAAGTCAAGTGCAAAGGAGCACGCTTAGGAAGGAAAAATCAAAAGCACAGCTACAAAATGGGGACTAACTGGCTAGATGGCAGAGCTGCTGAAAAGGTTCTGGGGGTTATACTGTAGTACAAATTGAATATGAGTCAACATTTTGATGCAGTTGTGAGAAAGACTAATATCATTCTGGGGTGTATTAACAGGAGGAAATTTCCCACTCTACTCAGTGCTAGTGAAGCCTGAGCTGGAGTACTGTGTCCAGTTCTGGGGGCCACACTTTAGGAAAGATGTGGACAAATTGGAGAGAGTCCAGAGGAGAGTGACAAAAAGGATAAAAGGTTTAGAAAACCCGACCTGTGAGGAAAGATTTAAAAAACTGGGCATGTTTAATCCTGAGAGAAGACGACTGACGGGGAACCTGATAACAATCTTCAACTGTGTTAAGGGCTATGATCAATTGTTCTCCATGTCCATTGGAGGTAGGACAAGAAGGAATAGGCTTAATTTGTATGAAGGGTGATTTAGGTTAGAGCTTAGGAAAAACTTTCTAAGTATAAGAGTAGCTAAACTCTGGAATAGGCTTCCAAGAGACATTGTGGAATCCCCATCACTGGAGGTTTTTAAGAAAAGGTTAGACAAACACCTGACGGGTATGGTGGAGGAATTTACTTGATTGTGCCTCAGTGCAAGGGTCTGGACTAGATGACTTCTCATGGTCCCTTTGAGTCCTACATTTCTGTGGAAAGCAAAATGTAGTCTAGATTAGCCAGAAACCCAGATCTGCAAATCAAGCCATTGAATTTTCTGGGGATGGAGTTGCAAAATGTGGAGATCCCATCAGAAAATTTGGGCATATGGTTATTATTGACCTGATTCTTTCATCCCAATGCATTAAAAGCATTTATGGGGCAAGTCACGCGGGAAGTCAAAGCCATGTATTTTGATAAGTTGATGGTATCCCTTGCAGATCATCTCCAATTCCTCATCGCTGAATGACATTTTAAATAACGTGCCAGATGATTTAGTGGACCAGGTTCCAGTCCCATTGCTGGTGTTTCGAGACGAGCTCCTAGATCTTCGCAAAATCAACGAGAAACAATGGTCACCAGAGCAGGTGACGTTAAGGGCTTGTCTCATTCTCTTCATTTCCAGAAGGGTGTTTAAGGTCATAATGGCTGATGCTGGAGTTGGTTATATGTTAAATCAATGGAGGGTTGACCTGAGTGAGGGCTGGGCTCTGCATTCAGAGAGGAGTCTATTAGGTTTAAGGCTGCATTTAGCTACATGTGGGAGGTGAAGGCCCCAGTGACATTTTGAGAGAGGTGCTGTGTAAACATGTATTATTAT
The DNA here is from genome assembly GCF_965152235.1 of Eretmochelys imbricata. Classification (NCBI taxonomy): domain Eukaryota; kingdom Metazoa; phylum Chordata; order Testudines; family Cheloniidae; genus Eretmochelys; species Eretmochelys imbricata. The sequence continues at coordinate 4,918,157 of NC_135581.1, read as the reverse complement.
TTTATCTACACGCTCCGCTTTTAACTACCCACGGTTTCTCAGACATAGAATCATAGAATACCAGGGTTGGAAGGGACCTCAGAAGGTCATCTAGTCCAACCGCCTTCTCAAAGCAGGACCAGTCCCCAATTTTTGCCCCAGATCCCTAAGTGGCCCCCTCAAGGATTGAACTCACAACCCTGGGTTTAACAGGCCAATGCTCAAACAATATTACAGAGAGGACTCCTGAGCTATCCCTCCCCTTCCATCTCTGTGACCTGCACAAATCTGAGTGGTGTAAACATTAAGGGAGTTGTTTGCCACTTATAAAAAGGATTATGGAGGGGTCAAAGCCCTCAACAAGACATCTAATCACACAGTAATGTTAGCTTTCTTCTTTTCTCTGTGGGACTGGTTGCGCATGGCTCTTGGCTTGTGTCCTCCATCCGTATCTGAATGTGTATTGCTCTCCCTCACAGGCAGCTGTGTTTCTTGTGGATGTATTGAATGCTACCGATAATTACGCTGAGTGAGTATTATGTTTTCAGAACTTCAAGCTTTGTGGGTAGGTAAAATAATCTCAGTAGATGGCTTATATGGAGCTGTATTGTGTGTGCTTCTGTTGCTGCTAAGGATCAGCGTGACAGACTGCTTGGATGTGGGCCAGATTTCAAAGGTACGTACGCACCTAAATGCCTTTGGTCCTGGATGCCTAGATGGAGTTTAAATACCTCTGTGTAGTGTTTTATTGTAGAACAAAAACAGAAGTGTAAAGAATGCCTTACCCCTTTAAATCCAAACAGAAATACAAGGGCTTCCCTTAGCCAAAATCCAGGTATAGGCTCAGTTTGCCTCACCCAAGGTTAAAGGAAAGGTCTAAAGGATGGCTTTTTTCAGCACCAAAGGCAGCGCTCAGCCTAGGATACGTTTTGTATAATTCCCCTCCAATCGTGACAGCTTCTGGTCACTGACTCTTGCATATAGACAAACCCACAGTCATTGATCATAGAGGCTGCCTAGAATTTCCACTGGCTTGTGATCAGGCTTCCTCTTTGAGTAAAATCTCATTTCAAATGTCCTGTGCCCATGAAGAACTCACCCTGCCCTGAATTTAGCCTTTCAGCAGCCGTGCTGCGAGGTTTCCAGTGTGGCCCAGCCAGCAGACTGTCGCCTGACAAGATCTCGTCACTGGTGGAACAAGTGAGAAACAAAAATGCTGCACTGAGCGCTCACCAGGTAGGAGGTGCCTCGTCATCGCGCTGGCTGGGGGAAAGCCCGGAGAGCGTGTTAGTAACATGTGTGTAACATGTTGCTGTCTGTTAGATCCGCAGCACATTCCAGGGAATCACTACACAGAAAATTACAGGGTATATTTTTTAGTGCGGTAGAAATGCACAAAGCCCCCACCCTAAACCTCATTGTCCTGCAATGGGGGTGCCCCAGGTGGTGGGCCTGGATTTCAACCTGACTCTGGTTGAAATGAATCCTGTCACAGGGTTTTCCCAAGCCCAGCATCCAGAACTTTCCTCTGCCTCAGTTTCCCTACTCTCATGTTAGCCAGCAGGCCAGTGCATCAGCGAAGCTCCCAGCAGTGTCACTGTTTCGTTCTCTTTTCTGAGGGTCGCATTTATTGTTCAAACACAGCTCACCATCAGTCAGGACAGGTCAGCCAGGTCCTGCCACTTCTGAACTCCCACTACTGCTCCCGACACAGCACCTATCCCCAGCCAGGATCCATCTAACTGGTATGATAAGCCCCTTTCCAGCCCCGTCCCTGGTCCAGAGTCTCCTGTGGAAACCTCCCTGTGCTCTGCACCTCACTCTCCCTTAAGTGAGCTTCCCCTTGGCCTTTTATCTCAGCAGCTGGGAGGCAACTGATCAGTCACAAGTGGGGGCTAAGCCCAGTTCCCTTAAAGAGACATCCCACCCTAAGACAGACCATGTAGGAGTTCAGCCATAAAAGGGTGTCTTGTGCTCACATGCTCCTTTTACTTGCCTGCCAAGCTTCATCGGCACTGCAAAAATACAGAATAATTCCTAAGCTTACGGTCATAGATTTGCTAGGGGTCTGTTTCCTAACAAATCCCCCTAGGGAATGTTTCTGTGGAATGAGTGGCAATGCAGATGGGTTACCCCGGAAAGCACAGTGGCCCTGACCCGGAGGGGTACTGCACACCTCACAAAGGCAGCTGGCTGAAATGGGACTTATCTCGCACCTCCCACCATCAGAGATTTAAAAAATAATCTTCCTGATTCTCCCATGCCCTGCCCCCGGGCGAAGTCATTTACACCAGTTCCAAGTGGGCATTACCAGAATGGTAGCATTGTACGCCCAGCTGGCACCGGCGGAAATCAGGATCAGCTGATAGCTTCAGTGTGATTCCCTTCACTCCAGGCCGAGTTCAGCTGGGTTTGACCCACAGACACAGAGGACCAAAACAATGTGGGGAAGAAAAGCAATGGCGAAAGCCAAACCTGACTGATGAATGTGTGTCTGTGGAGCAGCAGGAGGGATGAATCCTTTCACTTAAAAACAAGAACTCCCCAGTATTCCCACTTCAGTAAACAGGGTTATTTTTCATTTTTCTCTGACTCTATGGCACAAGATAAGTTCTAGTTAATGTAGTGAAATGTTTTATGAGAAGCAGGTAATATTGACAGTAGTCTGCCTGTTTCTTTCCATCAGTTATCCTGCATGGCCAAAATACTAGCTGCAAAGAACCTGACAGCAAACTTCACCAGCTACCCACCAGACGTGCTACTCTTCTTTGAGTGAGTATCTCAGAGTGGCGTAAGGGCTCGTTTCTCATGTGAGAAAACAACGTTAGTCCTGAGTCAGTAGCATTCGGTCATGAGAGTAGCCCTGATCCAAGTCCAGTTATGTCCTTGTGTGTCTAAGGATTACTCATGTGAGGGAAGGTTTGCAAAATTGGACCCTCAGATCCAATCCTGTAGCCCTTACTCATTAAAAATCCCCATTAGTGGGGCTTGAATTCAGCTGGAGCCATCTGGAGCAGAGCTCTAGTAAATATTTTTAAAGCTGCGGAAGCCCCGGCACGTCCCGTGAGGCTGAAGCCCCAAGCCCCAGGAAATACTTGGCGAGAATTTAAGCCCTGCCCATTGGTTTCAGTGGGAGCTTTTTCTGAATAAAGATGGAGCAAGATGGAGAACTTCCGACCCAAGTCAGCAAAGTATTTAAGCACGTGCTTAACTTCAAGCACAATGTCCCATTGAAGTCACTAGAAGTACTCCCATGCTTAAAGTTAAGCACATGCTTAAATGCTTTCGTGAACTGAGGCCTTAATCCTCAAAGTCCAGGAGTAATGTCGGGTCTCTGTTTTAATGTAGAGCTTTGAGGGTCGCTGACCACAAGTGGCAGGTAACAAATGCTAGTTCTGGCTATCTGTTAGAAAGCCAAGTGGGCATTTGGCACTGCCTCTGTGGCAACGTGGGGCCATTGGCAATGAGAGCATGTCTAGCAGCTGTGAGAGCATAGGATGTGGGGACACGACCCCTGGATGCACTACATACCCTCTCCATGGGGAGAGCAGAGCATGGAGCAGAAGCTGATGGGTCCGATTCCTCTCTAAGTCACACCAGAGGATCCCCAGGGTTTAGGTCCTGGCCCATCCCGCTCAGAGCAGCATTAGCTCATTTCTCAGGAAAGCCAATGGTGTTACTGTCCCGACGTGCCAGGGACCTCCTTGGGGACAAGTCGCTGAAGAAGGCACACATGCTGCAAACCACATTTGTCATTTCTGAGGTCTGTTCCCCCCCACCCAGTTTTGGCAATTTCCTTTCCTTACAGTTTCACCCAAGTGCAGAATCACACCTGCAAAGAGTTTTACAGTCTGGCTTCCCAAGGGAATCCAAACCTGCTGCCAAATGGATCGGCCCAAAGGACACAACTCCTGAATAATGCATTGGTGTGCCTGGTAAGTTACAATCTACCTTTCAAGTGCACCTTCTCGGTGCACTAATGATCAGTTCAGTGCTTTAGCGGAAGTATCTACACGCACGGCATCAGAGTAAATTACGTCCTGTTAGTTTCCTGGCCTTGCAAATATTAGTTGCAAATATTTGGGGCCAGATCCTGCCACTTTAATGTTGAGTTATAACTTACTCACCGAGTAATTGAGTACGTTACTATCTGTTGTAAGATAGAGTGGTCAGATGCGGCCTTTTGCTTGTAATCCAGGTGAATACTGAAGGAAAACAAGTTTGAATAGTTCACTCAGAAATACTGCAAAATGTATTGATCTCACTCCCCCGGCTCTGGGGAGTTGCCTGGTTTATAAGAGAATTCTGACACCGGCTGTGTTGCCCTTTCCCCCAGGGCGGGGTGAGTAACACTCTCAGCAAGGAGCAGCTTAGCAGCCTCGGTGCATTGGTGTGTGACATGGATCCAGCAGCCATCACAGACTCCGACCCTCAGATCCTGGAAAATCTGAAGCTCTGTCCAGATCTAGCAGGGCCCCAGAAAGCTGCTCTCAACACTCTCCTCAGCCGTGGGGAAAGCCAGGATGGGTAGGCGCTTTCCCTTGGGCTGTTCTGGAAAGAACGAGTTCATCCCTGAAATGGAGGGTTATTTGTGTATGGGTTTGACTATTTGTGAGTTATCTCAACTCTGCCTTTTCCTGTGTGGTGCAGGGCTCCTTTATCATGGGATTTAGGGAGTTTGCAGAGTCTTGGATCGCTCACTTTGTATCTGAACCGGACAATTTGGAGGTCAGTCAAGGAGGTAGGTTACCCACCTATGCAACTTATTAGGGAGATAGATGTGCTGAGTTCACCCTTTGGGAAGCAGGGGATTGCTTCTGAGATGCACTGGGTTGCATGAGAATGTATATTTTTGTATATTATAGCTGTGAACTGTGTTCCACACTGTGAAATCCTTTTGTGAGCAGCAGATGCTCATGCACTTGGTCTTTCTCTCTTCCTCTTCCTGCTTGCTCCATTCCTCTATCACCAGCCTCTTCTCTCCCTTCATAGATCTTACAATTGGTCTGTCAACTAAGCTTTCTCCTCTACCAGTCTTGCCATCTGCGACTCCATCCTTTCCTCTTTGCCAAACCCTGATCTTTTTTAATTCCTCTCTGCGTGGGTCTGATCCAAAGAAGTCAATGGATAGACTCCCATTGACTTCAGTGGGCAATTGATTATGCTTCTTGTGAGCTAACGCCAGCATACCTCTGGGCTTTTGCCTGTTTTGTCCTCAGTTTCATCAGTGACTTAGGGACTCTTTCTCCTCCTTTTCCCCAGGATGTGAGGAAGGCCTTCTTCAGAAGTGTTGTAGCTGGGTACCAAACCCAAAGTGCATCTCAGAAGGAGAAAACCATGCTCCTCTTAAAATCCATTGGATCCGCATCACCTTCATCTCCCAGATCTAAGCGTGCCACGGAACGTAAGTGGAGGAGCATTAAAATTAGCAATAGGCCAATCGCGGGTTTGGATCAGTTCGGATAATCACTCAGTGGTCTGGGGGTAGCATTTTCAAAATCTTCTACATGACCTAGGAGTCCAAGTCCCATTCTCTCTATTCCCGTAGGGCTAGCAAAACTGGGCTGGAAGTATTGAGGGAAAGCGAAACCAGGATTCCCTCACAAAATTTCCAGGACTTCTTGTATTCAGCAGGGCCAGAAATATTAAGAGTAGGTTTCAGAGTAACAGCCGTGTTAGTCTGTATTCGCAAAAAGAAAAGGAGTACTTGTGGCACCTTAGAGACTAACCAATTTATTTGAGCATGAGCTTTCGTGAGCTACAGCTCACTTCATCAGATGCATGCATCCGATGAAGTGAGCTGTAGCTCACGAAAGCTCATGCTCAAATAAATTAGTTAGTCTCTAAGGTGCCACAAGTCCTCCTTTTCTTTTTATCATTAAGAGTAGAATTTTTTATCGCGTTTAGGCAGCTCTGATTCCATCTAGAACCAGGAAGTGCAGCAACAGCAGGAAAATGGCAAGAAAAAGTAAATACTCCCCTGCCCCCTTCACTGAACAAAACAATGGAGGTGGGCCATCTGGGCTGAAATCTCTCGTAGATCTAGTAGGGCTGTGAAAGAACTCGCGCACCACTGGAGTGTCTCCTTGTAGCCAGACACGGCACAGAGGCTCTCTCCCAGCCTGGTGCTCCCGACCGATGATTGCTCCGGTGCTGGGGTGGTCTTTTGTCTCCTAACTCAGCCCTCTGGCCAGGTCACAATTTAGTCCACCCTCTCTTGGCTAGTTGGGTCCAACAAATACACAATCCAAACGTCCTCACCAAAAGATCTTCAGCCCTAGATGATTATTTAGTCTGGGGTTAGTGGGATTGTTTAGTCTGCAGAAGAGAAGAATGAGGGGGGATTTGATAGCTGCTTTCAGCTACCCAAAAGGGGGCTCCAAAGAGGATGGATCTCTACTGTTCTCAGTGGTAGCAGATGACAGAACGAGGAGCAAAGGTCTCAAGTTGCAGTGGGGGAGGTTTAGGTTGGATATTAGGAAAAACTATTTCACTAGGAGGGTGGTGAAGCCCTGGAATGGGTTACCTAGGGAGGTGGTGGAATCTCCTTCCTTTGAAGTTTTTAAGGTCAGGCTTGACAAAGCCCTGGCTGGGATGATTTAGTTGGGGATTGGTCCTGCTCTGAGCAGGGGGCTGGACTAGATGACCTCCGAGGTCCCTTCCAACCCTGATCTTCTATGATTCTATCTATGCAGTCCTCACAGCCTTCTCTCAGGGCTCCCTGCTGGGCTGCCCACCACCTTTTCCCGTGGCTGGTTCTTCCGCTCCTTCCCGCTACACCAGGTTCCAGCCCCAGGGACCCTATATCTAGCAGCCAAGGTCTGCTCAGGCCCTGTCCCTTGCTGCTGTTTCCCTGAGCTTCTTCCTACACAGCCTTTTTCAGGCCTTCTCCCCCCTGCAACCTGTTTAGATTCACCCTCATTTCAGAGTTGGGACTCTCAGGACCTGTCCCCTAAGAAAATCCCAACACAAAAAAGCCTGAACAAAACCCAATTCCTATTTCTTTGGGGCTCAATCTGACATTTCTCTCAACCAAATGCCCCTCAGGGCTCCCTTTCTGAAGATCCAGTTCCTCACCTCCTCCACTCTGGTGGCTGTTGGATGTCATTCCTGGCCGCCGGCAGCCTCCCCTATTCAGGTGAGGATACCAGGCCTTTCCCACCTGGGTTCTGTCTCGCTCATCCCAGAGAGGGATTGTAGATTCTCTTCCTGCAGCACCCTTCTGCTCTAAACTTCCTGCCTTTATAACCACAACCCAGCCCCGCCCTCCCTGGGCTTCATCTCATCTCCCCACCCCCAGGTGACACTAAGGAGCACAATTGGCCTCTCAGGCCTGCATTAACTCCTTCAGACCTTGCCTGGGGGGCATACCACACCCCAAGGTCATTTGCAGGCGTAGGGTGGGGGAAAATCTCTCCCTTTTGGGAAAAATCTTATTGAATTCAACAGGGAAAACCATCAGGGTTCTGTAGAAATGTAGTAGGGGGCTATAGAAATAATGACAAAAGCTACAGAATGAAACTGCATGAACCATTTTTATGAACTAGGATTCCCATATGATTTCTGCAGCAGGGAGATAATTCTCTCTCCACTTCTGTAGGATGGTTCAAAACCCCACATAGAACTGTTATCATTCCCTGTTAAATTCTGTAAGACTTTTCTACAAGGGCTATGAGATTTCCTAATAGGACTTGTGGGGAGTGGAGGAAGGGAAACTGCAGTGTTCCGTAACAGGAACTATTGTGATCCTGGGATGCATAAACAGGGGAATCTCAAGCAGGCATGGAGAGGTTATCTTACCCCTCATTTGGCACTGGAGTGACCACTGCTAGAACACTGAGTCCAGTTCTGGTGCCCATAGTTCAAGAAGGATGAAGGGTGATAAGTTGGAGAGCATTCAGAGATGAGTCACGAGAATGATTAAAGGATTAGAAAACCTGCCTGATAGTGACAGACTCAAAGAGCTCAAACTATTTAACTTAACAAAGAGGAGGTTAAGCGGTGAATTGATTACAGCCTGTAAGTACCTACATGGGGAACAAATATCTAATACTGGGCTCTTCAGTCTAGCAGAGAAAGGTCTAATCCTGGGGTCGGCAACCTTTCAGAAGTGGTGTGCCGAGTCTTCATTTATTCACTCTAATTTAAGGTTTCGTGTGCCAGTAATACATTTTAACGTTTTTAGAAGGTCTCTTTCTTGAAGTCTATAATATATAACTAAACTATTGTTATATGTAAAGTAAATAAGGTTTTTAAAATATTTAAGAAACTTCATTTAAAATTAAATTAAAATGCAGAGCCCACCGGACCGGTGGCCAAGACCCAGGCAGTGTGAGTTCCATAGGTTGCCTACCCCTGGTCTAATACGATCCAATTGTTGGAAGTTGAAACTAGAGAAATTCAGACCGGAAATAAGGCATAAAGTTTTGACAGTGATGGTAATTAATGATTGGAACAATTTACCACATGTCAAGGTGGATTCTCAGTCACTGGCAATTTTTCAATCAAGAGTGGATGTTTTTCTAACAGATCTGCTCTCGGGATTATTTGGGGGAAATTCTCTGGCCTGGGTTATCCAGGAGGTCAGACTAGATGATCCCAGTGTTCCCTTCTTCTGGCTTTAGAGAATCTATTAATCTGAAATCTTTCCCTATCTGCTAATTCTATCAACAGAATGCAAATCTGAACCTATCACCGCCAGCACCATCCAAGACCCCCTCTTCATTGTGTATTATGACACGAAGGGGCAGTTTGATGCATGCTTGAGTAACGAGGTTTTGAAAGCCAACCTGGTTCCATTGCTGGAGCACCCTCTCACAGAGGAGTACCTTGATGTCATGAAAAGCAAACTCAGTGAGGTAACAAAGAATATCACAAAATAAGACAACAATAGGCAGCTGAGCTCCACCTTAATACACAGCTTTTCCAGGCAGGGAGAGCTCTGTTTGTAGGTGATTTTCATCCTTGGGAATAAGCATTGTGGGGAAAGATTTCTGACCAGAGCAGAGTACGTGCATGTTGGGCGGGTGGTGTTGGGATGCTCATTTCTACATCCCGAAGGGCTATAACAGAGTCAATGTGCTGGCTGGGGGAGCGGGTGTTTCTTAGCTCATCCATACCCAGCCCTTACAGGATGTTGCTCTCCCAGATGGGGAGGACCACTGCCTGAGGAAGTAACTCTGGGAGTAGGTTCAGGGCTCTTTCTGTGCTTCCTGCCTCTGGGAGAAAGAAAATAGCAAAACCAGAAGCATAAGGGGAGCTGCTTCTGTACCCTCTTCCACTAATACATAGACCTGGTTTCGTTGTTTACTGAATTCAGGCCTGTGTCATTATTCCAGGGACTCTGCCCGTCTGTGCTAACCCCTACTAAACCATATCACAAGGCCACATAACCAGAGTGCATCCTCTGTGTCACTGTCTCTTCTGCGGCCCCTGGAGACCTGGTGCTGGAGGAGAAGCAGTTTCCGAAAGCTACTCCAATCACCTTGTCTGGAGGCACAATTTTTTGACGTGCTCCCTCAGGGCTGAGTTCACTCCTCACTACAAGGAACACGAAGAGAGTCTGGTTCGGGCCAAGTTCTCCTGCCCCCTCAGTGCTATGGCACAATTTGAGCGATGATGAAAAATGCCAGGGAGATGATGCAGAAATAATTCAAAAGCAGCGAGTCTGAGCTCAAAGAGGAATCCAGGGCTGAACTTTGCAGCTCTGGTCCATCCCTTGTTAAAACAATAATGTGGTCTACATTTATCATCTGTAGTGCTGTGGGTATCATTTGCTGTAGGGGGGTGGGGTTAGGACGGGGACAGAGGTGTGGGGGAGAGTTCAGGAGAGAAGTAAGGAGCACTGTGAAGATCAGTGGGAGAATGAGGGGAAGGAAGAGGGAATGGTGATTAGCACTGGAGGAGGAAGGAGGAAGAGGGTATCATGGAGAGGAAGTCGAATGGTTGCGAGGTGAAGCGAGGAGCTGAATCAAGGGAAGTAAGAGTCAAATGCAAAATCAGAGCTGCAGAATCGGCAAGGATGAGAGGAGAATGGCCCAGAGGAACCTGCATTGGGTGTCTAACCGGGTAGATGTTGGTAGTCTGTAATGTTACTCACATGTTTGGTTTCGGGACGTTGGCTGCCCATATGACTAGAGCATCTCAGCTCAACACCCGCAGGGATTCGCCATCAGAAATCAAGCCAAAGCTATCACAAAGAGACAGAGACCCAGGGGAAGCAGGAGGGCAGTGGTAAAAGTAAGGAGGGGACAGAAGCCAAGAGGATGTTGTGTCCAGTGGTGAGCGAGAGGTAGAAACAGGATTTCCTGTTACACTTTAACCCAGTTGGAATTAGCCTCCTGCTCTTGATATCCATGTTTCACGTACATCTAGCAGTTCAGCACGTTCAGTGATATTCCTTTTGCTAACGAGTCACCCTGGACCTTCCAGATTTTCCCTGCTGGGATCCCAGAGGACCAGTTAAAGCTGTTTGGCCAGTTATCACGCCGCTACGAAGGGAATGAGATCAGCACTTGGCGAGTGACTTCCGGTGACACGCTATCAGCCTTACTGGATCCGTCTGGCGGAAGCTGGAAGGCATCTGGGGTAAAAATGCCAGCAGCTGTTAACATAGCTATTGATGCGATAGAGCAAGAGACCAGGCTGCAGAGGGGCAATGGAAGTTGGAGCCAGATGTGCTGGTTTCCTTTACACAAGGAGAATTCTCAACTGCCCGGTTAGGGCCAGATTCTACCATCTTGTGCTGACGCAGCAGAGCAAAGTAACCAGAACAGGAGTAGAGAATCTGAGCCAATATTTAGAAAGATGGGTACAACACAGGATTCAATTTAACAAGCCTGCTGCGAGAAGTGAGTTTTGGGAGAGGTATTTGATGGAGGGGATGCAGCTATAACATGTACAGGGCCAAGGAGACTCTCCCAGGGGCATTGGCCAGCAGGCATAGATGAGCAAAGATCTGGATTTACATTCTTCCTCTTTTCATCTTGGCTGCGTGGGCTAGAATGAGTCAGTTTCTCTGTTCCTGACAGTCATAGCTTTGATCGCTGAAAGAATACAGTGTTTGTAGCAGTTACTATAGTACTCTTGTGTGTTTTTATAGGGAGGGTTTGTATTCCCTAAATAAATTCACCTTCTTTCATTCTGTTTTCCAGGCGAAACAACTGATCACTAGATACACGGACCTGGGGGGCACCTTAACTGGACCCTTACTTCAGAAAATTGGTGGTAGAGATCTGTGTGGTCTGGACGATGATCAGATTAATAAAATAAGCTCAGAAGCAATTGGGTAAATCATCTTTAGAAACGGAAGGGGCACTTTAATTTCATGAGTGAATCTTTAGACTCACGTTAGTGCTGAGCAGTGTTGGACACAACTCTGCTATTTCAGAGTGTGTTGTAACAAGCGCTCCTGAAAACCCTCCAGATTCCGGACACCTCTTGGGTCTGCAAAGCCGAGCTGGAGAGTTTGTGAGCGCAGGCTTGCAGCTGGGCACTAGCGGACCAAACATAGCACTGAGAGTCAGGAGGCCTGGGTTCTAGGTTTGATTCTTCCGCTGACTCGCTGTGTGACCATCGGCAAGTCACTTAACCTCTCTGTGCCTTCACACAAGTAACCCTTGCAAAGGAACTGATAGCTTGGAGTAAGGAATACTTGTGCTCGTAAGAGTTGCAAGATTTGCCTGCTATGGAGCAGGGCTGGTTGTAGGATCCCATTATGTGTGGGGGGAAGGCATGTGGGTACTTTGGGGCCTGGGTGTCGCTGTTTAAAAAACAAACAACATTCCGAGTCAAGAGGCTAGTTGGATCACTACAAAATCTTGGAATTTAAGGGCTTTAAAAAGTAAAATTCGGATACTGCGTTGGTATTTGCAATGATTTATAATTTCTATAACAGACGAGAACGCTCCAATCTGCTGCTGTTCCACCGCTTATCACTGGATAATTTTGTACATATGTTTGACTTTCTGACAATTTGGGGCCCCTTGAAGATTTTTTTGGGGGGGAGGGAGGTGCAAATGTCCCCTTTGTCCCACCCCCTCCTCCGGTAGTGACAGCTCTGCTCAGAGGTTAGAACTATGGGTAGGAATGAAAAATTACAATAAACCTGGGAAGAAACCTTGGAGAGAAAATGCCAAAAAATAACAGGAGTGAGCTAACTGGAAAACAGTCGTTCTCAGGGAGCCTTGGGGTGATGCCAGAAAATAAATGATATACATGGTTGCACTCTGAGATGGTAGCAAAAAAAGCCATGCAATTTTGGGCTGTTCCTGCAGAAATGTCATAGGCCAGATTCTTTGCTGTGCTGAGTTCATACTCAGCAGAGTGGCCAACAGGAGCTGCTGGCCCTGCCACCATTCTCAGTTTATTAGCCCTTATTCACAGGGTCAGATGGCTTGCCATATTTAGGATTAAGGAGTAAATCATCCGTCCAATTAGCTATGGATCTTGGGAGGGTTCATCTGTTCACAGGATTGGGCCTTTGTTTGCTCTCATTCTGGGTAAGAGCCACAGATTGTAACGTGCGACTTTCCCTTCACCTAGGACTGCTGGGAAATTAGACATTTCTTCTTGTTCACAAAGCAAGAAAGTCCGGCTGTATGCAAAAGCCCGTGATGCATTTGCTAGCCAGACTGGAACCAGTGCTTACTACCCTTTAATTCAGCCTTATTTAGGTAGGTATTTAAACTTTTCCCTTCTCTTATTCCAGTGCAGTTGATACAGGACTGTTCCTCCCCACCGCCCTCCATCAATTGCCATAACTAGCAGAGATAGGGGTAGCTTTTTAGACACACTATTGATGTTTATAAAAGACATGCAGTAACCACCCTGCTCCCTGCTTGGAAAATGCTACTGCATCTGGAAGTTTATTAAAAACCCTACCTATTTTTATTAAGGTGGAGCTCCCGTAAAGGACCTGGAACACTTAGCAGGATCTAATATTGCCATGGATATTGACACATTTACTTCCTTAAAACCCAACGAACTGCAGGTATGTTACATGCATTCCTTGCATGCTCCTTAAACTGCTGGCTGATGCCTAGTAGAAGACCCCAATTCCATTGCTCGAGACTCTACCAGCTGTCTTGGTACGGTCTGGCTCTCTAGTGGAATGTCCATCAATGCAATGCTGCAGAAGAGCCGGTGGAGAGAGGGATCCACGGGAAAGGGGGTTTATATTATTTATTATGCCAGTAGCACCGCTGACATGTGAGTAATGCTTTACACATTCACCGTCCTGAGGAGCTGACGGTCTCAGTAGACAGGGAATGTAACTTAACAGGAGAGAGGCTGCGGAATTATGTTTAGCAAGTGTTAGCGTCAAGGCTATTGTCCAATCAGAACTGTATGGGAGGGATTTGGGATTCTCTGTCTTTAATACATATTTTTTAAAACGTTATTATTTCGTTAGTAATCGTATTAGAAAAAGTAGCCTCTGGTGACACGGCCTGTTTGTGAAGTTGAACTGGTTTCACAAATGCATTGCAGAACCTCAGTGTCCAGAATGTGAAAAATTTGCTTGGCGTAAACCTCCCTGATCTAAACCGAGCTGAAAATCATCCCTCCGTGACCAGCTGGATCCAGAGGCACTATCAGACGGAACTGGACAGCATCCTGGGCATTGGTCTGCACGGAGGAATGTCAGAGCCAGTCTCAATGGCAACAACTAACAGTGGGACTTCCGCTACCCCTGATACCAGCACCTCCCTACCTGCCGCCACCTACAATGTCTCCACCCCCCACAACACCACCTCCCCACCTGCCACCACCTACAATGTCACCACCCCCCACAACACCACCTCCCTACCTGCCACCACCTACAATGTCACCACCCCCCACGACACCACCTCCCTACCTGCCACCACCTACAATGTCACCACCCCCCACGACACCACCTCCCTACCTGCCACCACCTACAATGTCACCATCCCCCACGACACCACTTCCCCACCTGCCACCACCTACAATGTCACCATCCCCCACAACACCACCTCCCTACCTGCCACCACCTACAATGTCACCATCCCCCACGACACCACTTCCCCACCTGCCACCACCTACAATGTCACCATCCCCCACAACACCACCTCCCTACCTGCCGCCACCTACAATGTCACCACCCCCCATGACACCACCTCCCCACCTGCCACCACCTACAATGTCACCACCCCCCACGACACCACTTCCCCACCTGCCACCACCTACAATGTCACCACCCCCCACAACACCACCTCCCCACCTGCCACCACCTACAATGTCACCACCCCCCACGACACCACCTCCCCACCTGCCACCACCTACAATGTCACCATCCCCCACGACACCACCTCCCTACCTGCCACCACCTACAATGTCACCATCCCCCACAACACCACCTCCCCACCTGCCACCACCTACAATGTCACCACTCCCCATGACACCGCCTCCCCACCTGCTATCATCACCCCACTTGCTACCATCCACAATACCACCACCCCCCACAACACCACCTCCCTACCTGCCACCACCTACAATGTCACCACCCCCCACGACACCACCTCCCTACCTGCCACCACCTACAATGTCACCATCCCCCACAACACCACCTCCCTACCTGCCACCACCTACAATGTCACCATCCCCCACAACACCACTTCCCCACCTGCTCTTGTCACCCCATTTGCTACCATCCACAATACCACTACTAGCCACTTCCCCACTTCCCCGCCTGCCACCACCCACAATATCACCATCCTACCTGCTACTATCCACACTATCATCTCCCCAACTGCTATTATTACCCCAACTAGCATCACCCACAATACCACCTCCCTACCTGCTACCTCCCCACCTAGTCCCACCCACAACACCACCTTCATCACCTCCCCCAAGAAGCCTGTCACTCCCCCCCAGCCCACCCCAAACTCCACCTCCTCATCTCCCACAAGCCCTGGCAAGACTGCTGTTCCCCCTGCACCGGCCACCACCATGTCTTCCACAACCATGATCACCCCCAAGACAGCCACTAAAAAACCAGCTACCAACACGACATGGCCACCAAAGCCACTACCACCAGGATACATCATTCTTGAACCGGTCACCGGTATGTATCCGTACAATCATGAAAGTTAGGAAGAAGGAAAGTCTCAGGAAACAATCCCAGTGGAAAAATACCCCTTGACTAACACAGTCATTTGAGTCTCTTAATGACCAGCACCAGAATATGCGTTCTGTTATTAATAAGGGCACCCGTTACAGCTACTAGCAAATGAAGCAATGACACCCCACCGGGGAGTGCTATAATTTCACAGTGTGAAACGTGACCCCTCTCTCCCCCCAGATACTGCGTGCATTGCAGTCCTGTCAGGCATGTCTTAGCACACATTTACGCACACTCCGGGTATGTCTTCACTGCACAGTTCACATGGGGTCTTAGCAAGTGCAAACTCCCCTGCCATCCACACTGAAAAACCTCACACCAGGGTTTGGAGGTGCTTTGAGCTTAGGATTTGAGCCAAGGCTGCCAGTTCACATGGGCTGGAATCCACCCACTTCGCAGCGAGACTCCAGAATAATTATTTGAATTTTGGTAGTCCCCCAGTGCGGTCCCACAATCCCCCTGCAAGGACAGACAAAGCCTTCTGCAATTGACTGGGAAAGAATCCTAGAGCATCTCAGTGCCATGCCTCCAGACCCACCAGGGCATGTGAGGAAGTAGTAATGCGCGTAGGGCTTTGCAGTGCTCCTGAAGAGAGATTTTAGCAGCCCTTATACATGCCAATTATAACAAAGGCTGAAGCTTCTGTAGGGCAGCATCCTCATACTGACCCAGCCAAGGTCCCATCCCTGAGCTGAAGAAACTCTCTCTCTGAGACAGAGGAGAGGTCAATGTCCACAGACCGACAGCCCTTGGCCTTTTTGCTGCCTACAATGAGTGACATACTATAATATTGTTTGCTCAAATATACCCGCATGGCTGATATCCCAAACTCATTGCGCATAGGCCCACTGAACCAGACGGTATTGTTCCTCAGTCTGTAGCGGGTATATAATATACGGGGTTGGGAAATGAAGCCAGGGGAGCTGAACTGGAGACAGCCTCATCAGGCCTGGGCTGGAGGGCATGCGGGGGGTTACAGAGACAAATTCTTAAATGGCTTTTGTTCGAAAATGCTCGACTGTCATATAGTACAAAGTGCCGGCTACTCTCGTCAGTACAGACTGGTGTGGCTCCACTTAGTTCAGGGGTTTACTCCTGCTATACATCGGCAATACCATCACCTCCACCAATACCGCTGGCCCAGCTGCCCTGCCCTAGTGCGAGAGGAAAGTCGGTCCTTTCATGTATAGTAAGTTCTATTCTACCATGCTCCCCACCTGTAACTAGCTGTGGGGTGCTGTGGCACAGCTGTGTGACCTTAGGGGGCCTCTAGGGGTAACAGGTGATGTAGGCCAAAAGGCAACACCTCTCTGTATACATACAATCCTGCCAGGAGTGCCTGAATGCAAACACGATACGCCATCACCCCTTTGGGTGTTCGGGTCTGACCATGCTGATCACATGGACAAGCCAAGTAATTCTGATTTTTATTCTTTCCATCATCCAGCATCAGGATCCAAACCAGCTTTCCGTTTGCTGGATGCCTTGTCCACTACCATTGGAATCTCCGTGTTGAGCAGGTTTCTCTAACACCACCGACACAGGCTCTGCCTTCACCGTGTTCCTCCTTCCTTTAATTCCTCCCCTGACCCAAACTAGCTGAGCTGGCAGCTGCAGACATTTCATATCCCCCCAAGGGAAGCCGTGACGCCATGAAAAGCAAACACGCACAGTACATCACTCTGTTTCCCTGGGGCAATGCAATCATCCCTGAGAAAAGGGAAAGCACATTAGCACTATGCCAAACAGCACATTGTGGGTGTTGTCGCTCAGCCGTTTGGAGAGAAGAGCAGTACAAGAGCCTCACACCAGGACCCGGAGCAGCAGCAGAAAATCCCCAAAGGACCCTTCAGATCTGCTCACTTTGCCCCATCCATGGGTATGCAAAGTCTTCTCCAGCTGAACTCCCAAGGCCAAGCCCTCCTCAGGAGCAGCACCCAATGCCTACTCTGCATCTCCTTGGTCAGCAAGGGTGAAGCCAGCCCATAGGGTTACCTGGAGGAAAGTCCAGTTGTGGGGAAGGTTGCAGGGGTAAAGGACACAGACTGAAATACTGATTCAACAGGGGGCTGTGGTAGGGCAGATGCATTGCTGTTGTAACTCCACTGGTATCAACAGAGTGAAGCTAGCGATGAATTTGACCCACTTTTCTGTGCACGACACATTTACTACGCCTGGTTACAAATAAAACTGATAGGGCCAAGTCCCTGGCTGGTGTAAATTGCCACAGTGCCATTGAAGTCAAAGGAGTGGCAGCAATTTACACCAGCAGTGTTATTTTGGGGGGGGGGGGGGGCGCGGCAGGGAATCACCATTTTTCCTGCCAAAAAATACAAATCAAAATAAAGTTAGATGACTGTGAGTTCTCGTCTCCCAATACAACAACCTGGACCTCTCCATCATGCTGCGGTCTTTTCTCTGCTGGGGACCAGTGTCACCATATGGCTAATAGGAACCTATCCAGGGGCCAGCTTCCGTTCCAAAATCTTTAGGGTTTCAGGCTGCGAGGTAGGCATGAGGCTGGAAGAAACACATGTCTACTAGATAAATACTAGTCATAATACGATGATCAATTGTATTGTGGTTGGGTTGGGCTGCATATTGCTCTGACAAGGGGCTCCATTCTGCCACCCTTACTTATATGGCGTAGTACCTGAGCCCATAAGTAGTCCCATTGGAATCACAATTGAAACTCATGGAGTAAGTCACTGCCCACTGTAAGAGGAGCAGAATTGGGTCTATTATTCTTGCACTATAAACACAATAGTGTCATGTATTCATCTGACGGCTCTGCCAGAAATCCCATAGGTGTATTTAATTTGCTTTATTTTGGACTTATGAGAGATCTTTGATCAGGATTTGTTCAAGCCATGCCACAGCCACTTGGGTGGGAACATTTATTAAAAAGAGTGTGTATGGATTAGCATTTTACTGCTGTATAGGCAACATCAGGCAAACTATTTTACTTTTTCCTAACCATAGATGTCCCTTAATGTGTACAATGCTTTCAGTTTAAGCTGTCTTTCCGCTTAGTTTTAATAAAATATACCAGTTCCTTTCATATATTGTTTTGAATTCCTCCATCTGATTAGAACTGCAATTGCTATTTCTATCTATCTCCTCCAACCAGGCTTGAATTCTCAGTTTTATATTCCAATAACTCTCCTATAAATTCTCCCCAATGAAGTGAACAGAGGGAAAAAACGGGGAAGGGAACCTCAGAGTTTGTCTCTGCCCTTCAGATCCTCTACCTTCATGGCTCCTTACCTCATGGATTGAAGAGATTCTTATACATCTTCTTGCTGAGGGCAAGTCAATGGGGCGAGTAGACTGAGTGAGTGCTCATCCATGTGAGGAAAGGTTGCACAGTCTAGCCAGAAGTGAGCAGTGACTTGTAGGGCTTTCATTAAATGTGCACGTGACGTGGTCACAAGCAAAACACGTGGGTGTTAGTCTGATAGCTGTCTAACCCCACCACTCCATTCCAGGTTTTGCACAACGTCCAGTTCACACTGGAACAAGCCATTTTGGAGCAGTTAGTCAGTTCTATAGAGATCTCCAGCTAGGATTGACAATGTCAATAAAGCTGCAAAATTATTTACCTTACTGCTGAGATCCCGTGGATTCAAAGTTGTGGTGACCTGTGGCACAGCTCTGTGTCGCTCATGCTCACCTAAACTCTGCAAATGTGTCAACTGTGACACTTCCAAGCTGGAAATCCTCATTGACCCATGAGCATTTGCTCCTATGTTATCAGAAAAACGAGGCATCTAAACAAAATTAATGGGGCGCAAAAGGTCTAGACTGCATAGCTATCTGCTTGGATGAAAGATATTGATATATTCCTCTGGAATGCCTTTACTTTCTTCTCCCTCTATCTGGTTTTAATTTAAGAAATTCCATCTTGGACCTGAGAAACCTTCCCACTGAAAGTTTTGTTGAACCTGGTACATGCCATGAAGTTTCGGTTTCGACAAAAATCAATGTCTTCTGATGAAAAACAGATGCCCTGAAAATTTCCCAGCCAGCTCTGCTTTTAACCCTGCAGCCCAGTGCCAGAGGCTGCCCCTGGTGAGGAAGATTCTTTATTGCTTCCTGAACATCTGGACTGTCCTCAGCTCCCCTGCAAGTGACATCAGCCACAGGAGAAGTAAGGGCAACTGAGCTTCTGTCCACTCTACCACTACTCCTCTCCACTAGGGCAAGGGGACCCTGGCTGGGGGCACAGGAAGTGAGTGGCACCCTCTTGACAGCACCCTGGCTGGCCACAGACAACCCATCCTGGCCCTCTGAGAGCATCAGCAGCAGAGTAGGAGGCAAGGGGCTGTCTGACTTTCTTGCCATCTCTGTGCCCCCAACCAAGTGAAGGGAAACTAGTCAGTGACACCAGATCTCAATGTCTCCCAGGCACTCTATTCCACACCTGCTGCCCATAAAGAAGAGGAAAACATGGCTAATGTCTGTCACGTCTCTCTCTGGTTATAGAACATGCAGCGTGCAGTGGGGCCTGGTTATAGCCACAGTCTATATTTACAAGGACCATCAGGGTGTGCACACAACAACCTGATCTTATATTTGCCCTCTCCTCCTATTCCAGCCCCAGGGTTTGTCGCAATCACTCATTGAGCCAATCAATGCAATGCAAGTCTCAGGCTGGTGTCCAGCAGAGATTCCTGACTGCATTCTTCCTCTCGTGGGAAAGCTGGCCCAACACGCTTAGGTGACTCATTGAGGCCGGTAGGGACAGTACCACCTTTTCAGTGCTCACTGAGGTGCAAAATAGCTGAGTGTTAAGAGGAGGATTAAACTTTCCCCAGCCAGAAGGGACCAGGGCTGAAAAACTTCAGCTTTTGCCAGCAAGGCAAGGGAAGAGTAACAGACACGTTCGGGATTCCTGAATGTTTATTTTGGCCAATACTCACAAAACAATTAAACCCTGTTCTGTGCATCGCAGAACGGAGCATGGCGCTATTAATCCTGCCGTCTCGCTTCTGCAATTTTCAGCCCAGTTTGTTTATTTTTTTTTTTAAAAACCACCCAGCGACTTCCATGCCCAGTTCACAGATCCTTGCAGTGGACAAACAGCAAGCTTTTGATAAGTTATTGGGCATGCCCGATATCCCGATACCAGCTCATCTTCTAACCCCTTTGCCTACTGGGCTAATACCATACAGGTTATGTGGTAAGATTAGGATTATTTATTATTTGCATTGTGTGGTAGGGCCTATGAGCCCCAGTCATGGGCTAGAATCCCGTGGCACTAGGTGCTGTACAAATGCAGAACAAGCAGAGGGCCCCTGCCTGGAAGAGCTCACAATCTTGTTTTTGAACTGAATGAATAAAAAAAGGAAAGCAGCTAAGATGGCTACTGCTCCCGCACATGCTGCCTGCTGATATAGGGTTTTGCCCTCAGTTGTATATTTCTGTGTCCTCCTGTGACACGCCGTAGAGAAATCAAGATTTAGTTCCACCTTCCTGTTTCCTGGGGTGAAGATCTTCATGACAGGAATGAAGTCAGAAGAAAACTTAGGAGCAACACAGGCAGGAGGTGGAAAGTGCTGACACTGGTCCTCAGAGAGGCTGATGTTGGCTCTAGAAAAAGGAGAAGAAGAGTTACATTATAGAGAATATATTATATATATTCTACAGAAGAAATATAACTGCCGAGGAACTGAAAGCTCAGCAGCCATCATTTCCTGTCCTCTCTAGTAACATCCACGGAAGATCTGCAACCCCCTGACTAGGACTTTGGAACAACTGAAATATCCCTCCCAAATTATCCATCCCAGGTTTCATCGAACATCCAACACATGCTGGAATGGGACATGTTTGAAGTGTCTAGTTGGTTCTATTGAGTTCTCCAGACAGAATGGATGTTTTCAATAAAGCTGTTGGTTTATTTATCTTAATACTGGGCTTTACTGCTTAGATTCAAATTCCTGGTAAATTATGGCACAGAACGCTTTACTGACATGCACTTACAGAACGCTTTACTGACATGCAACTGTAACCCCCACACCTCCTGGGCCGTGGTGCTCTGTCCCTTCTGCTGGCACCGAGACCACTTAGAGAGAGACGAATGCATCTACTCTACAGCCTTAGCTAAGGGCCATATGGCTTTTAGCTCATGCAGCAGAGGGTCATGCATTTAGCTCCAGAGATCCCAGGTTTGATCCTGCCTGCCAACGACTGGGGTCTGTTGGTGTCACACAACTGTGAAACTTCTTGACCAGAAACTGTCACGACTTTCCCTGCTTTATCAGAAAAAGAGGCGTCTAAGCACAGTTAATGGAACCCAAAAGCCGTGTATTTCATACTTTCAAACTTGGGTGGAATACTGATATATCCATCTGGTATTCCCCCAGTGAGCCCAATGCCCAGTTTATCCAGCTCGGACTGTCTCTGCAGTCGGATCCAGTCCTTTGAAGGTGAATTGTATTGTTCTTTTTTCAGATCTTCAAGATTTAGTCCCAGCAAGCCCTTGATATCGTCAGCTGTTAGATTCTAGGGGAAAAGCAAAATAGAACAGTTGAGGGCAAGATTTTCAAAAGGGGCTTCTGTATTGTAAATAAAATGTAATATTACCAATAATATTTCTGGCCCAGACCAAAGCTAGGAGGCTCGGAAGTAAGCTTTGGGGGGGCAGGCATTCTCTTCTAAATAAGTGTTTGTAGAGTGCTGAGCACAATGGGGCCCTGATCTCGACCGCTGCTGCTACTCCTAGAGAGTCTGATCTTGGGAGAGTCCCAAAATCTGGATAAACATCCAAAATGAAGCTCCAAACCAAATCTGCCTTCCTTTGGAGGCAGCATCCCCCGGGCTCAACTCAGATCTCACTTCCACTGGTGTCACTCCACTGATGGAGTGACTCACCCAGGCCCGACTCCAATCTCACAATGGTTTTACACTGGTGTCACTCCACTGAGTGTCACTCCACTCCACTCCACTCCTGACTGACACCAGTGTAAGTGAGATCAGAATCAGCCAGCCAGTGCCTCGCAGACGTGAGTCAGGGAGCAACTTTTCACCGTACGGTCAGACTCACCAGCACAGAGTCTTTTTTCAAGCTCATGAAGGTTCTGATATCCATGTTCACGTTCTCTTTGCTGAGAGCTCTTAGGTCCTCTCCAGGAGCACCGGCTGGTGTGGGAAAGAAACAAAATAAAGCAAACCCAGAAAGCATGGCTAATGTTCTGAGACAAACCCACAGGGATCCCCTGGCAATCCCTTGGAAATCAATGGAGTCATTCCAGGGATGACTTTGGCCCCAGATGTTCAGTGATTGTGAAGTGTGCAAATAACTGTGAGGCCATAAAGGGCAGACTGTTTCTAGTCTGCATAGACCTTATTTGCCAGGTTGTGCTGATTATGTGGCCAAGACTTGTTATTTACACCTTCATGGTGTATGCAGCCTCCATGAGCCTGGGGCCCCCGGCAGAACTCTCCCATAGAGACGGAGACTAACTCCTTGAATTCTAGTCCTGCTTCAGGTTGTCCCATCAGACTGAATACAGTCGCATCAGTCTCTACAATGAGTCTCTCCCATCCATGTGGAGCCCAGCAGAGGTGTCTGTTTGGGTCCATCAGTGTTTGATGTACAAATTTGGGGGGGATTTCACATCAGGCAGGTTTGCACCCCCTCAATCTCTTGTGAAAGTTTTGCACAGCTGTAAAATATAAAAGGGCCTGAAACCAACACCTCCGATCCAGCCCTCCCGAACCTTCACGTCCCAGATCCAAACACTCTCAAACTCTGCGGAAGTTCTGATCTGGACTCAACCGGAAGGCTCAGCCCATCTTGACTGTCAGGACTGCTTTATGTTGGTCAGGGAGTCCTTCTGCGTACTTAGATATGGCTTGATGAGGTTGTAATAAGCCGGGAACTGGTTGCGTTGGTCGGAGAAAGCTTGTTTAGCTTTGGGGTACAGGATGTCTTTTGTAGACTGAGGGCAGGCGGAAGGGTCCAGTGACTTGGCCATTCTGAGGAAAGGGAAGATTTGGGCAGATAAAAGCTTGCATCACTTCTCCCATGCACCATCATGGACAATTATTAGAGTTTCTTTTTGCTATACATGAGAACCCTATGCCCCAGTACCCACTGAGAAAAGTCAAGGGTTGTAAAGAAGAAAATAAGCCAACAGTCAGAGAGAAGTTAAGTCAAGTGACATGCCCAAGGGTCATACATCTCCCAAGTGGCAGAGTTGGGAGTACAGTTCCTGACATCTAGGTACTAACCACCATTGTAGTTCACGCTGCTTCCTGGATTAGTTTGTGTTTGATGAAGAGAAAAGGAATGGGAAAATAGAAACAAAGAAGGTCGGATCCTTCACTCACTTGAGGTTGCTGGGCTCTATCATTTTCAACTGGGGCTCTGACAGAAGGCATATATATCTTGTACCAATTGCATTCAGAGCAGTGACGTTCAGTGGGTTTCCCAAGTCAGTGTATTTTGTGATAATTACAGCAGCCTACAAATGTTTTTAAAAAGAAGTTGAATCACCTGGAAGTATTCCTCCCTCCCCTGCCCCCCAGAGCGAAGCAAATGTCAACTACGCACAAAACCGAAAATAAAATACAAAAGGTTGGTCCAGTGATCCAGGATGGGCCACCCAACTTTGAATAAAATAAGCAGCTCCCACAAAAATAAGGCTCTCCCAAACCATGGAGCAAACCCAAACAAACAAGTAAGCGTTGAGCTGGTAGCTTATTACCTGCTCATCAGGAGGCTCATTGCTTAGCAGGAAGGCAAGCGTATTTGCTGAGGTTATATTCCATTTTTTAATGTCGTCGATGGTGACAAAGGAAGAGATGGCCCCTAGGTTGGGAATTATCTTCTCAGGGTATCCGTTGGGATACATCTGTGGACAAACGGATATTATAATCATGGTAACTCACTATATTTTTCTGAGGGTGTCAGAGGGCTGTAGGGCAATGGAGAAGCAGGACTAACAGGTACACAAATGAATAGATCTGTTCTCTTTCCCTGCACATGCTCCAGTTCCTTTCCCCAGTACCCCACCCACGCACACACCCGCTCTCTGCATCACTCTTTCACCCACACTCGCAGTCTGGTCATGCTCAGACACAAGCTCACTCCGTCTCCTCCAGCCGTCTTGGGAAGGAGAGAGCTGGACACGCTCTCTGGATCTCTTTCCTGACAGCTAGAGCTTATAAACAGATGCACAAGTAGATGCTTTGATGTTCTTCCGCTGTGCATTACCTCATCCAGCTTCTTCTTCAGCACAGCCATTTGCTGATCAGTGAAGGGGTACTGCGCCATTTGGGCCAGGTGCGCCACCAGGGTGACACCCTGCAAACAGGCCTGTAATTCCTCAGGGGTATAGTAAATAGGCATGAGCTCATCCATTACCACCTCCTCTGTTATCGTCTTATCCGCCGGGCACTCTGTGGAAGCAAGTATCAGACATCTCCAGCGTGACAGGGCTTTTGCTTTAAGCGTTGAATAATTACAGCCTCATAATCCTGCATTATCAGTTACCCAAAAACCCAAGACGGGAGAAGACAATTAGAGCTAAATGGTGCCTTTAGGGGGCGCTGCAGCAGTTGCACAAACCCTCCAGAAATGTAGAAGGAGACTGCCCTTTAATAGAGTGAAGGGAGGGGATGGATGAAGGCTCTTCCCCTCTCCGTTCCTTCTGAGGAGTCTAGCATCAGCCATCGCACCTGACACACATAGCCCCTCCAAGTGGTGGGCATATGCCCAGCTCTGCCATGGGGTACAAACACTGTGGGTGAGAAGGCCTCCTTGGGCCCCTTCAATCTCCTGGTTCACCTACCCGAAGCCAGGCACAACTGAGTGAGCCCTTTGCCTTCCTCAGTTTCCACATGCCAAGATCTAACTCAGGATATTATTAATAGCCAGGAGACCTCCCCCCAGCCACCTAGGCCCTTCCATGGAACTGGGTCATCAGGTGGGTGTGGGGTTTCCCAGGGTTGTGGCAGATGCAAGGCAGAGCTCTGGTTAGATGTTCACGGGAGGCCCCACAAGAACCAGCCTGAGTCCTGTCACTAGGGCCAAGGGTAACTAAAACCAGAGGAGCGTCAGGCTGAAATCGATGTGCCGAGGTAGCATCCCACGTACCAGCAGCGCGTTTCCACCTGGAAGGCAGGAGGTTTTTAACAATGGAGGCCAGCTGCTCCCTCGGCAAAGGTGAATCATGCGTAAAACTTTTCAGCCAAGGGGTTAAAACGTTCTGCAAAGAAAATAAATCAGCAGGGGTATGAGGTTTGCAGCTCCTGTGTGTTTCTCTGTGACCACTTACATAGCCAGGAACCTGGTCACTCAGCTGAATGTTTACAAGAACTAGGGAGACTTGAACTCACCACCACCTGCTCCAGGTGTTAGTGACCATTCCTTGGCGAGCCAAAGAAATCGCTTCACTGATGCAGGCATGAAGGGGTGGGAGACTTTCAAAGGCTCAAGCAGGTCTGGTGTTGTTCTGTCCACTAGAGGGCAGTGGTGCGCACACAGACCCCCCCCCACACCAAAGCGTAGCTACCCCCTGTACTCCCTGTTCTATTTAAATAACGTTGCATAAACTTTCCCAATCACCACCTACAGCATTACTTTAGCGTGTTCAGTCTACAGTGTGATAATCATCTAGATCTCTATTCCTGCCAGTTTCACTGGAAAGCTGGTACCCGTTGCCACAATAACATCACTCGCGACATACACAAACTGGTGCTATACAGCCAAGCCTGGCCAGTAATTTAGCCACACTAAATAAAGCTGTTTGCAACGGGGGCTTGGTTTTGCACTGGTAACAGCAATGGGAGTTTTGCTATCCATTTCACTGGAAGCAAAGTCAGGCTTTGCACACACACCTTGGACACTTCAGGAAGCAGGCAGATGGCTGTTGGTAACATACCCGAGGAATCTTTTGCAAGATATTACGATCAAATAGATGGAACAGTCCACTGAGCTCATTCAGGATGGAAGCTGACCAGCTTGAAGGGGGCCTGAAAACAAAAAATTGTGCTTGATCAGCTTCCAGAAGAGGGAGAGCTACTTTGGGATCCTTTTCGTACTAGGAGCTGCAGGCTTATGGCCTTGTAACATTTTGATTGAAAAAAAATATGGAAATGTTTGCATCATATAATCCTCTCACCACTTTTCTCCAACAGGCCATGGCTAACCGTCATCACTGGGGATATGAACTCTGGGATCGGTGAGCCAGTTTTAATAATTAAATTAATACAAAGAATGAATAGCAAAGAACTCTGAATTTTTATAGTTGCTCATTTCATGCAAGGATCACAAAGCACTTTCTGCAGGCAGAGAAATTACTGCTACCTTCACATTAGATGGGGGAAGGCACAGAGAGATTCAATGACTTCCCATACAGCAGTCCGTGTCACAGCCAGGACTAGAACTGCAGGTCTCCATAGCTCACAGGCTAATAATGCTTAACTATTAGACCATCCAGCCTAGATCTATACTGCCACCTGAATTTGAGTCAAAACCTCTAAGGTTCAGAAAAGTTTGGTTAACTTATTTCTCCCCACCCCAAGTTTGTCTTGCATCTGCCTTTCCAGGTGTTGGGCAGGTTCAGAAGGGCTGAGACTGTTAAGAGAAATGGCTATTCTAACTATATTTCTGATCCAACTAGAAACAGGTGGGAAAGCTTGTTCCCAGAAGCTTCATCTGAACTGATCGGCTCTGTAAACCCCAAAGGAAGCAAATCCAATGGCAATCCTACCCGAACTGAGTGCTTCCGCTGCTGAGGACATTTCTAATAGCCTCTTCTTGACTGGGCACAAAGGATTCACATTGATTTAACTGTGGCAGCAAACTCCCATTGGAACTTCTGATGTATTCTTCACCAAGGTCACAAACCAAGTGGCCCAGAACCTCTGCGTTTTCTTCGCTCACCAGGGTGCCAGGAATTTTCTAGGTTCATAAAATAGATGTGCTCAGTAAAAAGGGAAGAATACTAGCTCTGGAGAATTCACAGTGCTCCTGACCATTCGTATTCCCTAGCGGGGAGTCCTAGACACAGAGTTTGGGTCTGGATTGTGGCTTGAATTTCATCCACAGGCCTTTGATAGAGGCCAGGCTTGTGATGTGTGTATTTGGGTCTGTGCTTCCCCAGAGTTCATGGATAGATGTGGCTTGGGCCTCTCTATCCTTTCTGCAGAGGTTCTTGCTGTGCAGGCTAAGGATCTAATATGGGAAATCAACCCTCATGCCTCCAGGCACAGACTCAGTTCTGCAGAGGTCAGAAAGGAATTTCGCCTCCCCTGTTCAGCACTGCACACTGGGCTAGGTGCATCTGGGGATGGGGCAGTTTTGTTGGTGTAACAAGCCTGCCTTCTCGTGGAAGCACCTTTCCTGATACTTTCCTTGTTCTCCTGTCCTGCCGGTGACCTAATCCCTCACCCCTTCCTCTGGTACTGGACTACCAGGACCAATGGCAGGATAGGATACTGGACTAGATGGACAAATGGGCTGATCCAGAATGGTTCCTACAGCTCTTTTTTTTCAGGTGACACTTGTTTCTACATTCTCAAAGCATCTGAGATTCATATGTTAAAAGACATGGGCCAGAGCACTTCCTTTCCGTAGCATTATCCCAAATTCATGGCCACTTACAGAAGAATTCCACAGGTGTCTCTTTACTACAGTCTGTGACCACTCAGAACCTCATCCCTCATGGGTATAGAGTTCAGATCCCTCTGCTCCAAAACCATAGAGCTAAAGGACACTGTCTGTTAGCTCTGAGCCGTATAGGGCTTATGCCACACAGGTGAACAGTTCTGAGTCCGTCCCACCCAGGTCAGTGGTGACACTTTCACACTAGTCTCATTGCAGTTATATTCTGAATCCCATACGGCTCTTGGGTTCCGTACAGGAGAAATGTATATTGTCCTCTGCGGCCACACCACCCTGGTGGCTGGAGAAATTTGTGTGAGCTGACAGCCTTGGAGACTATGATCTGGGGAAAAGGCCACGCAGCCTACAATATAGCGTTCGGGTTTTGTTGATTTGCAACATTCATTCCGTCAAAGGTTAAGAATTAAAACTCAGCCCCTTTTCCTGTTTGCAGATACACAATCATTGTTCTCAGCCCAGCATTCAGTTCCAGGGACCCTGGATTGTTCATCCATGTTACTGAATGCTTACCAAACAAGCTAACGCTTCCAGTAGCAGCTGTTTCCGCTGTGGGGAATCTCTCTGCAGCAGGTCAATGTTTGATTCCCCAATGTTACTGAAGTACTGTTGACAGCTTCCTGTCCCTGCATAATCTGAAGGGCTGGAAAGGCAAACACTCCATGAGCACCTTATTAAACAATACATTTGTTAAGTTCAAATCCACGTAAGCTGAAACACACCCCCTGTCCCATCATCCATATTCTACAGTTTATTTCACATCCCAAACATTTGCAATTGTTCTTCCCAGAGACCCGAATGTGTCTCTCTTTTCAATTACTTTTCTCCCTGGGAAATCTGCTTTGAAACCCAAGCTAGCGCTGTTCACGTCTGATGCTCTGGATACAGAAGCCCAGCAGGATATCGGCAGCATAGAGAAATTCGGCCATACAGTCTGGCTTTTCTGGTTCACTAGATGTTGCAAGGGAAAATATTCACAAAGCCAGGAAGGAATAAAAATCCATTGTGTTCTAAAAGGGAGACTATCAAGACAAAAATACATTTTGCTAAGCAATCTGTACCTTTATTATTAACACCCCCTAGATTATTACCACTAAAAGAAGTTAAAAATCTAATTCAGTTTTCATCTTTTCTGCAGTTTGTTTTCTTATTGCATTTCATTCTACTTGACTGATGCTGCCCAGATATGATGGGGATGTGTGCATAGACTGATGCATCGCTAGGTATTTTATGGTATTCAGTGACTCTCTTCCTTCTTTACCCAGCTGGAATAAGGCAGCAAGATGAAAGCCTTTGTGAAGTTACCTTAAAAACAGCAGCATGTCTTTCGGATAGTTGTCTAAATCCTTGGGAATGCCGTTGAGCGTCACCCTCTTAGCCAAACAACTCAGCTGAAAATAAACCAGAGTTCAGATGAAAGAAGAGAAAACAACAAATATCTCTTCTGGGGGGAAAAAAACAGAGAGAGTGGTGCTAAGTCTGAAGAGGTTTAGGTTCTTGCAAAACCTTGTTAGCCAGGTTTTGACCTTGCCAAAGTAATGGCTGCGATTCAGAGTCACATGTGGTTCAGAGCTAGGACACATCCTCCCTAAAGCGTGAGGGTTCTTGGTAAATGGGCTCAGCCTTGGAACATCTTCATGACAACAGCAACGTGGCACTCTGTGTACGTGGGGACTGACCTGGTCTTCTCCTAGCTTGACATTCTTCTGCTTCATGGCTTTGGCAAGCTGCTGAAATCTCTCTGTTTCCATCTCATTGGCTGCCGCACAGATGAAGCCTTGGAGGACAGAAGGGGAAAGTCTGAAAATCCAAAGGAAGCAAGTTAGGTGCAGTGAGGGAGTCCTTCAGAAAAGAAGAGAGTTGGTACTGATCTTCTAGAATTAACATGCACACAGTAGCATACATGGGGTGCGGTCAGGCATACCAGCCAGGAGGCTGTACATCCTCAAGGATCCTTCTTAGACTGGTTTAACCTGTTCCTCCCGACTGTTCAAAGACTAGAGCGAAATAGGGTTTATTAGGAGCGCCTCCTTGTCATTTGGGGAGAGGGATAGCTCAGTGGTTTGAGCATTGGCCTGCTAAATCCAGGGTTGTGAGTTCAATCCTTGAGGGGGCCATTTAGGGATCTGGGGCAAAAATTGGGCATTTGGTCCTGCTTTGAGCAGGGGTTGGACTAGATGACCTCCTGAGATCCCTTCCAACCCTGATATTCTATGATGTCCCTCCCAGCTCTTCTTCAAGCCCTAAAATTCCCCATACTTGGGGTCATCAAGAATAAGTTCAGGGTGGGAGAACAGTTCTAGCCAAAGGCTCCATGCTGCCCTTTATCTATTGCAGTCCAGGAGGCCATCCTCAGCCAGATAAACATGGTCAAGGGACTCAAAGAGGCAATCAAAGAGCAGTAGCATTTCTCCCAACAGAAGCTGCCCAAGTTGGAGGAATTTCTTCATTATTTCTCCCAGGGTCCATAGAGCTGGAGCCCTTAAAAAGTGAATTGCTTTCCCTATAAAAAAGCATATATTGTAAAATCAGCATGACCTTGATTCTGATTCTATATTTGCACCAGACACACAGTAGCTAGAGAGAGAGACAGGCCCCATAACATTTTAGTCATTGAAATAAAACTGCAATAGGGTTTCTCAATTAGGACTGTTTTCTAGAGACAAGCAAAGTACGCTAAGGCCTTCGAGAGGCAGTGGGCCTGGGCCAGGAACTTCATTTTAGGAAACATGTCTAGTTATGGACATATGTTGCAAACCACCTGTAAGCGTAACCCATTCTGTTGAGTTTTCCGGGCCTGTCCTTTCTCTTACGATGGCTGAATTTGAGGAGCACCTGCAAATCAGGACAATGGCTCGGCACACATGGAAAAGCAGAGAGAGGAAAAAGAAATGTTACCTGCTGAAGTTGGACTCTGTCTTTATTACAGCATCGAAAAACATGGCGGCCTGCAGAACCAAGCCAAAGAGAATGTTAGAGTGTCACTCAACACGTTCCGACCCTCTCGGTACATTCAGCTTTGTTCTTAGACAGCTCATGGGGGCAGGGCTGAACTACTGTACGTGCCCCCAGCTGCAACTGACGGCAGTGACGAGATGGCTTACTTGTTCCCGGCTCCACAGTTTCTGGTTGAGCTCTTGAACGCTGGGCATTTCATTACCAAAAGCCAGCAGTGATTTGGGGATGTAGCTCGCCAGACTGTTTGGGACATATTTAACCAGGTTGATGGGGCTCCCTGCAGCTGAAGCAATCTGAAAAATATAACAACCCCCACGCGGAGGTTAAAAACAGCAATCATCGGGAAGGGAATTACGGGTTGAAGATGAGCCCGGCAGTTTTCCCTCTGATCTTCTGGGTATTCGCCAGAGAATTAATGCCAAGGAATGTTTTCTGCTTGGCATATCTATCTGACTGTGAGAGCTGCTATGAGTCAATGCAGTGGTGCAGGTGAATCTGAAAGGTCTGCCAGAGAACAGTGGCCCAGGGCGATGTGTATCTATCTGTGAGGCCCAGGCAGACAGAGCAAAGAAGAGTTCCTTGCAATGCCTGCCTTTATGCCTTAACATTGTTCAGCAGGCTAGAAATTGGAGTCAACATAGATAATATCTCAGCCTGCCAAACGGCACAGTTCATGGGCAATATTGTGACCAAAGACATGTCAATTTCCTAACTCTTCACACACAGCTTTGGCAAGTTAGAATAGCACAAACTAGAATGTTGCTATAAGCCAGTCCTTTGGGAGTCCGACAGCTGGCTTTGAATGCCAGTCGGAAGTCATAGGCTCTCCTGCCGGCCCGTGACACTGAAGAGGGATGGGGAATTAGCCGTGGTCTCTTTCTGCTTTGTCTGGAACAATTCTCACGTGAACCTGAGGTGTAAAATCGTGGTCAGCAGAAAGGGTCAGCAGACGGGCTGATTCCCTGCAATTGCAGCAAGAGTGGCACGTATACCTATCTCCATTAATCAGCATATAGAGAAGGAGCTCAGCAAACCGGAATATCACTCTGCCCCAGGGAGGGTCTCTGAATGGCCCTCACAGCTGTTCACATGCTAGAAGCCCTAAACCTTCCATCCATCTCAGGCTCTTTCCCTGGGAGTGGAATTCTCCATGAACGAGGTTAGTTCTGTTTTTACTCCCTTCTGACAGAGCTGTGGCCTGTGCCTAAAATGAGACCCGTCCAAGAGCGATATCAGGCTTTATTATGAGTTATCATGGCAGGAAGCCAGGACCATCCCACCCACACACATCGCAATGCCACGCCCCTGCTGTACAGCCCTGTTAGTAAGTGCATAAATAAGCCAGGCAGAAAATTGCCTCTGCAGGTATGCATGTTGGGTCACGCCTATGTGTAGTCACAACACAGGGTGTTCTCAACCAGGAAAAGTCACGATCCTCCTCAGGCTCTTCCTACAAGTGACACCACCTTAAAAGGAAAAGTGACCTCACCTTTTCCACAAGTGCCACTTTCAGAGCAGAGGGCATGGTCACTATCTGCTTCGCAAACCCAGGGATCTTAACAGCTTCCAAGATCACTTTTGGAGGCAGACTTTGAAGTCTGCTGCTGCTTAAGCCGGCCACCAAACTCCCTAGTGCTGCCAGGTTTTGTGCATCCAAGACCTGCAGCATAATCATAAAGACGGGCAAATGATTGGCCATACATCAACGGATTAGATCTACAAGACAGATAGACCAGATGCAATATACACACATGGCTTGTGCTCTTTGTACCTGATAGCCAGAGTTGAATAATTTGTTAACGATAGCGCTGGACTGTTCAGCATTCCAGCCATAAACTTCACTCAGGGAAGGAAGAGACGCTTTGAGGTCTCTGTTGCTGGTGCCATTCTCAATCTGCGACATGGAGAGCCCGACTGCAGCCTGACCCAAGGCATTCAGGGTTTCGGGAGGGAATCGTTCAAATTTGTTCACCAACAAGGTTGCAACCTGCAAAGAGCCCACAGTGACAGAGGAGCAATTCAGAATATCCGAGATGGTGAACCAGCTCCCGGAGGAGGGTCATTTCAGGTTCCTTGTCTTTGGAAGTCCTAATCACTGGAATTTTACAGAGAAGGCCTCAATGATGGTGCCAATAACATGTCCACGTTAAGGAGGCAGTGTATTCTAAAGCAGGTGTTCTCAACCAGGGGTATGCGTACCCCTGGGCTACACAGAGGTCTTCCAGGGGGGACATCAACTCCTCTAGATATTGGCCCAGTTTACAACAGGCTACGTAAAAAGCACTAGTGAAGTCAGTACAAACTAAAATTTCACACAAGGACTTGTTTATACGGCTCTATAGACAGTGCACCAAAATGTAAGGACAATATTTATTTTCCAATCGATTTATTTTATAATTATATGGTAAAAAGGAGAAAGTCAGCAATTGTTCAGTGATAGTGGGCTGTGACATTTCTGTATATTTATGTCTGATTTTGGAAGCAAGTAGTTTTTAAGTGAGGTGAAACTTGGGGTACACAGGACAAATCAGACTCCTGAAAGGGGTGCAGTAGTCGGGAAAGGTTGAGAGCTGCTGGTCTAAAGGAATGAAAATGGGACTAAGCAGAAAGGTCTAATCCAGGGGTCGGCAACCTTTCAGAAGTGGTGTGCCGAGTCTTCCTATATTCACTCTTATTTAAGGTTTCGCGTGCCAGTAATACATTTGAACGTTTTTAGAACATCTCTTTCTATAAGTCTATAATATATAACTAAACTATTGTTGTATGTAAAGTAAATAAGGTTTTTAAAATGTTCAAGAAGCTTCATTTACAATTAAATGGAAATGCAGAGCCCCCCCCGGACCGTTGGCCAGGATCCGGGCACTGTGAGTGCCACGGAAAATCAGCTCGCATGCCGCCTTTGGCACACGTGCCATAGGTTGCCTACCCCGGTCTAATCCCAGCTCTCTGTCTGTCTGTCTAGGTCCCCATTCTGTGGACAATGCTGCAGGATCTGAGCAGCGTTCAGACATTTCACTCAGTCACTGTTGGACAAATCATTTCATGTGTCTGTGCTGCCATTTCTTCACCGGTAGAATGGGGATAATAGGACTTCCCCGTCTCGGGGGGGGGGAAGGGGGGGAATGTTTGCAAAATGTTACTGGGGTGCAGGGTTGAGCTCTCCCCTTACAAAGCGCAAAGCAGGGGCATGGAAATGTGTTTGTATCCACTGGGAGCATTGTTCTTTCACAAGCTCTGGAGAAGGGCTCGCACCTCAGCAGGGCTGTGAGCGCCAGGGCACCAGCCAAGGGCTTTACCTGCCACTCCTCGGTTGTCAGAGAAGGTGCAGACCTCTCCTCGCTGTTGCCTCTGTGCATCGGACTTGGGACACAGTTTTTAGTGATCCTCCGAGCCAGACTTAAAGCATCCTTTCTGACAAGGCCGCTCACTGCAGAGGGGCTGAGGTAGCAAACCAATCTGTCTGGGAGGCTGGAAGTGGGCAAAAGTTACAAGTGTTAACGGAGGGTCTGTTCCATCCACCAATGAAAGGCAAATGTGTATCTTGTGAGATTCTGCAGGGGGTTCTACATGCCATTGCAGATTTCCCACAATCCCTCTTGGCTTTTATGCTCTTCCAATCTCTGCAGAGTGCTGTGGCATAGCGCGGATTTCCCAGAATAACCCTGTGTGCTACTGGTTTTTAGTCGGCAGAGGGCACGATAAAGCAGATTTCTCCTGATTCGCTGAGGGCTCTGTTCGGCCCCAAAAGAGGTCAATTTTACAGTGTTCTTCTGAGGATCAGAATTATGCTTTAAATATCGTTTAGAAGTAGCCACTCGAAATCAGCAGACAGCAAAGATACAGCTATATCAAGGCACCAAGGTACGCCACAAGTGAGCTGCAGAAGCAAGTGGTGGTATTTTACCTTGCTAGTTGGAAGCCAGGTGCAGAGGTAAGTAATGAGGTGTAATACACAGCCGTCTCCCTGGGTAAACTGAGGTTACTGATCAGTTGTAAGTTGACTGGATCTCGGGCAAATTTCTGAAGCTGAGAGGATTGACATGCAAAAGCAGAAACAGTTTGAATGGGCATTTTAATCATATTCCTCATGGCCCTATGTGATAGTCAGACAAGATCAGAAGAGAATCTGTATGAGGAGATTCCAACAGGTCACTAGTCGGAGTTAAACTAAGAGAAGAAACGATCTGGTGTGAAAAATTGTAATCGGAAAATCTGAGCATGCACTTGACATGACCGTCATCAGCTGTAAACATGTGACCCTGCAATATCTTGGCTTCTGGATATGATGAGTTGTGCATAAATAGTGGTAACAGAGGGAAGGATACAAATATTGGGTTCTGTTTTTGTATGGCCTACACCTCAAGTGTTAAAAATTCATGAGTCAGGCCTCAAAAATCAGTAGAGTGGCTTAAAAATGGTGATATTTAAAATCAATAAATAAATGTGGGGTTTGTTTAAATTAGCCGCTGTTTTCTGAGCCCCTGAGGTACAGTTTGGTCTCATTTTAAAGCGCATTTAGAAGACCATGAGGTCTAAACACATACTTTAAGCAAAAGCTGAGTTTCTCATGTAATAACATGATTCCAGGAGCTGAGACTTCAAGAAAAACACCAAATATCATGCAACTGGTGCTGACAGTTAGCCACACTGTGCTTGTCAAGGAGCTGACCTCACGGGAGCAGTGAATGCTCAGCACCTTTGAAAACCAGGCCCTTAATTTTTTGTAATCTGTTTTGCTTTTCTCATGATCAGAGTGTGATGTGATGAGCGCCAGTTTCTCTGCAGGTGATAATGTTCATGGAATCACAGCTTTGAATGCCAGAAGGGACAGTTACAATCATCTGATCCAATCACCTGCATAACACATGCCAGAGAACCTCGCCGAATAATGTCTGCATCAAGCCTTTGTCTGAGTCATAACATCTCTTTTAGAAAGCCGTCCGGCCTTGGAGTAAAGCCTGTTGTCGCTGCTGACTCCAATCTGGCTTCTAGGAATTACCATCTGGGAAGCCAATTTCAATGCAAGTACAGAAACTTGCCTCTGTTGTAATGAGGGATGAGCAAAATAACTTGGATGTAAAAAAAGACCCAAATTGACCCTTTACTGTAAATAGCAAAAGTAGTAAAACCTTTTAGAGGTTCCAATAAAAAGAAGTTTAAAATGTTCTCCTCTTCCTGGCTTTGGGCAGGAGAGGAAGAGGAATGAGCAGGTTACCCTGAGGCTGGCTGCTCTCATCTCACCTCGGACTTGTTTTCACTGCTAATATTTTGCACATTGCATATTCTCCTCCACCCTTCTGAGCATGTACTTACAGTTGGCTCATCAGCAAAGAGCTGTAGGTCTCCCACTAGGGCATGCTCCATAAAGGAACCCAAATAATTAGCAAACCAAGCCGTGGAACTCAGGCTTCGAAGAGCTGCATTGTAACAGTTCTGTTTTGATCCTGCAAAACATGGATAACCCCCTCGTAACTAAGGCTCCAAACTGCAATCTGAAATCAGCTGAGACGACTAGCCTCTGAATGCAGAGCAAAGATAAACAGAAAATTTCCCCAAGTGTTTGTGCACATAAATAATCTATAGTTCTTTACATGTAGCATTGTTAATTTGTGCTGGTTTTGTACAGCCCTGAGTAAAACTGCACATGATCTGCTGTTTCACATAAATAATTAAATGTGCACCAGATACTTCAGCTCCTCATTCTCCCCCACCCCCGCTTTCTTAAAATTGCAAAAGAGAAAAGTTTGGTTTGCCTCAAATAATGTTCATCATGGTATCTGTATTCCTCATACGCCGAAGTGACAGCTCACCACCATAGGTTTTCCCCACTCAAACTCTAAGGTACGTGCAAAAAACCCTGCATTTGTGCATTCAGGAAGTAACTGCACATGGAGGTTGTGTGTGCATATCCAGCTGCCTCTTTAAGGGCCTTTGGAACGTTTGACCACAGCTATTTCATTGCCATCTTCGAATTCACCACAGGGTCTTTGCATGCAGGTTAAAGTTTGTGTACACGCTACGGCTTTCTGCTAGATGAAATATGCGACACAAGTAGACATTTTAGTTGGTTCCCTTCTCCTCGCTGAGTTAGCAGAACTGTTTTTTTCAAACGCCCTGGGCCAAATTCGGTACTGACTTTGGCACGGAAGGCTGTGAGTTTGGCTGGCCAGAATGTAAACCATTGTGTACATTGTAGTTGAAAGCCTTGTGTTATGAAACCCTATAGGCAAGGAATCTGAACCTGATCAATTACTAGGTTACACATCCCACATCCATTAAAGAGAATATTCATGCACTGTAAAACTGTGAAGCCCCAGCCACCAGAAAGATTGTGTCTAATCTGGTTATATCCATTAGGGTTTTAAAGTCCAATCTTCTTTCTGCTGTAGAGATAAGTCACTTACCGCCCCCTGTGAGATAATATTTAAGCCCTTTGTAAATATTCCTCTGGTCTTCCACTGTGAGGGTAGAATAGATGCCATCCAGGGCAGCAACTCTAGAGGCAAAAACAGACGTTTCAAACTCAGCCAAATCCAGAAGGGCTAGACTCTTCTCAGAAGCAGGTTACCGGCAGGCTATACTTGGAGTCATGCTACTCATCACCCGCTGAGTATGCTCTATGCAAGGTTATGAACTAAAGCCTAATGGTCCAGTTTCAAAGTCATATGCAGGGACTGGCTTGCACGACAACATCTATGGAGATCATATTGCTAACTCCACTGGCACCCTTTTGAAAAGGTACCGGTGACGGCTGCAGGACACATGCACTGAGTGTGCGTCTATAAAATCACCTGATTTGTCGATTTCATTGCACGGAGGAGCTTCATTTATAAGTACAAATAGGTTCGTGTGTGTATCTAGAAGGCCACATCTCAGTACAGTAAAGTATCTCCCCCCAAAATAATGATAGCACGTTGCCAACATGGCTATGTAATAACCGTGTGAGTTGAGACCGATTGAAAAATCTTAATTTACTGTGGCTCTTAACAGAGTCCTGTATTTCAGATATGACTCAATCCTAATCCAAGCAGCTACCTGCTCACCCCATCTCTGTCTCACACCAAATAAAAATCTGACAAGTAAATAATATTCCTTCCCTATAAGAATTACTTTCTTTCTCAAGTCTTCTAAATCAATGACACCTCCCAGTCTTAACCCCTGTTGGCCTTAATGGAGAGAGAACTGGGTACACTGAAGTTTGTGTGCCATTACGTAAAGGGAGAGACTTCTGACTATTTCAGGGTATTGGTCATTTTGGGATGTGCTTAGGATAAAGGCAGCTATGTCTTTGGCCTATCGCTTCAGCTGGAAACTTCAGTGGAACTAGTCTAATCCTTGAATGAAACTTCAACTTCACACCAGCTGAGGATCTGGCTATTATTGTGCATGATGGAGGGAGGGCAGGCTGCCCATTCCAGCAATATTACAGCATCTCAAGGTCTGCGCTAAGCACTCACATCTTGTGAAGTCTTTCACATGATGTATTTTTCTCATGAAGACAAGTGAAGACCTTTGGGTTGACCACAAATGGCTGAAGTCTCTCAAGCCATTGGGACAAAATAGGGGGGCTAGTCGCATCAGGCATTTGCAGCATTCTCTCCCAGATGCCGTTGAAGAAAATCACGTTCCACTCCTGCGAAAGAGGCACATGAGAGACCTGAAGGGAAGGAACATGGAGAAAATGCACAGAGTCACATGGATGTTGACTTCCAAACACACAAAAATGTAAATCCACACAAAGTGTTCTACACTAATGAATAGAATCAATCCTAACACTTCAGGACAGGGATCATGTGTTCCTATGTGTTTGGACAGCTCCTACTACAGTGGGGCCCTGATCCTGACTGGGACTGCTGGGCATTACTGCAAATAATAACAACATCTAGTGCAACATTTTATTTCTTCTAGTAATTTTGGTTATTTAGCTTAGAACTATTTCTCCCACAATTTTTTTTTTTTTTTTTGGTGGTAAGAACCTCTCACATATTCTGGAGGCCAGGTTGATTGAGATGCGCCATTCTTTAGATTTAACTCCAAGTGAGAATACAATGACCTAAATAAAGTAGCTGAACTGCCATATTAACTGTGAAATCCCATTGGTGTCTGATTTCCCTCCCTTCCACGGGAGTTAACATTTCAGAGGAATTAGCTATCAGATATACGGCACCTACCCGGTTATTGAACTTCTCCAAGGCAGCTTCAAGTACATTGGGGTGCAACTTGGAAAAGAACAAAATGGAATACATGGAATCCATAACACTGATGGGTTTGGAGCTGAGGCAAGGATATAAGGAGTTGAGGAAATCATCCTTGAAAACCTGGAGCCAAGTGCTCTGGAAAAGAAAAGGGAATTATACCTAGTGTAAAGATTGAAAACAATGTTCAGAGATTATTTGGTGCATAGACTCCCGTATAGGATCTCAGATTCTCTAAGACCCATTTATACTTGCCTACCAATGAGCGAGCATAAGGGAGTGTGAAGTGGTGTAGCTCTTATGGTGAGAGCAGGGCCGGATTTCCAATTAGGAAGAGTAGGCACGTGCCTAGGGGCGCCGAAAAGTTAAAAGTGGGTTAAACGTTTCATTTTTTATGAAAAACACAAAGGTCAGCTGTAGACAGGGTGGGCTGAAGATGCTGTGCCTAGGGCCGTGTCAGGTGTAAATCCGGCCCTGGGTGAGGGGTCAAAAGAAGGTTTCAAGTTATACCAGCTTAGATTCCTTCTAGACTTAGCCACATCTCTGAATTTGATCCTATGTCCTAGCCCACATAGCTCAACCTACACATCCCTCAAAATCAGGGTAGAGCTTAGACAGGGTCAAGAATTTTACTTCAAAACGTTTTTTCAACAAAAAACATTCTTTATTGTCAAAATGCACATTTCCAGGGGAAAGAGCCCCATTCCAATGAAATTGTTCAAGTTTTAATCAAAAAACCAAAACGCCAAAAACCTTTGAAGAAAGATTTCGACAAAAATGTGTTTGTTAACATTTTCCATATAAACAAAAAACTGCACTAGATCTGGTTGGGTAAAGTTGCTAGTGAGATGGCAACCTTGCCAAGAACCATGAATGAATACAGACGTGAGCTACATTACATAAGTTTTCCAGGCTCTCAACTCTCTTTTTCCTCTGCTCAAAGGCTATCCTGTCCCGGTGGGCGAGAGTTGCCATCTCTGGTGATTTGGCAGATGGTACAAACACATTTGTTCCCGCACTGTGACGACATTTCTTGGGCTCCGATTAATTGTCTGAAACCTTCACTGCCCCACCTTCCTATAAATTGGGATTAAAAAGATGGTATCGCCCCATCCAGGAGGAGGGAGAAAAATTGTTCTTAACCTCTGAGGCTCGGACAAGAAGCAATGGGCTTAAATTGCAGCAAGGGCAGTTCAGGTTAGACATTAGGAAAAACTTCCCAGCTGTCAGGGTGGTTAAGCCCTGGAATATATTGCCCAGCGAGGTTGTGGAAACTCCATCATTGGAGATTTTTAAGAGCAGGTTGGACAAACAGCTGTCAGGGATGGTCTAGATAATACTTAGTCCTGCCATGAGTGCAGGGGCTGGACTAGATGACCTCTCAAGGTCCCTTCCAGTCCTATGAGTCTATGAAAATCAGGATGATCCCAAAGGAATTGGTCTGGAAGATAATGCAATGGTAGAGTCCACTAATTCCCTTCAAACACAGACTCGAAATGCCAGCTGGGATCTAGCTAATTTAAGGAGGGCTGCCTCTGGAACAACCTTCGCATTCCAGACCAAGACTTTGGAAGTAGACAGAGTCTCAGACTCCACCCTAAGTTTTACACAAGATCAACTGATAACGGGGTAGGGCATTTGGGGATTGTTAATCAGTTCTTTGCAGCCCTTCACCAGAGCTGGGTACATTTGATAAAGCTGCTGGCTATTAACTTTAGCACAGTGCTTTAGTCATTAGTTTATTGTTTAAGGCACTCCCGGGAAACAGAAGCTCCCACATGAAAGGAATGTTTGACCGTATTTCATGTCTCAGAATCTTGTGGGCCCGGTATTGGGAATCTGAACACGCACCACGCGTTGGCCACACCAGATGTAACCAGTTGTGCTGAGAGAGGTGATGGGATTTCTTTGATGTTAACTGGCTTTATTACTTTCAAATAAAAATATGCACTTGTCCATGGAAAGGAAAGCAGCAGCTTTACCTGTGCACATGCATAGTGGCCAAAAGTGATACTGCAGGGGGAGCTTTCACCACCGGCTATTATCAGGAGTGTCTCGTTGCTGACACTGGAGGGAAAAAGCAATTATCTCAATTTTCGTGTCAACCTCACCTGGCAAAGCGACAATTGAGTGGCAGAACTGGAGGAACCATAACATATATCACACACAGGTCCAGAAATATCTTTGCAAATAAAAGCCCCAAGCTCGGCTCCCCATGATCCATGGGGTCGCATTATTCAGGAGTAGCTGGATGGCCACTGGATATTAGGGAAAATGTTTGCAAATTCCAATTCTGAGCATGAAATTTCATTCATCCAGGTATTCACGACTGAAGTTAGCAATATGTCACTCTTCTCTTTAAAAAGTTTCAGTCGGCCAATCAGGGAGCAGAAACAACACAGTGTGACCTTGGTGACCAATCACACGACACAAATAACAAATACTGGATACCAAATGGTGAAAGCGAATGACCTATTGCCCAAAAATTATTTGCCACGGCTGCTCAGTGGATACTTGCAAATAATGGCGACATTTGCAGAAACCAAATTAAATCCAGGCTAAGGTCTGGCCTGTTCAAGTCTTGGGCACAGTTTCTAATAACTATTTACACTGGGCCAAGTTGAGATCTCCACAAGGTCTGAACGCAGTGAGTGTTTTCAGCAGTAGCTATTCCACTGCAGAGCATGCCTTCCTGGCACTCCGAGGAGACATTATGCCCGGGCTAGTTCTGAATATGCATAATCCCTCAAACTACTTCCATTTGGCTGTTCTGTAAACCTCCCCTCTCTTTCCCTCATGCCACTGCCACCCAAATATTTACTTGTTGGGAAATGCCCTATGTAGTACCATGCTCTGGGAGTCTCCAGGAACAAAGGTGCTGCTTACGTGTGGTATTATCATTATCCTTCCATCCCCAGCAACGTCCCTTGGCAAACGTGCATCCTCCCAAATGAACCCTATGGTTGGGATTATTTTCTGATGGCTCACTTACCTTTTCACTGGGGCACATACGGCAGCTTCTGCTCAAGAAAGAAAGACACACAGCTAGAGATAATGGAGCAAAGGTATAAAAAGGACTTATCTGAAATATTTGTAATGGGCAATTATTTGGTGAGAAACTTACCATTGATGGGGCTGCTGGTGCACTGAGCAGAAAGAAAGAGAGAGGGAGAATGTGAGCTCAGGGACTGGTTACAATAACATCAAGACACTTAATATAGCCATAGAAGCAAGCCACAAAACAATTGGATTTGGATCCCGTATTCAAACACACTTAAGAGTCCAGATCCAGGTTTTCATTGGACCCATTCTAACTAGGGAACCATTGGCAACATTCAGATTAATATTGGGTTCAGGCAGCAAACACCCCAAAGTTTAGGGGTTCCAACCCATCTCTCATTTAATTCTTTGTTCTATTCTAAACAGGATAGACTGTTTCCAATGGAGCAGCAGCATCTGGTAAAGGGAGGAAGTGGCGCTATTGGATGCTCATGAGCAAAAGGTTAATCCTAGTTTAGCTACCATCTCACCTTGCACAGGTGCTCAAGGGGAGGGCAATCCACTGGCTGCTTAGGATACAGGGAGGAGAGGGAAGATTGGGCTCTACACTCACAGGACAGAATTTGGCCCTGGTTTTCTAACTCCCATTAATCTATTGGTATTAGGATTGGAAGCATGCTGGACTCCAGTTCACACACGCTTTGCAAGTGAAAAAAGGGGCAATTTTGATATGATATGTAAAGTCCTGCTTACTGGATACATCGCAACAGAACCCATGGCTGCTACCATCCAACCTGAAAGACAATAAGCCATGATTTCATTTAAGAATCCAGGTCAGAGACCTTCACAACAAGACATGCAGCTTACCCCCCTACTCCCTGCGAATATGGGTCAACAGACCAGTTCAGAACATCAGTCTTGCCTCACTACCTTCTTCCTTCCGTTTCCTTATTCTCCTTCTTAATATAATATTTTATAGACTCATTTCACCTTTGCAGCTCTTTTCCTTGTATCCGTTTTGACCATGTGTGTGTCTACATGTTTGGGGGGAGGGATAGCTCAGTGGTTTGAGCATTGGCCTGCTAATCCATGAGTTCAATCCTTGAGGGGGCCATTTAGGGATCTGGGGCAAAAATTGGCGATTGGTCCTGCTTTGAGCAGGCGTTTAGACTACATGACCTCCTGAGGTCCCTTCCAACCCTGATATTCTATGATTCTATTCTATGTGCCATGTGCATGCATGTAGTATTCCTCTATCTGCTGACAAAAGCCGGTATGGATTTAGGGGTGGGAGAAAGGCAGCAGATTGGTGGTGATGGAAACTGATGTCCCTCCATCCACTCATTAGGCAAAGCATAGAGCCCAGCAGGGGAAATTTCCCCACACGGCTTCCTGCCAATAAACCTCAGCTTGAACTTGGAGGAAATCCTCCATCAAGGGCGAGAGAAGAGTTCAGTCTCTGTGCGCCATCCAGTCCTGGGCCTCTGCCAGCAAAGATGCCAGTTAGTTCCAGGAGCAGTGATGGCTTGAAAGATGTAGTGAGCGGGCAGCTGTGTGTTGTCTGCCCGACAAGGGATAACCTTGCAAGCATCAGTAACAGAGCCTCATAAAGAGATGGGGAGGCAGCTGAGAGCAGGGCAAGGAGTTCTCAGAGCGGAGACCTTGACAAATACCAGCAGCCAAAGTGTCAGACTTTATAGAAAGTTCCAGCGTAATCCCCAGGATAGACATTGCTACAGATTTACAGACAGCTTCCTGGGGATTTGTTTTAAAGCAAACAACCTGGCAAGGCTGGCACATGGCACACGTTGGGTCTGAGTAAGCTCACGCTAGTTTGCTCCTT
Organism: Eretmochelys imbricata; assembly: GCF_965152235.1. NCBI lineage: Eukaryota > Metazoa > Chordata > Testudines > Cheloniidae > Eretmochelys > Eretmochelys imbricata. The sequence continues at coordinate 4,874,412 of NC_135581.1, read as the reverse complement.
GTTGCCAGACCTACTCATTACACTCTGATGGCATCTGCATTTCCCATGACCTGGCTCTATAATATTCGTGCTTAGGACACCACAGCATTCTCTCTGTTCGCCTGCTGAGGGCATCTAGGTCCTTTTAATGTCTGACCGCCCACTCCCTCATTTCTGCAGCCTGGCTCCTAAGATCCCCAATCTTCTTGAATAGCCCAACAGTGTCCCACAACCCCCTTGCCAGACTGCACAGATGTGGGAGCCCAAATGAGGGCCCAGGAGACCACTAATAACCCAGGGAGCCTTAAAGTTCCTACTATAATTATTACCTACATTGCGGTGTTTGTAGTTCAGCCCTGTTAGGGTCAGGGACAGTTCACATATAAATGCGGAGGAGAAGGCATGACCCTCCCTGAAGGGCTTCAACTCTGATGTCAGGCAAGTTGGAGCTGGTGAATGTAATGAACAATACAAAGGAGGGGAGGAGGACGGGCTGGTGATGGTTAGAAACTCATGCGGTTACATGGCTGGGTATATGCACGAACTCAGTGGGGCTGAATCATTTCAAAGAGGTGTCTTTGTGGGTTTGTTTTTCTAACCTGACCATTGATACGCGGCAGGTGCTTAGCATCCTGGGATTCATTCCACCAGGACTGTTATCCGTTGCCTCGATTTCCTGATTAAGCCTTCCTGACCTCAGTAGCAGAGTGAGGAGAGGAAAACGGGGCTTGCTTGGGGTGCGAAGGCATTGAATGTACAATATGGGGTATCTCAGGAAAGGGCCAGGAAACAGGCCTTCCAATTGCAATCCACTGGAAAGGATAGGGTGGATGCGAACACTGGGTAGTCCCTCCCTGCACTCCGCCAGCCAGCCAAAGAGAAGGTTTCTGCAGAGGGCTTGAACTGTTTGATCATCCAGGATGGTTCACAGGGAGGAGTGCTAATCAGCCTCCTGCATTTTTGGCAACTGTCTGTTAACCTGTTGTCATGTTCTGTAGCTAGCTATTCAAAGGAACTCTGCAGTTCTCCACTCCCTGGAGCACTCTATTATGAAACCTTAACCTAGGTCAGATGAGTTTATTCAGGCGAGGCAGAAGCCAGTGCTGAGAGGCTGCCAAGACACTAGGCAGGAAGATCCATTTTAACATTCTTCCAGCAGCCAGATAGAATCAGATCTATGGGCCTGATCCAAAGCCCACCGAAGTCAGCAGGAGTCTTGTCAGTGAATTCAAGGGGTGTTGGACCAAACCCTATAGGAACTGTCATCCTAGAGAAGATGCATGCTCTATTCAGTCCTGCATTCTGCCTCCTGCTATACAAGAGCAGATTAATAGACCAGCTAGTCTAGTATCTGTCTCCTGCCATGCCTGAACTGACAAATGTGCCATCTAGTCCATTATCTTGTCTCCAGTGCGGAATTATATTTTTCTCTACACAGCCCAGCTACGGCATAATTTGAAAGCACTGATGAATGAAGCCCCACAACACCCCTTTGGGGGAATTGTGGTCAAATAAGGTTAAGTGGCTTGCCCAAAGCCACATGGGAAAACTGGGGAAGAATTGGGACTTGAACCCCAGATCTCCTATGCTTAAACCACAAGGCCATCTTCCTCTCTTTGAGGAAGGCCAGTAAAAATCATCTAATGCACCTGCTTATCACACAGTACCTATGTCTTGGGAAATAACTTGTTCACCATCCAAGGTGGTGATCTACCTTCTTACACCCTGCAGCATGAAGGAGAGGAATTGTCCAGAATGGCCAAAGGGGATAAATCTAGAGGTGAAAAGATGAAACCAAGCAAAGGGAAATTTAAGCTAATGGGTGAGAAACAATTTCCTGTTGATGGTTCCCTGTTTGCCTCTTGCTTGAGGCTTTAAAACTAGACTTGGGCGGGCTTTCGAGATTGTTCCCCAGGTACAATCTTCACTGGACAAAGTAAAATGGGATGGACAGGGTGACATGGAGAGGTGGTACTAGATAACTAAGTCTGTTCTTCCTCTGTGACCTGGTCCAGTGCTCACTGAAGTTAATGAGGAGAGTCCCTAATTTCTGTGATGGCCCCAGTGATGATTACCCTGGCTTACAGATGCTCTTCGCATTCATTTCATTGACTGCCACACCCTTTTGATGATTAAACGAACGGAAGGTTTTGCAGGTTGGGAAGGGCTATCATTGCTGTATCCTGTCCCAGAGCCAAAGGGGGGAACTTTCCGCGAGCTATTAATTTCCTAAGTCACAGTAGGTTTGCTACTAGAGAAAGTCCTGAAAGATTTTTTTTTAAAAATAATAAGCAAGCACCTCATGGCCTCAATAGGTCTTGAAGTCCTATTGCCTGCTCATAAGCAGTTGGAAATAGAGATGGAGTAATAATTATTACAACTTTCATCCTGCTGCCTTTAGGCTCAGAAATGCCAAGGTGCACAGCTGAGCACTCTGGCCCCGATCTAGGAAACTTCTTAAGCACTTGAGCAGTCTCATTGATGTCAATGGGTGGTGTTACTCCATTACATTGTCCTGCTCTTCTAGGTCGATGCTTTTATTCATCATGGACTGTGAGTACAAAAGTGTCCCAGTCCGTATTGAACACCTCAGCTTCCCAAGAAATCCAAATATAGGAAATAATGGATTTGCCTCCCACAGAAGGGCTGGTACACAGAATTCAGTTGCTCTCTGTGGCCACCTCATTGTTTACATCTCTCTAGTACTAAGGTACCCAAGGACTGTAGGAAAATTCTTATACCTGTTGCCTCTGCAATGCTTTATCATTCTTTGTAATATGAATCTTACTATTTTAGAAGTAGGCAGGAACATCACAGTCAAACCTCACCAAACTTTTAGGAAGTTTGAGTTCAAATCCAATTCCAGATCCAAATATTCCAATTGACACCATCTCTGGTGTTGATGAAATTATAGAAAAATGAAATCATAGAATCATAGAGGCATAGGACTGGAGAGGATCTCAAGAAGTTATCAAGTCCAGCCCCCTGCACTGAGGCAAGACCAAGTAAACCAAGACCACCCTTGACAAGTGTTTATCCAACTAGTTCCTAAAGACCTCCATTTATGCTTCTGATTTCACAAATGTGACCATAACTTCAGGTGAAAAAATTAAGGAAAAGGTGCAGATAAATTTTTAAAGAAGCGAAGGGGGCAAATATCCTTTAGTAGCAAATAAATGAGAGCAGAGAAATAAAAAGAGTATCAGATTTTGGCAGAATCATTCCTGCAGTGAATGCTTTCCAGGAGGTTCCTCGCAACCGTAGTGAGTGCTGGAGACAGAGAGAGAGATTAGCTAGAGAGAGGCATATATCAGTGGCTCTTTAAAAATAAGATACACAAGAACTATGACCGTGTCCTTTCTATGTGTTCACTAAAGCACCTAACACAGTTTGGGTGGTTGTTACAATAAGAAATAACAGTAACTAAAGGCTGACAATTTAGGGGTTTATTATGGCAACAATCAACTTAATTTTCCAGTGATGTTTTATTATAGCATTTCCTCCCTGGAGAATTATTTCAGTAGCAATTTGCTTCAATAATAGCCACTTGGAAAAATAATATACGGGATGGCCTTGCACCCAAATAATAGTACTTACCAGTCAAAAGAAGCAAAGCCAGCCCTCTGCGTAAAGATGCCATAGCTGCGAAGGTTCCCTTAGAATCCATCTGCGCTGTCGGGTCTACGCACAACAGCAAAGAGAAACCAAATGTATTTGAGGGGAATCTGATTTAATTGCAATATCAAAATATGCCAAACTTATCCTCAGGAGACTAGGAAATAAACAAGACACCCCCCCCCCATTCAAATGATGTGCCTTTTAAAAGATCCTGACACCAGCTGACCCTCAGGAAACTGTGAAATTAACTATCAGAAACTGGCCTGAAATGCATCCAGGATTCCATTACCTGTTGTGTTCACCAGACAAAAGTGCCGTACTGCGTGCAGAGATCAGAGCATTAGCTGGACTGTGGCTGTCATGGATTTCCTACTGCAAACAGCCTCGCCCTCATTAAAGAAAATAACAGGTTCCATGGAGAACAAAAGGCAGTGCGTCCTACCCAATGCAGTACATACCTCTGAGTTCTCAACCAACTCTCCTCATTGTGTGTGTGGTTGGAAATGGCATGGTACAAGAGGGCTGCTTTTCACTGCATAAATCAGGGTGTGGATCTTAGAGTCTAAAAACGTCATTTGAAATTATAGGATGGATGATGAGTGTCTACCACACCTATAATCGCTGAGAATGTCAGGGAGCAAAAAAATGTAGATTTGCTAATTGTTGCTATCTCCCAGATACAGACAGGAGAGGCACTGAGTTCAAGTGGAGCGCTGTATGGAATGGGCAGGATTAAATCAAAGGAAGGGCATAATCTCTCTGTCCCATGCACAGATGTTCCAGTGGCATCCACTTAACATCCATGTGAAGAAGGGGAGAACAGAGCAGTGCCTTGCGGACAGCTGGTGCTATTTTCTAATGTAGGTATTTCTGACCTGGAGATTCTGCTCCCAGCTATGTTGAAGCCAATATATTGAAGCACGTAGCTTTGAAACCAATGTGGAGGCACCAGCTGAGATCAGAGTATAGCCCTACATTACCACTGGGTCAGTCTTCCAGGCCATTCCTGGGAAATTCCAAAGAGTTATCCTGCTGCCTTATTCTCTTGCATGATCTCTGATGGAGGGAAATGCTCAGGATTCCCCTCTGCCCACAGAAGACAGACATGGCAGAACGGCACCTCATCACATAAAGTATGGATTGCTGACAACCCCTAGCATGGTTTGAGGGGGTCAATCAAAATGTCAAAATCCCAACCAGCTCTCATTGCAAAGATTCCTTGAAGTGTACAAAACACATTGAAGACACCTCTGGAATCCCAGTCCACTGAGAAACCAGAGACTGATTCCTCCATGCTCCTGACCTTCTGCATAATAGAGCAGTCTTTTAACCCACAAATTTTCATTCATCTCCTCTATCTTGCTAAATTTCCTATGATGTAACTTTACTGGCTTCCCAATCTGTTGTTCCAGGGCTAATTTCTGCAGGCCACTCTATTCCATAGTCTGACATTCCCAGTAAATTGTTCACAGCTGTTAATTAGGAGTCTTTGTGTATTCATTGCATGTTCTGGGTGGCTGAGGAAAGACTGCTGGTGTTGGATTTGCAAGGTCCTTGGCTGAAATGTATCCTGGTAACTTCCATCCACCTCCACAGGGATTTAGTACCAGTTATGGAATCTCATGACTTTGACAGAGATCTCTGGTCTTGTGTTGCCTCCAAGCTCAGGGTTTTCATTGTCACATTGCAGATGAGATATCTGGACAGTTGTAAGTTGTGATAATGAAAGCATTTGGTGAGAGATGGATGTCACCTTTTCTTTCTGCCCCTTTAAGATTTTTACATAATATCAATCACCATAGTATTCAGCAGCAAAGCAAAAAAAAGAGCATGAAAGCTCCTAAGCAAATGAGATTTACGTTCTCATTTCCCATGCAGAAGGGAGGGTGATTTTGCATGCCCAGGTTTGAGGGTCTTTTTTGTTTGATTTTTATACTATTGTTGTTTCTGGGGGGAAGTGCAATAGAAGAGGTAGGTTTTACACCTATGTCTGTCAAATTATATGCAATGTCTGTATAGGGAGGTGGAGCACGGGTGTGTGCGGACTTATTGTTCTACCATCCACCCAACCCTTACTTTCTCTGGATACCTGACATTCTCTAAGCATCACTTTACATGTGTAGCAGCTATTTCTGTACTCACGTGACATCACTTTAAGTCACACACGTATTTCTGTCTGACTCAGAACTGTGTGAGACATTAATAATAAAAAGTGACTGGCAGCAACTCCCCTCCTAACACCACCCAAACGACAGAGATGTTATATTTGTAAATAGCAGAATTCTGTAGATTCCCTGGTCAAAGTAACACACCTAAAATCATACATACCATAATGGAGCTTTAAAATTGCATCTGTGCCACACAAAGAAAGTGTGTTTTTACAGGAACTCAGTGCTTTTCAATGGAAATCACCCAGTAGGACAAGAAAATCCAGGCAGCACTGGGCGCTGCCTGCAACAGCCCTGACAACTATTCCTCTTTTCAGAGCATGAGAAGCTGAAATACAAGAATCAGGAAAGAACCCACACCAGCAGAAAAATCAACACCGAACCTCCATCAAGGGCTAGCTAATCATCCCAGGGTATGGGACAGGAAGGAGTCAGAGCACCAGGATCAGCTGCTTGCGTCAGTCAGGAATGTACTCATCTCTAAATAGATACATAACAATCACCACTTCCTTACAGGAAAGAGAGAGCTCACACCAGCAGGGAAGGACTTTTATGTTCAATTCATGATCCCCCAAGTGCATTATTCCTGTTTATGTTCTTAAGTTGACTGATGGGTATTCTAGAATAAGTAGCACCCAACAGTGGTGTCTGACATATTGTATTTAGAGCCTGATCTGATGCTCATCTCATGGATGCCTTTCCTTTCAACTTCACCAGGTGTCAGCTCGGGCCCTTTTTTACCTATTTTAAGTACCCCAGCACTGACTCGAGTGTCATTGCATGGTACCTGTGGGTAAATGCGATCTAGATGTAGATATCACACACCAACGCCCAGGTAAGAGGGAATTCCAGGAGGCAGGGATGCTGTAGACGGTATGTACTTAGCTACCATTTTCACAGAAACCACAGATCCCTGTGTTGCAACATGGGATTTTAATCAATTGTGTGGTTCATTCCTAAGCTCTGCACGTCCTCTCCCTTTCCACTTTTCCCCTCCTCCCCTCAGCTAGCTGTTAAAGCATGTGAGCTTAGGGATGTGTGGACAAGTTGGCACATAAAGCAGCAGGAAGTATTGCTTTCAACTGAATGTAGGTGACAGCAGCCATGTTGGCCAACACATTGAACTGGAGACCTCCCGAGCTAAACGCATGAGTCTCTACCCTTGAGCTAAAGAACTAGGCACAACTTCCCATGCCATATCCCCCCATCCAAAAGGAGAGGGCAGCAATGGGGACAGCACAAAGGCAAGGAAGAAAATAGGGAGTTGTGAAGGTGGCTTCAGTTGTGGAGCAAATAGGGTGATGGGGTAGACTAAGGATAGAGAGGGGATGGTCCAAACTACTGAAAGCAAAGACAAGAAGCTGCGGGGGGAGGGGTGATTTTAGCCAAATTCCCATGGAATTCAATGGATCCAAGATTTTACCCCTAGACCTGATGTGGCAGGCAAAAGGCAACCAGTGGGCCAGTGGAGAGATTCATAGGGGGAATGGACATGGTCTGAGAGACAGATAATCATTGACATCATCTCTTGTATCCCCGAAAGAAAATAATTAAGTGTATTAAAGAAACCTTTTCTCCCTTATCTTAGCCGTGAATATCTCATCTACCTGTGGCTCACATTTTCCTTTGCTGGCATGATTTGCTGGCGTGTGCAGTGTACCTGCTAGATATTTCTGGTCCAATATGCAACGCCAGGCTAGGTGTGGTAAAGGGAAAACAACACAGGGTGTGGCAGAATGTCATCCCCATCATACACACCCTGCAGAAGCTAGCAGCTGTTAGAAAAGGCTTTGTTTATGTTACGAGTTAAAACCAATATTTGGTTTGGATTTATTATCATAAATCAGAGATCTCTTTGCTTTGGGAGGCCTGTGGGAAAGCAGGTGGACAACTCAGGCCATGGAGAAGTGCCCATACAATATACCAAGAGGCCACTGGCAAATGTGTTTTTTGCTGGCAACCTGGGTTGGCAAATTCAGCAAAGATGTGACTAAGGAGCTCTTCCCCCCTCAGCCATAGATTTGGTCCTGCATGGACATGGTGGGTTGGGAAACTTGCCCTGCCAATAACTGTTCTCTGCTTACTCTGTGGGATGAATAGTCAGGACCAAATCCTATTTAATTCCATGGGAGGCTCTCCCTGGACTATAATGGGATTTGGGTTGGGTCCAAAAAGAACTGCCAATTTAGCCCTTTTTGTAAACTCCAGATCTTTCTGGAAATGTCCATTTGACGTTCTGTTGTCCAAGTCATTGTAAAGAAGGAAAACAACATAGCCCAATGTCTTTTACAGTTCAGATTTGCTTTGTCAATGGTATTTTTTGAATCATCGGTGGTGAATCGGTGGCATCTTTTCTAAGTCTGCCTTGTAAGTCTGCACATTCCACCGGCTTTACCGTCTTTGCCAGCCAGAACATCCCAATGCCAGAGGGCAAGGGGCTTATAGCCCCCAAATTTGACATTCCTGCACGTACCCCAGAATCTGACGCTACTGCCGTCAGCCATTTTGTATGTTCAGCCACTGCCAGCTGAAACCCAAACCTCACATAGCTAGAAATAGTTTTAGGGCCCAGAGAGGCAAGGTCCTGCAGATCAGAATGGGAGGCTGGGACAGGGAGTTAAGGTTCTATGAAAACAGAAGGTATGTTTGACAGGCGACCTTGGTTTTTAGGCACCTCTGACATGTACGTTTTCTTATTGTTATGATTAGAAATGCTTTGCTGCTAAGGTGAATAATGAATTGTTAATGGCTGTTGCTCGGGGGAATTGCTTAGCCTCTTGGGGGCTATTATGAGTTATGTGCTTTGTTCAGAGAAATTGCATACAAATTTTAGTCAGCAAGTGTGCTTTGGAGCAGTCCGAGGAAGCTTTTCTTTGGGCAAGGGTCTGACACCTAATTTCTCCAGCAGCTAGATGGAAAGAGGGGCCCCCTGATGCCTGTCTGCTGAGTCCTCAAAACCATTGTGACACTCTACCTCAAAATAGCACCCTGTAAACCCCATATTCATCCTTCATATATGGTTATGATATATATTTCATAAGTTTGCTGGTGACATACAAAGACGGCAAACCACTCCCAGGAGGGTGCTCAATAACCATTAATCTGCAGGGGAGTTGCAATCAATGGAATTACAATTCAATGAGGGCTGCCCAAGTGCCACACAATGGATATTGCTCAACCCTATGACTCAGCAAAGCCCACCAGGACACGTCTGGGCTAGTATTTTCCAGGCATATGGACTGAGGGTATAAAATAAGGGACAGTGGTATTATACCTTTGCCTTTCTCCTCCCCCACCTATGCTCGAAGCAACAAGAATGCTGGAAAGACAGAAGACTTCAGCTGAGGAGACTGGTCCAGATTTAAGGGAGAAACCTGTGTATTATGAACTTTAATATCCAGTAAGATGAGAAAATTGCTTGATCGAAATACTGCCTTGTGTAATAACGTTTAAGATTTAGATTGTGTGCGTATCTTTTATTTCCTTTGGTAATTAACTCTGACCTGTCATGCCTACCACTTATAGTAACTTAAAATCTATCCTTTATTCCTGACACTGCCTGGAGAGAAACAGTCAAGTTACCACTGCTTTGGGTTCTTAAAACGCTGGGTAACAAGCTCACTGGTATCAAGTAGCGAGTTTCAGCTGGTCTGACCAGGTCAGTGTACCCCAATTCACTTATGTCATAACCTGTAATAGGTGTCATGTAAGATACCACTGGAAAACCAATAAAACATTGATCATTACTACTCCTGCATGCTGTATGTGCAGTAAACACCCAACAGCCAGTACAAATGTGAAGGAAATAAGGAACTAAAATATGTTTGAACCAGACAAGTCTGGGGAGCCTTTAAAGTCTTTAAATCATGATTTGAGGATGTCAGTAACTCAGCCAGAGGTTAGGGGCCTATTACAGGAGTGGGGTGGGTGAGGTTCTGTGGCCTACAAAGTGCAGGAAGACAGACTAGATGATCATGATAGTCCCCTTTGACCTTAAAGTCTATGAGTCTATGAGTGGGTGAACAGGTTTCTCTCCCAGACAAAGGAAAGGCCAATGCCTTCACATAGGTGCAATCACAGACAACTGGCAAGCACAGGGGCAGATCAACTGGCATTGTAGAAAGCATCAGTGGGGAAGAACCCACCATGGAACCTTCCCCACCAGGAGTCTCAACAGTTAGGCCAAGGACGGAGTGAGCCATGGAGACTGAACATCTATAAAATAGGCCAGGTCCCCGCTAAGGCACAGTGATTTAGTGCAGTGTTAAAGCCAAAGACTGGAATCCAGAGACCTTGATTCTGTTCCCAGCTCTGTCACTGACTTGCTGTATGAAGTTAGCCAAATCACTTATCCTCTCTTTCCTCTTCCGCTCAATGAGGATAATGAAATTTATCCCACAGCATATTCAAAAGCCAAATACATTTGCATTGGTGAAGCACTTTGATGGAGAGTGCTATATATAGGTGCAAATTAATTTTAGATGTATTTATAATTATATATAGGTGCAAATAAATTTCCAGCGCTTAATTAAGTTTTTCTGGGGTCTAGTAAAATTCATTGCATCAGGAAAATGAAAATGCAGTTATTTCCTAAAGCCATTTTAGAAAATTGTTTATCAGCCACCAGTTCACAGGTAAATCAGCATCTGAACCCTATCAAACTAGAGGGAGTGAAATGAGAAATGGAAGTGATGAATATTTTGTGTGTCCTGCTAACCCCCACATCTGCGTAGCAGTGTGCAAAAGATGTATAAGCTATTTCCCTCCATCCAGGGAGAAGGGATATTTTGTGAAAGCATATACATTCCTCCCTGAAATGCCTATGGAAAAGCTGATCACCAGTAAATGTGAAACCGGTGCCCCTGTGTATTCTTGGAAGGGACGTATTATGGATACTGAATATTATGGATACTCTGAAACCTGTCATTATGGATACAGTAACTCTCTCAATCCCTTTTTAATCTCTTCAGAATTGTACAGATCTAAAACTTGGTGGGGACTTGGTGAATGATGGGAGTCTCCCCAATTCATTCAAATATTGCTTTGCAAACCCTCTTCCCCTTGTGCACTGAAATACTCTTTGTCCCGTATATGCAAACAAAGAAACACACCTAAATAAACAAGCAGGCTTGTGAGTGTCTGAACTGAGAACCAGCATTTTTCCATGTATCCCATTTCATTCACCAGTGGATGAAACGAGCTCTTAAATCCTCGTGCTATCCCTGACAGAAAGAGCCATTGCAGACTTAGCCAAAGCTTTTCTGAGGCAAACTCCTTGGCTGCCTGAAAGAAGTTGGTGATCAAAGAGTTAATTCATTGGTTACTTTTTTTTTTCTCATGTCCAATCTTAGTCCTATCCTCTGTGAAAGCTTTTCTCTTAAAATTTGCCACCTTGGCTAGAATTGGCACATGTCCACCCATGGTAGCAGTGGAGGGAGTTCCAGTGTAGATAAGGCACCAGGAGCCTCTGGCATTATAGTCCCTACATCACAGAGTATCTTAACGGCATATCTCATGATAGTCTGTGAACAGCTGGCCTTTCCAATGTATTGTCTTGTTGTGGTGTTTTAAAATTAATTGCATGCATTATACATTAGTTCTTCTGTGTATAAATTCAGATCTGCAGGCCTGAGATTCTGATCTGATGGTATAAATCAGGGTTAACTTCATTGACTTCAACGGAGCTCACCAGTGAAAACAAGAGATCAGAATCAAGCCCAAAGTATGGTATGTGCAAGGCACACATCTGGCTATTATTTCACTGTCCTTGTGTGTTCCATGTGGATTTACTATGGACATCATATTAATACAAAGATTTCTGTTTTAGAACAGAATTCTAGTTGTTCAAATGAGCAGCTCTTCTTGTTTGCTTGGGTGTTTTTGGTTACAGTGAGGAGCACGTGGGAGGGGAAAGATTGTTGGAACATAGTCTCCAGTGCCTCGAACCACACCTAAAACTCACGCAGGGTAACTAACATGGGGTGGGGGCTATCTGCCTTTTATGGTTCAGAACTGCCTTTAAATGTAAAATCATCCAAGACTGTCAATCTTTGCCGTCAAGCAGTTTCCCATGGTAAAAGAAGTATTTCAGGGGTAAAGAAAGATTTGATTCCTCCTGAAAATCTGTGATAAGTCTGTCTCTTGTAAATGTCTCTCCCCACCACCTCTGTGTAAACAGGGTAATAATATTAATATTCCTTGGGTGCACAGTGTAAGCAAAAGCCCAAGATCTAAAGGTTTCAGAGTAACAGCCGTGTTAGTCTGTATTCGCAAAAAGAAAAGGAGGACTTGTGGCACCTTAGAGACTAACCAATTTATTTGAGCATGAGCTTTGGTTAGTCTCTAAGGTGCCACAAGTCCTCCTTTTCTTTTTTCAAGATCTAAAGATTATCCCCATTTTACAGATGAGGAAACCAAAGCACGGCAGGCTTAAGTGATTGTCCACGTTCATGCACCTAGCCCTCCTGATTCACAGTCCCCCTCGCTAACCTCTAGACCGCATTGCTTCTTTGTCTGTTTATTTCCCACCTGCCTCCATTATGTTTATCTCCCCTGGACTAGGTGCTGTGGGAATTATTCTGAAGTCATGGCCAAGATGATCAGGAGGAGAGCTGCAAGAACCAGTTTGGATCAAATACGTTCTGACCAGAAAAATTCATCCAAAAAGCAAACTGGACCCCTCCCTCGCTCAAGCCCGGCTGGTGGTTAAAGCAACCTATTTTGCTTGAAGGATTATACTCATGATGCAGTACAATGAGGTTAAAAACCATCTGCTTTTAACACTCAGACAGTCCTCCCCTCCCGGAATGATCAACAATGGCCAGGCTATTAAATGAGAAAAAACGTCACAGCATCTCATTGAAACGTTAAGTAAACTTCCACCAGCAAGATTGCCCTATAGCACTGAAAAGTCCCATAGAATAGCATGCTCTGACCTTTACCGCTCCTATGCCATGTATCAATGCAGGTGTGTCATACACACTTTCCTATCATTTCAATGGCCAGGCAGGCAAGGAGTATGTTCAGTTGTAAAGGTGACTGAGGGCCCAATCCAGCTTCCCTTGATACCAGTAAGAGATTGGCCTTCAGTGGGAGCAGGCCTTAGATGACACATTACCAAGTCTCCACCCCGCCCTGTGGAGCCCTGCTCACAGGTGAATGGCTGCCCCAGGATAACCACGTGGGTACACCACTGCCCACCTTTGGGGGTAGAGCCCCAGTGACGCAAGGCTGAGCACAGTGACTGCACAGTCACCCCGGGGCCTGGAAGGCATTAGCCACAAAGCGTTCTGACGGTGCCACTCCCCTGCCAGCTGCTCGGGCCCGGCTTCACAAAGGGCTGGGGCATTTTCGTTTCATTACAGACTGACTCCTCCTGAGGTGGTCTGCAGTGCAGCCCCTCCAGCCTACCCCGTGTAGGGAACCCCGCAGAGGTCCCGCCTTTTGGGACTTGGGCACAAGGGGCAGAAAGAACATTCCCCAGTGTCTCTGATCCAACTCAGTGTAGGGGAGAAGGGGAGGTGGTGACAGGTAGCTCTGCCCTGGAAGATAGCTACACCGCAAGTGCCATTATAAACTGGACACACAGGTCCCCCGCCCCAGGGCAAATTATCTGGGGCTGAGATGCTGTTACCTATTCTGAGCTACACGGAACACCAGTCTTGATCAGTCCAAAGGCTAAGGCCGTCCCTGCCTCTGAGTGTTCTAGTTTCAGTCTCCTCTATGAGTCAGTTCTTTGCTATTAGCTAAAAGAAAAGGAGTACTTGGGGCACCTTAGAGACTAACCAATTTATTTGAGCATGAGCTTCCGTGACCTACAGCTCACTTCATCGGATGCATACTGTGGAAACTGCAGAAGACATTATATACACAGAGACCATGAAACAATACCTCCTCCCATCCCACTCTCCTGCCGGTAATAGCTTATCTAAAGTGATCACTCTCCTTACAATGTGTATGATAATCAAGTTGGGCCATTTCCAGCACAAATCCAGGTTTTCTCACCCTCCGCCCCCTCACACACACACAAACTCACTCTCCTGCTGGTAATAGCCCATCCAAAGTGACCACTCTCCCTACAATGTGCATGATAATCAAGGTGGGCCATTTCCAGCACAAATCCAGGTTTTCTCACCCCCCACCCCCATGCATACACAGACTCACTCTCCTGCTGGTAATAGCTCATCCAAACTGACCACTCTCCTTACAATGTGTATGATAATCAAGGTGGGCCATTTCCAGCATAAATCCAAGTTTAACCAGAACATTGGGGGGGCGGGGTAGGAAAAAACAAGGGGAAATAGGCTACCTTGCATAATGACTTAGCCACTCCCAGTCTCTATTTAAGCCTAAATTAATAGTATCCAATTTGCAAATGAATTCCAATTCAGCAGTTTCTCGCTGGAGTCTGGATTTGAAGTTTTTTTGTTTTAAGTACAAGTCCTCCTTTTCTTTTTGCGAATACAGACTAACATGGCTGTTACTCTGAAACCTGTCATTTGCTATTAGCTGTTACTCAGCTACTTCCCCGTCACATGAGGCAAGAGTGACACCTTGTGCTCTAATGGAGAAGTCTGATCATCTATACCCTGCCGTGATGGGTGCTGTACAACCCCCTAAGGGAAGCAGGTAGATCCTGGGCTTATAAAAACCAAGCAGATACTTGCTCATTCAAAGTGAAAACCCTAAATCCAACCTCTCCTTCCTGCAGAGCCCTCACTAGCCAAAGGGCCCCAGCTGCCCTCAGGCTTCCTATTTATGCAGCCCATTTAGCACTCTGTTAAGGCAGGCACCTGCAGGGTATTTAGCCGCAGGCTACCGGATGCATGCAGCTTTTAACCCTTTCCTGCCTCTATGCTAGTCTGGCTGGTGATCAGCTCTGCAGGGCCTACCTGATCCCTGGGGAAAGGGAGGTTTTAACCCTTGCACCGATGTATTATTGGGAAGAACTGCAAGGCCCTATGTTGTTCTGCAGGAACTAAATCTGGGCACGCACAGGGAGTTGGTTCGGAGTTTTACAGGTCCAGCTCTGGCAGCTGGCTTCATCCCTTCCACTGCTTACAGAGTCTCCCAGCCGTGCTGGGCTTCTCCTGGGCCAGCTGTGCCATTGCCATAGCCCTTTGAACACAGGACTGATTGACAGCACCAGAAGTAACCAGTGACTGGGGAGAGGCAGCTAGAAGCCAGTGTGACGAGGAGGAAGGTGGCTCTATTGGGGGAAGGAATTGTAATGGGAATCTCTCCTCAGGTCCAAGCGCTGTCCCCAGAAACCCTTTTATCCTGAGAGAGAGAGTGTTACAGGAGGCCACAGAGTCCTAGAAGGTTTCAGAGTAACAACTGTGTTAGTCTGTATTCGCAAAAAGAAAAGGAGGACTTGTGGCACCGGATGCATCCGATGAAGTGAGCTGTAGCTCATGAAAGCTCATGCTCAAATAAATTGGTTAGTCTCTAAGGTGCCACAAGTCCTCCTTTTCTTTTTGAGAGTCCTAGAAGTTATTGATGACTACTAGGTCACCTAGGCTCAGATCCTCAAAGGTATTTTGGTGCCTAACTCCCATTGAAACCAATGGGATTTTGGTGCCTAATACCTGTAAGTTTCTGGACCCTAGCCCTTTCCTTACTAGTGCAGGATTGTCCATTTTCTAGTATCTTGCCCCATCTAGTTTGACACGTCCCAAGCAACAGATCTTCCGTTGCTTCCAGCCACCAAGCTGCTTCCCAAGGCACTGAAAGGGTGACAGTCAGGAGAGTCCCAGAGGCTGGAGGGGCGAGCTGGGAGGCTGTAGGGATGGCAGGAAAGTTCAGGAGCCGAATCTGAAGTCTGGGTTCAAAACAGTACATGAAACCGGGTGAATTTCCCCTGGGCTGGGGGTTAAACATTCTGCACAGCTTGCTTAGCTACTTCCTGTTTGGGAGAAGGTTGGGGAAGTTAAACAACTTGCCCAAAGTCAAGGGGCAAAGTCTGGGTTGGAGTTGGAAAGGCAGCCCAAGGGGGACCCCAAGAAGAGTTGCCAGTGCCCAAAGCTAATACTGCTCCCCCACTACCCCCCCAACCCCGAGTGAGCACTGCCTCTCCCTACAGATCAATCCAATTGTGGTGCACTCAGCTAACTCCCCACCCTGCCAGCTGATGCCCTGCACTGGGGAAAAGAATGTGGCACCGACTCCACAGGCAGGGGGAAACCACCCGGAGGGGAAGAAAAATGAAGATTTCTTTTGGGAGCCTAGAAACCGGAAGTGGAAAAGGCCATTTGATCCATGCCCGGCCAGTGCAATTCCCTTGAGCATGTCTTCCACTGCTCTACCAAGGCTAATTTGCACTAGGGCCAGGGATGGGCCCCCTCACTTCCCTTGGGGAAAGGATTTGGCGAGGACGATCACAACAGCTCAGGGCAGTAGGAGATCAGAAAGGTGCGTTAATAAGCGGGCTGTTAAATTCTTCTAGTGAGCTTCCCTCTTTGGCCACTGGATGTCCCTGTTCACAAGTAAAACAAATAGGGCCAGGTGTGCTGGGGGAAGTGAACGCTGAGGTCGAAACACACCAGAAAAAGAATCCAGAATGTATGTTGCTCCATTGCCAGTGAGCACACTGAGCCAGTTAACGGAGTGACTCTGTAAATCAGCAACGGAGCCTCTACCCTGTGGAACAAGGACTATTTTAGCACTAAAGCAGAGGATTTCAGAAGGCACTGGCGTTTCAGAGGTCAGCGACTAGTAGAGATGAAAGCCCTGATTCCCTTGCACTTTATACAGTCATTTAAACATGCCCAAATGGGAGGGATGGATGCGAGTGTGAAATGCTACCAGATCAGAATGGCAGAGATCCGCCACTTGGCACAGGTGTAAGTGATGCCACAACGTGCAACACAATGGGTGCCAGGTCCATACTGTGGAATAATGCCCTGTCACTTGTGATCAGCACTGATCCAGAGAGCAGTGTCCTGTGCATTTATTACTGTCCAATAAAAACTTCTCCTGTTAAAGTGTAGCTACTGTATATAATGCTTTCTGCTTTTCGTTATGTATCTATGTATCTGTCTAGCTATCATGATTTCTAAAGTGCTCATCACTTTATTTTCTGGACCTCTCCTCCAGTAAGAATATAACATAAGAACATGAGGACGGCCACACTGGGTCAGACCAGTGGTCCATCCAGCCCAGGATCCTGTCTTCTGGCAGTGGCTGGTGCCAATGCTTCAGAGGGAGTGAATAGAACAGGGAAATTTCAAGTGATCTATCCCGTGTCATCCAGTCCCAGCTTCTGGAAGCTGGAGGTTCAGGGACACCCAGAACATGGGGTTGCATCCCTGACCATCTTGGCTAATAGCCATTGAGGGACCCATCCTCCTTGAACTCATCTAATTCTTTTTTGGTCTTCACAATATCCCCTGGCAATGAGTTCTGTGAGTTGATGGCATTTGCTGAAGAAATACGTCCTTATGTTTGTTCTAAGCCTGCTGCCTATTAATTTCATCAAATCACGCCTAGTTCTTGTATCATGTGAAGGGGTAGGTAACATGTCCCTATTCCCTTTCTCCACACCAGTCAGGATTTCATAGACCTCTAGCATATCTCCCTGGGTCGTCACTTTTCCAAGCTGAACAGTCCCAGTCTTCTTAATCTCTCCTCATATGGAAGCCGTTCCAGCCCCCCTGATCATTTCTGTCACCCTTCTCAGTACCTTTTCCAATTCTAATTTATCTTTTTTTGTGATGGGGTGACCAGAACTGCATGCAGTATTCAAGGTGTGGGTGTACCATGGATTTATACATCTAGTAGCATCATGGTATTTTCTGTTTTATTATCTATTCCTTTTCTAATGGTTCCTAACCTTCTGTTACCTTTTTGATTGCCGCTGCACATTGAATGGACGTTTTCAGAGAACTCTCCACAACATCTCCAAGATCTCTTTCTTGAGTGGTAACAGCTAATTTAGACCCCATCATTTTTGTATGGATATTTGGGATTATTTTTTCCAATGTGCATTTCCTTGCACTTATCAATATTGAATTTCGTCTGCCATTTTGCTGCCCAGTCTAGTGAGATCCCTTTGTATCTCTTCTCAGTCAGCTCTAGTATCTGCTTCACCTGATGCAGGGATAAAAGGGCAGGTCTAGACTATGCTGGGATGGGAGATTTCCATTTCCATACATGCACATGGCTGGACCACTCTTCGCACAGGCTGGTAGTCAAATTTCTTCTCGTATCTCAGCCCCTTGGCCTACAGCAGCCAGGAGCACCAAGTACTACTAACAAAACTGCAGTATAGTTCCAGTGTGTGCATACCTGCTTTGTGACTCACCGAATACCATTTTGTCTGCACGCTGCCAAGAAACTGCCTCTGCACCTTTGTTTTCTGTTCGTATGTGCACGGTAGCGAAGTGGGCTGAGCTGACAAGGCTGTTGTTACTCCAGGAGTTTTGATTTTGCAGCCAGAATGTTTCTTTCCTGTAAAGACTCGGGGTATGTCTGCACTACAGTGGCACAGCTATGGAGCCGCAGCTGGGCCGCTGTTGCTCTGTAGTGTAGACGCTTCCTATGTTGACGGAAGGGGTATTTCCATTGCTGTAGTTAATCCACTTCTCCAAGAGGCGGTTGCTAGGTCGACAAAAGAATCCTTCCATCAGCCTAGCTGCTTCTACACCGGCAGGCAAAGTCAACTTAACTATAGTGCTCAGGGCACAACATTTTTCATGAGCCCTGAGCAGCATAGCTAGGTTGTCCTACGTTTAGGTGTAGGCCAGGCCTCAGCCTTAGGTTTCGGTCCATCCCAGTGCCTGAGTTCCTTCCTCTCTGCATCTTATGAGCTTTGCATTCAGTGGTCTAAAACCACGGGCTAGCTCAGCCCAGCTTATCACCAGAGTAAATCTCTACAGAATGCTGACCTACTTTCTGATCCAGTCATTGCCTTATCACCTTTCCCACAGCCGTACCTACAATGGGCCACCTTTTACCAACAGCCCTCCAGTCCAGTAGTAGATGAAGTTCCATACCTTATGAGATCCTGGGACAAGCAAAAGGTCACAGGGGCCTGGAAAATGGTACAAATCTGGGAAAGCGAGAAAACTAGGAAAAAGTGTTAACTAAAAAAGTCTAATATTCAAACGAGAAGCAAAGGGCCTGCTCTTCCAAAAGCCAGGTCCCCAACTGCATGTACAAAAATGAATGCCCGGCTGTGGACCAAAAAATTCAGAGTGTACGCACACGAATTGGGTGGCTGGGGACACATATGGCTGTAAATGTGTCACGCTGGCTATTTGCACCCAAAAATAACCCAAATGATGAGTGATTCTGGTAAATGCACATGCAAATTATACACACAGGGTCAAATGCATTCCTGCAGCCAGGTTTCACTCAGCACAAGGGAGAGCGGGGCTGTCGGAGATCCAGTGACGGTTCTCTATTTCTTTGCGCCGATCTACAGTGACCAAGCTCTGGTGTGAGTTAGATTAGACCAGGGACTGCTCTAACCTATGCAAGTGGAGGACAGCATAGCATACCTCTGCTACCTACTTCACACAGCTCATCTTACTCCCAGCGTATTTGCTGGGGGAATTCTCATTTCTCCCACTACAGCACAAAGGGGCTGGATCGCAGTGAGAACCTGGGCCACCACTTTGGGTCTTAAAGAGCACGTCGCTTTTGGAAAATCAGGCCATAAATGTAAACAGAGTAGAAACCATTAAACTGGGGGTCAGTTTAACTGGCAAAGAGCCCTGAGAATGTTAGCCACATTAGTCCCCTCTGACTCCATTGGGCCGCGCATGGCTAATGCCTCCCTTACCACCCAGGATGTGGGTGTATGCAGGTGGTTGGGTGTTGCCATGTCTCAGCCATTGTGGCCAGGTGCCCACTGGTAATAGGCAGCATATTCTCAGTGGTTTTGATCTCGCTTTAATTGATTGATTTTTAATTCTGGGCATGGGTGTTGCAAGTTACACCCTGATAGAGGTGATGTTGCAGGATCTAAGTCTTCAGCTTCACACCCAGAGTATAACGCTAAAGGCATGAAGAAGCTTAACAATTAGGTACACTGCTAGCGTGACAATATATCACAATGTGTCATCACAGGAGTATAAATAGCGCAAGTAACAATCAGGGCTTCCTACAGAGCCCAGAGTCTCTCTGGATTGTTGGAGGTTAGGGTTCAGTTACCCTCACACCACTTTCCATTGCGTAACCAACAGGTAACATAGGCACGGTATCATCATGAGAACTATGGACTGCCTGGGAAGGTTGGGGAGGGATATGACTTTGGATGAAAATCGTGTCAGTTATACTCAGAAAATATCCCAAACTCTACAGAAATACTTAGGGACAACAAACTGGGGAGAGAAAAGAGCTATCTCTAGTAATAAAACCAGGAGTAGTTTTGGGAATGTTCAATTTAATAGGGACAGTCCAGAGAGTGTGTGGAGAAGGAGAAAGGGAGTTTGCCAGGAGACATCCAATAGCGACGCCTTCAAAGCAAGGTTAGCTATAGAACTGCCTGCTCCATGCTGTGCATCAGGCCAATGTTGCGTGGTTAATAAGGATAATGCATTTTCTGGCAGTGTAGGTTCAGACTTTCATCTCACCCCCTCTAACTGCTAGAAACCAACTCCTTTCCCTTGACAATTCTCCAGCTGAGGACTTTGTGGCTAAAGGAAGGGCCAGTGGCACAATTAACCTAGCTTAACGGACTGATTTACCCGTTCCTGTGATTGGAAATGGAATACAGGACACAAGAAATATCTTCCACTCTTTCTTTTGCTATCTTGGGTGTTTTCATCGCACCCATCCCCAGAGTATCTAAGGGCTGCTGTAGTAGCTACATGTTCATAAGTACATGACACAAACAGAGCAATATGCTCAGCACCTGGGGAAATGACCTCATCACGTTGCTCCAGTGTGACCCCTTTGGCCAAGTCAGGAGTGTCATGATATACTGAATCATGATCTGTCTCACACAGGAGACGTTTATTATAAAAAACAGCTACTACAACAGACAAGTACACAGGCTTCCACATAGCTCAATTTCCAGCTTTATCTCTCATGTTAACCAGGGGTCACCCTCTGCTTGGAGCGCTGTACTAGAGACATCTAGTGGTCTGAGTAATATACTGCAAATAAACATAACATTACAAGGAGCAGTGTTGATGCACCCCCTCCCCCAGTCGAGGAAGGTCACAGCATCTTGACTGAGCAGGCCCTGCTTTCTCCACAATGTTCCAAGTGACCATGGCAAGGAAAGTCTCCTGCTGGGGAGGTGATGGGACATGGTGAGGAGTCCAACACTAACGAAACCACCTTTCCAAGTGCCTGGTACATTAACTGCTTGTGTCAATAATTTGTTTTCTTTGCTTCCTTTTCAGCAGGCTGGATCCATCACTTGCCCTCTGCCCCACACAACAGGTCACTTACACAGAGCATTCTGAAAGCGTTTCAGATTCTGCAGATAGGGTCTTACATGTGCATGAAATGGTGTCGCAAAGATGACTGCCCTTGATGGAATCTCCAGTGATGCAAAGGAAACACCTTTGGCACTAGGATGACCAGAGAGCAAGTGTCAAAAATCGGGACAGGAAGTGCGGGGTAATAGGTGCCTATGTAAGAAAAAGACCAAAAAATCGGGACTGTCCCTATAAAATCGGGACAGCTGGTCACCCTACTTGGCACCACCCCTTAGAAGAGCTGCGTGTAATTACCTAGCATGCTTCAATAAGTCTAGCAGGCCACATTACCACAAGGCATCTGGAACACCTCCAAAGTGCCATGTTGCCTTTTTAATTCCATGTTATCAGTTATCTGGTGAGATTTCCTAGGGCTTTGGGGCTCTTTAGGAACAAGATTTTGTATTTTGTGGCTCAGACATCTTTGCCTGTCTCACTTGTATATTTAAGTGAGTGTATTTATGCCAGCCTGGTGACCTATGGAGTCATCTCCTGATGAACTGTTATTGACAATAAGGGTCAGAGTTACAAAGGTGTTTAGCAAAAAGAAAAGGAGGACTTGTGGCACCTTAGAGACTAACTAATTTATTTGAGCATAAGCTTTCGTGAGCTACAGCTCACTTCACTGTAGCTCACGAAAGCTTATGCTCAAATAAATTAGTCAGTCTCTAAGGTGCCACAAGTACTCCTTTCTTTTTGCGAATACAGACTAACATGGCTGCTACTCTGAAAGGTGTTTAGATTAGGTGCCTAATGAGTTTTTCAAAAGTGCCTATGGGAGGAGTTAGGCACGTGACTGTCACAGCAAGTCATTGGCAGTTAGGTGCCTAACTCCTGTAGGTGCTTTTGTATCCCACTAGGTGCCTAACTGCATCTTTAGGTGCATAATCTAAATACCTTTGTAAACATGGCCCTACAATATTATTTTGTAGGTCATGTGACAGTAAGCTGACTTCTAGCTGCCCCGTGTTTTAATGGATATCCCTTGATCACTTCACACCGCATTTTCTAGCAGAATGTTTCTAGTGAATGCTCCTGACCCTGCTTTGCAGGGTCCAAGAAGAATGCACACAGCTAAGTGCAAAGATTAATCTTTAGAATCTCAGACGTTTTTTAACCTTGGTAGTAGGGGAAACACAGGGAATCTTGAGCTATTATATATCTTATTCTGAAAGTGGACTGATAAATTATAAAATGGCTCAAAGGCAATGTCTGGCTTTGTGTGCCTATGGTGACCAAGCAGTGGTGATAATCGATAGCTAGATAATAGATAAAAAGAGAGAGATGCCTTAGAAATACCAAACGATAGAATCTGTGTAGACATTCCCACTGGAGTCTGGAGTCTGGGACCGAAGACCGTCTGTATTAACCGGGTTTCAGAGCCTGGCTCCAGCCCATGTGGGAACATCCACACTGCTATAATTAGCCCCACAGTCCGAGCCCCGCAAGCCCGACCTAATTGACATGGGCTCTGAGACTCGGTGTTGCGGGTTTTTCTTTGCAGTGTAGACATGGGCTAATGCCCTGTGGGAGGAGCTTGTTAATTACATGCACTGCTAATGAATTGGTATCTGTATTTGTTGCTGCGCCATCCAGAGAGTCTCACCTTCCACATTACAGAGTCACCATCGGTGTTAGCAGTGGTGTGTGCAGTGCCTTGTTTATTCATTGAGCTATTCATCGCATTCCTGAGCTGGGTGGTGACGTGAAAGCCAAGTGTCCTCTCAGCAGCATGTAACTCGGAAGCCACCAAATGCTCACTTTCCTCATGGTTCATTGAGTATAATCAGCTTGCTCATGCTCCAAATGCAGCAGGTTAAACTGCTCGCATCCCTAGGTACTGAATTAGATTTTGGAGAGAAGAGAGTTAACATGCCAGGAGGCAAGCTCCAAACAGCAGGAGGGTTATGGGCTCAGGGGCTGCAGCGGAAAACAGCATGTGATGCAGTGATACTGGTTAGACCATGTGCCCTGGATGGTGATGTGCTAACGTACAAGTTCTCAGAGTGACCTGGATTAGCTTCCTACATACCACACACCAAGTCACCTGAGGAAAGGGAGAACGCTGTAGTTAAAGCTATGTGCCAGATTCTGACCTGGGTTACACTCATGTAAATCCAGAGACAGGCTCTTGAAGTCAGTGGAGTGAGTCCAGATTTATGTGGGTGTAACTGACAGAATCTGGCACCATATCTTATCAATGCTTTCATACACTTCATGGTTTTCATTTAAAAAGTCTCAGTCCCTGTCGTGCCAAAGGTCTTATTGAATAAAAAGAGGGAACATGGTTGGAGGAACCAATGACCAGGCAAGTCAATTGGAAATATTTTGTCCAGAAATTTAGGATAGCACTTAGATGATTGTTCGATTGAGCACCTATTGCCTTCGTGTTCCTTGTTCCCAGACTCATTCCAGCATTTCACATTTCTCTAGATTGGATCACATTTGCTGCCCGCTGGTCCAACCACCTACAGACCCTGTGGCTTATGAAATCTAGTTCATTAGAGAGACAAGGTGGGTGAGGCCAGATCTTTTACTGGACCAACTTAACCTCACCCACCTTGTCTCTCTAATATCCTCAGACTAACTTGGGGTACAACAACACTGCAAACAACAACGTCTAGTTTCATTTTCTGTTTGCTCACAAATTCCAGTTTTAATGTCCACTACAAAAGAAGTTTTCAAAGTTGTGAACTGGACTAATAATAACTCCCATTGGTTTCAATGGGAGTTAGGTGCCTAAATACCTTTAAAAATCTGGCCCACGGTCTAGGGATCAGGGAGTAAGCAGTGATCAGGAGTTATCAGACATTCATTACTAATGAATAAAATAACATACGATAATACAGAAAAAATTCCAATAGAGCAAATATGTTCAAGTGTCAGCTACTTAACCACTTGATCTTAAGGTTACATTGATCAATAGTTCATAAGAGGTTAAAATTATTAATAGAATCTTCAAGCATGTTTCAGACATGAGCACTATGTGTTACAAACACATCACTAGAAGGTGTTATATATGGTTATAAACCATAGTGATAAGCAACCTATTGACCTGTAGGGTTTGATACCAATCTATAACAATTGATTATCCATTATTAAGAGATCTGTTAATTAGAACTGGTCAGAAAATGTTTTTCCCCCCCTGTGGACATTTCAACTTTGCATCAAAAACGTTTGGGTTTTTGGTTTTCTGATGAATAATCAAAAATTTCTGAGGAAACCAGCCATTTCCATGCATTTTTCATTTAGTCAAAACCAACAATTTTCTGTTTTAAAAGTTTTGATGTTAAAATTTTAATAATCTCTATTAAATCTTTATTAACTTTTTATAAGATATTTACAAATGTATTTTTAATATAAAGTGTCAGACAATTTTTTTAATCCGGTGCTTTTTTCCCCCAGTGAAACAGAAAAAAAATTCTCTATCATTTTCCTAAAGGGTGTGCTAAATTTAGTATTTGGCTACTATTCAGTTTCACTAATACTTTTTCTTTAACTGTAAAACAAGGAGATCTGCATTGTCAGGCGTTTCCCTGAAGATGTAGTCAAACTTACATGTGGCGACACACACTGAACATTGAAACAGCTTTCCTGAGGCAATGGAAGTGTTTGAATTCTAAGACCAGTTCCGTAGTTCAGAACACTTTGTAGATCTGTGTGTGCTGTATGATAGTCCCATTTTAGAATTTCAGCTTCGGTTAGAGTTACATCTGGTTTTAAAAAGGGGGAAGGAGTGTAAAAAATTATCATATACTTTCATTTTTGTTTTCCATCAAAATTTCATTCACAATGAAAATGTCCCACTAGTTCTAGCTAGAGGACTAGGGAGAGTTGGAAAATGTGTCAAGCCTTGGATGAAATAGATTCTTTTGGTACGAGAGGGCAGCATACCCTTGGTTTTCATATGTGCCTATGTTTTGATGTCCTATAATCCATGTACAAGCAAGAGAGTCCAGATATATCCAGTGATTGACTTGTCAGTAGGAGTTTGAGTGGTTATTTGGCATTGGAGAAGAGGGAGGCTGTTCCAGATATGAAGGAAGATGCAAAGATAAGCATGAAGAAGAGCAAATGGAGAACGAGGATGCTGAGGGAACATGGCAGTGGAGATGGACGATAAGCCGGAACCTCCATGGTGAGGATGAGAAGCTTGAGCTGAAAGGGGTAAGAGAGAGGAAGCCAGAGAAGGCAGTCAAAGCAGGGAGTGAAGGGTCAGATGAACAGGAGAGGAAGGTTTCAGCAGCAGCATTTTGAATGGGCAGGAGAGGAGACAGCTGAGAAGCAGAGAGGTCAGAGATATGGAGGCAGCAGTGGTCCAGAGAACAGATGACCAAGGCAGGGACAAGGGCTTCAGCAGCGGCAGTGGGAGGAAAGGACTGGAGACATGTTGCAGAGGAAGAACAGATGGGATCTAGTGCCAGCCTGGGCGTGGTGGAGGAGGGAAAAGTCCAATACAACACCAAATGTACCTGCCCGAGGAACAGGGAGGAGAGTGGAACAGAAGGTGAATAGCAGGTGATGAGAACTGACTAGAGAGCTGTATTTCATCATTTAACAGCACACTTCGATAGATCATGTTATTTTCCCTAAGGCAACCTTAGAAAGCCCTCAGTGCACTGTCAGCATGAGATCACCTCTTAAAACTATAAAAAGAGCTGAGATACAAACCTTGATTTTTCAGTTCATGGGCCAGATTCTCAGCCGGTAGAAATCATCATAGTTCCTTTGAGGTCAGCTAAGAATCGGTTCCATGTAGGTTTCTTGTACTTACAGTTCAGGATTCTGTTTGGAGACCTTCAAACCATCATGTTATCTTTTCATAATACAACAGCTAGGTAACAACTAGGAAAGGCCGACAGATGCTATTGCATTAGCAAAGCTGACAAAGTGAGCTCTGGGGTGCCAAGAATTACAAAACATACGTACTACCAATAGCTTTGGAAAGACATTTTTCCTGGGTCATTCATTCCAGTGAAGCAACCTAGCATAAATTAAAGCCAGCTTGGCAGTTACAGGCCCATTGTTCCCACTTCCATTATCATTACAAATGAAACACAATTAATTGTAGTTTTCTTATTGTGTGACATTGGGCCAGTTTTCCAAAGGCATTTAGGCACCTAAAGATGCAGATAAGCACAGATTTTTGCCTAAGCAGGTTAAGTGCCTAACTCCTGGGAGTTATGTCTCTAAGGGTATGTCTACAGGGCAAGCAGAAACCCATGGCAGCAAGTCTCAGACCTGAGCCTACAGACTTGGACTCGCACTATAGCACTAAAATAACCGTGTAGATGCTCAGGCTCTGTAGCCTGCCTCCTCCCTAAGCTTCAGAGGTTGAGCTCCAGCCCGAACCTGAATGTCTACACAGCTATTTTTTAGCACTGTAGGGTGAGCCCTGCGAGCCCGAAACTGTACACCAGGGGGCTGAAATGCGCTACGTTATTAACCCATTTTTGTTACGAACAGAAAAGAAAATGATTATCTGGTCCAAACTCTTAGCCAGCACGAGACAGCCAAGACTGGCAAAGAAAAAAAAACAACGTGCGCTGGATAAAGGGTTATTCTTCACTTGGTGCATGTTGCATCGAGTTGCTGTGTGCCCCCTGCACCCAGTGGCTGAAGCCAGGAGCCCCGAGTCTGCCCCTCTCCCTTCTGGGCCCTGGAGTTTTTAGAGCATGTTGTGGGGGTGGAGGGGTCAGAAAGAAAAAGATTGAGAACCCCAGGACTTGATGACCCTTGCAGTGCCTTCTAACCCTTTGAGTCTATGACTGAGTTTAGAGTTCAGCTAGAAAGAAATGGAAAATTGGGGGACACAGAATATGTTTTGTTCACATTAATACACACATTCTCTTTTATTGTGATAGATAGAGTGTATGGAGATAGATAGATAGATAGATAGATAGATAGATAGAGTGTATGGAGATAGATAGATAGATAGATAGATAGATTGTACGGAGGTAGACAGACGGACAGACAGACAGACATCTCAGTTGTTTCATGGAGTAATGAATGACATACTAGTAGTTCCTTGCCTGCTGTAATGCTCAGTTATCACTCAGTGCTTAAGGAGCTTACAAGAGATCTGCCTCATTCGCCGTGTCCAGTTCCCCCCTGCTGTGCATAGCGAGTGTTTCACAGTGCCCAGGCCAGACTGTGGGGGGGGCTCAGCCCTTAAAGGCCGAGTCCGCAGTCCCACACCTGTCTAGTTCAGTGCAGAAACCATTAGGAGTTGGGCAAAAGATGGCGTCCTTGAGCCTGCACATTGGCACTGCACCCCCTGCTTGCCACTGAACTCTGCTTCCACCTCCCGCCGCGCTTACATGGGACCTACGCGGTGCTCAGATCTTGTGCTGGCTTTCGGCTCTGGGGTGAATTGCAGCCTATATGCCTAATCCAAAATACCTTTCCTTACAATGCAGGTCACCAGCGTCTAACCCTGTTCTCTTCATTGGGAAGAGGGAGATTTCTAACCAAGCAGGCTGGGCTCAGGTTTTTAAGCCTGATCTAAAGGCACCTGCATGTATTCTATAAGCGTGCTCATGTTGTTGAGCTGTACATCAGGAATGCTAATATTATATTCAGAGCAAAATGTCACCTAACGCAGGGCCATTGTGTAACAGCGAGGCTGGGTAGGTGAGGTCTTGTAAGGATTAATAAAGTTCAAGGGAAAGTTCTGTGTTTTATTCTGAAGCTCAACAGGGAAGTAGCAGATTAAAAACTACGATACAGTGCAAGAGACCTGCCTGGCAGTTTGGAAAAGAGACGGCTATGGGGGGATATGATTGAGATCTATAAAATCATGACTGGCTTGGAGAAGCAAATAAGGAGTGTTATTTACTTCTTCTCATAACACAAGAACTAGGGGTCACCCAATGAAATTAATAGGCAGCAGGTTTCAGACAAACAAAAGGCAGTATTTCTTCACACAACGCACCGTCAACCTGTGGAACTCTTTGCCGGGGGATGTTGTGAAGAGTATAACGTGGTTCAGAAAGAACTAGACGAGTTCATGGAGGATGGTTCTAGCAATGGCTATTAGCCAGCATGGGGAGGGATGCATAACCATGCTCTGAAGTGTCCCTAGTCTCTGTTTGCCAGAAGCTGGGAATGGGCGGACAGGGGATGGATCACTTGATGATTACCTGGTCTGTTCATTCCCTCTGAAGCACCTGGCATTGGCCACTGTCTGAAGACAGGATACTGGGCTAGACGGACCATTGGTCTGACCCAGTGTGGCCGTTCTTATGTTCTGGCAGGAATGCTCACAGTCATTGATCTGCTGTGCAACCATGAGAAATGTACTGTGTGGGCTTGCTCATCTCTGAGAGGCAAATCCTCGCCCCACTCCCTCGTGAGCGCGCCCTCAGCGCAAAGTAGATGACGTAGCTCCACGGAGCAGGAGTGGGGAGGATGGTACCTGAGTTCCACATCTCTTGCATGTCACCAAATACATTTCCATGGGAGCTCCGTGTGCCCATAGCACAGTGACTGAAGTAGAACAACGGAGGCATGGGTGATGGGGATCCATAACTATGTGATTCCACCCACCGAACAATGCCACCACCCCATGGGGCTGAGGGGGGCAGAAACCCTCTGGGGCGGAACTGCCTCTACCCCATGCCCTGTGGGGAGGAAGCCTGCACACCCAATCGCTGTTGGAACTGTGTTTACCCAGAGAATTCTTTCCAGGCTCACCCACGTGCTCAGGGTCTAACTCATCGCTGTATTTGGGGTCAGATTGGCAAAGACCTTGAGGTTTTTTTCAACCTTCTTCTGCAGTGTGAGGCATGGGTCATGGGTCAGGTTTAAACTAGTGTAAATGGTGGATTCTCTGTAACTTGAAGTCTTTAAATCATGATTTGAGGATGTCAGTAACTCAGCCAGAGGTTAGGGGTCTATTACAGGAGTGGGTGGGTGAGGTTCTGTGGCCTGCGATGTGCAGGAGGTCAGACTAGATGATCATGATAGTCCCTTCTGGCCTTAAAATCTATGAGTCTATGAGGTGCACAAGGTCTAAGATTTGGCTCATAGCCAGTACAGGGCTGTAGCGTGTTTTATTCACAAATTGAAACAATGTCTGTAATAACACCATATACATTTTAAATACCCCAGTTGCCTAAATGCCAGGCAACTGGAGACCAGTCTCATGACTTGCTAGTGTTTACATCTGCAGATGGTAATATGTTGTTTGTTTGTTTCCCCTCCTATTCAGTCCTAGAGCTTGTCAGCTAGATGTTAGAACCACTGGAAAGGCTGGCTCCACTTCAGGTAAAATAAGCACCAACCCTAACTGTTACCTAAGACTGCTATCAAGATATTTCCCAAGTGAACTGGGTCAGAAATGTCTGTGGCTCTCACAAATAAGCCTGTTCTCATGAGACTTCCAATGCAGCGATGTTCAGATGCACTTGACAAGCTTCCAATAAAGGCCTGAAAGGCTAGACAGTGATAACCTAACCCTGCAGTCGAGATCTTTCCATCACTAATTTAAGCAGAAATGGGGTCACATTTCCCAAGGATGATAGTGATGTGGCCCTACAGTATGTGTGACCAGTAAGCAACCCAGCAGTCCTTGACCTTGAAATACTGCACAGGGATAGGTGTCCTCTGAGTCAATCATTAACAAGCCTGACAAGTATTCTCTCTCAACTATATCAGACGGCGCTGGTGACACAGGATGTAAAGCAAAAATACGCAGATAGATAGCATCCAAACTTTGCAACTTCTAAGTTACAGCCTGATTCTGCAGCTCTTACGCTGAGTAGCATCTGCTTGTGCAAACAGTCACACTAAAGTCAAGGGAACTACTCAGCTGAGTAAAAACTACATGCTCTAGTTGACAGGTTAGCAAGTCACAAGGGTTGCACAACTTCTTTCGACTCTGCCTCTGAACTGAGGAGTGAGTAGCTCTGCAGGAATTAGTTGGCAATAAATCCACTGTGTTCACATCAAGAGATGTCCCGTGAACTGTGGTGATCACCAAAATGAGAATGTAAGACAACAGAAGGATGATTCATGCCACTTAAAGTCAGTGCACTTCAATGCAGAATTGGAACTGATAATGCTACAAAACTGAAGGTGTGACTGACACGGAAACTGAGGATTTCTGGATTCTAGACTGTTCTTGCTGACCTTAAGCCTGTGGCTATGCTCCACAAATCTTTTTTTACACAGATACCCAAACTCACTCAGGCAGCTTGGAGGTCTCTTATCCAGCTAAAAGAAAAGGAGTACTTGTGGCACCTTAGAGACTAACCAATTTATTTGAGCATGAGCTTTCGTGAGCTACAGCTCACTTCATCAGATACATGTATCTGATGAAGTGAGCTGTAGCTCACGAAAGCTCATGCTCAAATAAATTGGTTAGTCTCTAAGGTGCCACAAGTACTCCTTTTCTTTTTGCGAATACAGACTAACACGGCTGTTACTCTGAAATCTTATCCAGCTGCCATCCTCATTTGCCCCAAGGCCTTTAGTAACTCTCTGACATTAAGAACACAACTGATTCACTAAACGTTATCACTGGGGTGGACAGCAGAGTGGTTACACTGAATGGGCCACTCCTGTCAGTTTGGCTGTGGAAACACAGATCCATTTCTCATGCCTCTCAAATCACGAGCTGCTGTTGTTCATTACATGCCTGATCCAATTCCCACTGATGTGAATTCCCACTGGAGCCTGTCCATTGACTTCAATAGAAGTTCAACTGGGTTCTCAGAGTATATCACACACAAGCATTGCTCTGGATTTAAAACCAGATAGAAGAAATGGTTAATAACCATATGAAAAAGTAATGGTCATGGTCTCATTCAAACACGTGGTTTGGTTTTAAGGGTAAAAGGTGGTAGAATCAAAATCTCCCCACGGATTGAACCAAAAAAATCCAAATGGCTGCCTATGAGAATGCTGGTTGAACTGTTCTTGTCCGATTTTTTCCAGATAATAAAAACATATTTTGAGATTATCTTTCTTTAGTCTACCTATTGAGTGAATGATTCATATACCAGTTAAGATAAGTGCAATGTAATTAATATATGCAATGTATAATATACACTATTAAAATATTTTATGAACTTTCTCTTCATTAGTTTATCATAATTTTAACAGTATGAGCAGATGGAGAAGCAATGTGCTAACGGGCAGATATATGTGTTAATTCCCCTGTTCTCAGTTTATGGGTCCAGGCCCATAAGGTGCTGAGCACTTCTTGGGAACTCCCGATCACTTCACTAGTATTTGGGGGCATTCAGACCTTCACTGCAGGTGAATCTTCATAACTAGGCTTGGCAGGATTAGATTTTTATCGGAAAATGTCAGTAAAGATCGATTTCACCGACACACTCAGACCAATAAAAACAATATTTCTATTGATAACCATTTGAAATTTACAGATAGGTAAGGTAAGAAAAACGCTGCCTCAGAACTTATTAGAGTTTGATTTAAGGATATCTGCTTTGTATATTTTGACCTGGGATGTTGACAATTTATGTCTTAACGGTTACAAAGCTTTTTGAAGCTCAACAGCCTCTAATTTCTCTCAATTGTGAAAATTTAAATCGATAAAAACAGGAAAAAAATACTCAGAACCCATCATTCTGTGTCACTGTGAAAACTGTAATCAATAAACATATAAAAATGCTTAAATATAAACAGATATTATCCACTGAAATGGCAAAAAAAAATCAAAATCAAAATCAAATTCTGCCACGCCTATTTATAAGAGCGATAAAACGACTTAACTGCATAGCTAAAATTCATGTGAAATTCTTTGGCTTTCTTCCTCTATCTCCATGTTGGATGGGTGGAGGTGGGGCACAGATGTTTAAACGGCGGTTTTAACTACAGTGACATGATTTTTTTGCTCTGCCCAAACTGTCTTTGGAAGGAGCACCTGGGCCAAAGAGCAAGGCCGTTCTGTGACACATAAGGAGGGCTGGGCCTTTTTTGTTTCTTGGAACCAAGTCAAAGAAGGCGCCTTGCATTGTTTACTACATTCCTGCTGTTCATCTCGATGTCAGGGTATAAAGAGGTGAAGCTGTAGAAAGAGCCACCTCTGGTCATACTGAACCCATTTGGCTCCTGGAATGCATGCCGCTCTCTGGAAAGCATGAGGCTGTGAAAAAAGAGACAGTAAGTTTTGGGAGTACTGTTCCCCACTCGTTCGTTTTTATTACAGGATAAGCAGGTTAATGATAACAGTACCAAGGGGAAGGTATGGCATGCCATGCAGTATTGTATATGGTGCAACAGTTTTAGACAGTTTGTTAAAACAGCTGTTCTCAAACTGTGATCCGGGAGGCATTTTCATGACTGGTCGTACATAGAGGCTGTATGATAGGATCCGTTCAGTCTACCAGGATTTATTACAGTCATATATGCAGGCAAGGTGCTCAGCAACTCTGGTGACAAAAACAGTATGAAGACACTGCAAAAGGGAGAGACAGGGAGAGAAAATTGTAAATTTTTAGGTTGTTGGGCTTTTATGCAGACAGTTGCACAAGTGATGAGCTAGCCCGTGCTTAAGCCTTTAGTTTCATTCATCGCAAGGCAACACATTCATACAAAAGCAAGAGCGATTGTCTCTGGTGTGACGGATGCTGGATTAAAACACTGAGTTGTTAAAGGGGACGGGTATGCACTTGTAACTGAATGACAAGGTGCTGAAGCAAACAAGATATGCATGGCTTTAGGCGGGGCAACATAATAGTCATTGTCAAAATAGTCAATATTCAATAGTCAATAGTCAAAATGACCTGCTATTAAGGTGACCAGATAGCAAGCGTCAGGACAGGTGGTGGGTCACAGCGATTCAGTCAAATATTTTGAGTCTGTTTGAGCTTTGAGGTGGTGACAAATGCCACCCATGTGCCGTTGGACAAGATCCCCCCAGTCATTCAGTCTCCTCCCGTTCACGAGTACTGAGGTAACTGCAACTTACATGGCATAAATTAGCAACTCTTTGGCCAGAGACGCCAAAGACAGGCAGAGAAGGAGAGTGACCACTTACTGCTTGACGGGGTCCCTCCGAGCCATTTGCGCTGACAGTGGGAGGGCGCTGTCATTGTGTCCATGGAATATGGTGAGGAGGGGCCTGCAGTGTCCCTTGCACTGCAGTAAAGAAAGGCGTGGTGATAGTGAATGCAAAGAGGATTGTTTATTCAGGATGCTAGCTGCACATAGACAGACTCTCATTTTCCATGGTTCTCAAGCTCACAGACCAGAGAACACAGCTTATGTCACCCAAAGCCTGGCTAAATTCTGACCTGGACGATGCAAGCCTGGAGTAGACAGCTGATCATACTACAGTGCCTTGCTTCCAGACACGTACTTATTTCCCTTGGGGTGGATGCAGACTGTGTTTTGCTAAGTCTTCTTCGAGCCACAGCCTCACAGTGTCTTTCCCTTTTGTTTCGTTAGAGCGTGCAACAGCAACCCCATTTCAGCCAGAGGGGCAGAGTGTAGCCAGATCTAGCCTAGCCAGATCTCATGCAATATGATCATGTCAACCTTTACCATCTTCTAAGGCGAGTCAGTGACGTGGGGCTTTTCTCTGAAAACTGAGGAGAATACTTATAGACGGGGGGGTATTCGATTAAAGCGACGCACATCTCAGCAGGTAACAGCTACCGTATATTGGCCCTGATCTCATCTAGCAGTGACAGTGGGTAGCATGGAGGATGCGGTAGTTTTTGTGGTTGGCAACAATTATTTTGCCCTTTCTGCTAGTTCTTGCTGTTTTTTTAATCTACAATTAAGCCAGGTGATTGCTTCCAACGTGTCCGATTAATGAGGGGTTTCGATAGTGCCCTGATAGAGCTTGTTTTGTTTCTTCTATAGTGAGACCTTGGATTTTGACCCCATTTTGCACACAAATTGATGCCCCCCTCTTCATCCACCTTCACCCTTGGGTTTTACATGCCTCCCATAATGACCACCTAAGTGCTGAGTTGGGGCAGCCCCCCCAAAGAGCTGTCCTGGTTACAAAAGGGTTAGTTATGAGGAGTTTACAAGAGCACAAGGAAGTAATGGTGGAAAGAAGATAGAGGAGACAACACGAGTGACCATGAGTCCCAGCATATCCCATGGCAAATTAAACATGGAGGTGAAAATGACCTGTGAAACTCAGCTCTGCAGCTGGATCCAAAGCTCCCATATGAGAACAATCTGGCCCCCGGAGCAGCAGGGAGAATGGCGGGAGTTTATCCGTGTTGTATAAAGGCGGCTCACAAACTGGTAATATCTTTTCTTTTTAGGCCTGCATAGAGGGTCCAGGGGGAAAGAGAAAAACTATGAAGGGGAAAAAAGAGCCACCAATTTTAGCTGCCCTTGTAATTATACTCATTTCTGGTAAGTTATTTAGACTAACTAGCTATAAAGCATTGCTAGTAATCTAATCCCCAATGTAATTGAACACACACTTGGGATCTGTCATAACAAACCACCTTTGCTGTTGTCAGTTTCCCAGTGCTGGGAAGTTGGTTGAGTCAATTTCACCCAATATTCATCAAAGCAAATCATTATTATTATACTTAGCCCTTTTTCATATGATTCTATTATTTGTTGTCCTTTCAAGACATGAAAATGATAATCACAGCGGTAACCCATGAAAAGTGAATTGCATCTCACCCTCAATGTCACTAGCGTTATTTTTGTATTTAAAAAAGGAAATCTGCAGGTTTTCAAAGCCACCTCCCTCTATTTCTGCTTGATCTGAGTGGTCAGGTTTTGTGGTAGGTTAGGAGAAAACCCGTTTGTTTCCATCAGTTTAACAATCTCATTTGGGTTTCTTTTAGGTCACCATGTAGAAGGTTTAAATCTGGTACGTACGTAAAACCATCGCTTGCCATTTTCCCTCTGCTTGTTTGTTTGTTTGAACTGCTGGTAGCACTTAAAATAGCTCCAGGTATCTAGGGGAATTACAGTGCAATCTTGAATATTTCCTTCCTTAAAGCCGGATCTAGCTGTTGGAGTGAATCCTAGCTCCACTGAAGGGAAAGAAACTAGACTGATTTACTCTGGCTGAGGATCAGATCCATTATATCTTTGGTATAGAGAGACAACCCGGTTGTCCTCAGTGGGTCCAATGCTGAGTATCTTTAACTCTCATCAATACAATATGCCTGATTCAGCCTGCAATGAGATTATCGCAGCCTGCTTCCTAACGAGCCATTCTGAGTTAATTCTGTCCCATGTCACGCGAATGATCGGCTGCGTTCTGTGCTAATATTCTAACCAAAGCTTTTTCTCTATCCTTTTACCAGTGCCCGGCACTCCCTGTCTGTAAGTAGAGATTATTTCGTTTTTAGCTAAAAGTCCCAGGTGGGCAGTCTCAGCCAAAATGCTAGCTGTGGGGCAAGGCTGCGACAAACTGGTGGGCAGTGTGGAAGAAACTTTTATAACTGCAGCCCACACCGTACATATGCTGGATGAAATTCAGCCCAATGCAGAGGGCCAGGACCAGGTCCATGCACCACTTACTTTGAAGGCATATTTTGAGGTTTATAGGTCTCCGCTGGCCCCTTGCACAAGGTAGAATTTCACCTTCTGTCAAGTCACAGAAGCCTCCAAGCTCCAGGGCTCCCAGTCTAGCCCATTTCACCTGCACTGAACACAGACGCTCACTAAATAAATGTCATTGTAAGTGCAACGCGAATAGAACATATACATGGAGAAGTTGAAAGGAGAGATTCTCAAGTGTGTGATGGGTCGGACTTGATCAAACCCTTCTCCTCCCAATCACAGAGCAAATCAAATCAAGATATTAAAACCATATCCTAGTTCATGATGCCAAATTTTGTTTACCTTGTTTTTTCACAGCTCCGACTTACTGTTCCCCTGCTAACAGGTATGTGCCAACAGGAGTTGTTATTCTACACACTTTGGACAGGAGGCAGAGAGAATTTACTTCCTCTGACAGGCCCAGGGTATTCTAAAAATACAAACAGGCCTGAAGGTGTGATGGAAAGACAGTTATGTCAGTGGGCCTGATTCTGGTCTCATTCACACTGATTTCTGTGGCACGGCTCCTGCTTTACACTCGTCTAAATGAGAAGACAATCAGGGTCGTTGGGTGTAACTGGCTGGAGAACAGATTTTTCCATGCCAAGGAGGCAACGGAGAATCTCATTAAATCCCTCTAGAATCGAGGAAAGGAACAAATGCTATTATGTATTCTATGGTAAGCAGTGGGTGGGAGGTGGGTGGAGTTTAACTGTGTTCCTGGATGTGGGAATGTGACCCAATTTATGAAATATCATGTTTTTAGTTATTCTTTGATAAGGGATACAACGATCTTCTGTACTGTAGTTAACACTCTCCTCACCCAGGCTGTACGGTAAACTCATGTACATTGGTATACTGGGCCTGGGCCAATGCCCATTGAATCCATCGGAAACTTTCCATTGACTGTAACAGGCCGTGGATCAGACCTGTAGAAAGCAGCTTCTGTGAAACCAGTTCTACAGGAATATTGTTTCCTTTCCAGGTCAGCTCTAAACACTAGCCTGGAGAGCGGTGACAGGTGTCGATTCACACTCCCCCAGTACGCGTGTGCTTTGGTAAGTCAGCTCCATTGGTGTAACGAGCAGGCAGAGATTTCCAGTCCTGAGTTCTCGCACGCTACATTTTTCAGCCATTTGGTGATATTCACACATAACCCTCGCCCCACACACACACACCACATCGGCCCCAGAAACCACTTTGCTCTGAAGTCACTCCTGGAAGAGTGTGTTAATCAGAGGCTGGCACAGGGAGTCTGAGTTCCACTCCTGTCTCTGCAGCTGACTCGCTGAGTAAACTTGGGCTAATCACTTCATTGCTTTCAGTCACTCCGGTAAAATGGGGCTAAATTAATGTTGAGACTCTGGTCTGCAAGGCACTGGAGAAGGGCTAAGCGCATCATCTGCCGTTCAAACTTCCCCCCGATGGTTGTCATACTGCCAGTCTGTTGTTTCAGTCTTCCTATAATCACTATTTTCCAGGCACGGGGGGTGTATTATCTCCAGGAAATTTCTCACCAGAAAGTCTGTTCTTGTGAGAGATCCAGCCCAGATCTGCAGACCCAAGAGGTTCTGAGAAGGATGGAAATTTGCAGCCCTTTGGAGTTTCGCTCATTCGCAAAGAAGTGCTGAGAGTAATGAGCAGCCACCAGACCCAGGGGCAGATTTGCGACAGCTACAGGGAAGAGAGCATGACTTTCACGGGATAAGCACACGCTATATTCCGTGCCTCCGCAGTCGTGCTTCCTCATCATTCACTGCTACAGCTGCTGTTGTTGCTAGCCACTGAAAGTTCAATCCTACCATTCTTACTCGGGTAAAACTCTGGTTTTCCTGAGAGACGCTGAGCATTTGCAGCTCCCGTTCAAGTCAATGACCCTTCTGAGTTGAAATCCATAGGAGCTGCAAGCTCTCAAAACTTCTCAGGAGTTTGCCGGAGCCAGAACTGAGTAAGAACTGCAGGATTTGGTCCTGGATCTGTATTTGCGGATTGTAATACCCTGCTGATTTCTTGAATTGTTCATATTTGTCCCAGGGCTCCAACCTGACATCAAGCCAACTTTCCTCCATCCTCCAATGCTACATCACAGACCCTGCTGCCCAGCTGGACCAAGGGGCATTCCTGTTACTGTTCCAGCAAGTCAGCAAAGAAGTGTTGCAAACTGCTTTGAATGAAATCAGCGTGCAGGTAATAACGGTATCAGAATGAGAGAACGTAGAGCAAGCTCATCTCCAGCACTATGCAGAACTATTTTCACGAGATCACTGGTATTTGAAGTTTTTCTTCATGCCACTAAGATGTTTTCGGAAAGCTGCATGTGTAAGAAGTTTCCTAGATACATTTTTAAGGTACAATTCTGCAACAAATTCCAGACACACAGGACCACGGTAATGGGTGAATATTAAGAGCAAAGAGGCAATTTATGTACACACATAATGCATATTGCACATGATAGTAGTCAGCCCTGTGTGCATTTACCAATGTTACAAAGGCATATTTTGCATGTCTGGCTCAGACTCCCGGTTGGAGTGTTGTAGCCCTAAAAGCACTCCGATTTCACCATTCAACTTGCTCTTTTCAGATCCTCAGGGACCAGATTACACCGGCCTCCAAAGCCTTCCTGCTGAATGCGGCGTGGGAAGTTCTGAAAGCTGACCCTCAAGTGCAAAATGCAGGTTTCCTGGCCTCCTGGTTCCAGGAGACGCTACACGCCTACCTGACTGTCATCGATGTTAACCTCCTGGACTGCATGACCCAGCTCCCCATCACTTGCGATGGCTTGGCCACGATGTATGTCCAGCCTAAATTCACACTGATTATAGCACAAATGTTAGGCTGCAGCTGGTTAATGCCCAGCAGCTATTTTGCATTGTGAAGCTGTAATTGTTACTACACGCACCTTGCTGTCTTTTCTGTTGCCATTTATTGTTACTAATTATTAGTGATAACTATTATTAATGATAATGATGTATTGTTGTTACCAGATAGATAGATAAAGTGCCTAGCACACACATTGTTGGAATGTACAGTGCAGAGCACCATAAGGGGGCTGTACAAAGGGGGTCAGTGTCAGTCAGATAACAGGTCTACACCTGAAGGCCTACAGTCTAAAGCAGGGGTAATCAATTATTTTTTGTCAAGGTCCACAGTTCTTAGTCAAGGTATAGTCAAGGGAAAGAGAAAATAATACAAAAATAATAACAATAATGATAATAATAAGTCAATAAAAGATTTTGCAGTCTGTTCAAAAGCACCTGGCAGTCCAGATTTGGCCCATGGTCCACCTATTGACTACCCCTGGGTCTAAAGGCACAAGCCAAGATCAACAGGATAGATCATACACAGAGTGGGGTACACTAACTGGAGCCTAGATGTTGATGGTTATAACAGTATCCGCTGGATACTGACGAGGGTATGTCCTTTTGTAACCCTGCCCCATGTCATACGACAGGGAGCCGCAAATAAAAGAGGAGTCCCTTACCAGCTCTCCTGTGCATCACACCTTTATTACAGTAGAAGCCTGAGTTGTCAATGGGGCTTATGAAGAAGACACACAAGTGCAGATCCTCAGCTGACATAAATGATCATAGCTCCATGGACTTTAAAGGAGCCTTGACAGTTTATACCAGCTGAGGACCTGCCCCAGAGACGGGAGCTGGTGAAGAAGGCAAAAGGGAGCAGTGAGGTGGGACGGTTGGGCAGAGGATAAGGAGCAGGATGGGGGCATAGGAAGGCATGTCTGCCAATCACGTGTTCTCCTTAGGTTTGATATCAGCTTGCACCAGACACCCAAGTTTTAAAAGGTTTGATGTTTGCCTAAGAATATGGGGGGAAATGAATGATGTGAAAGATAAATAGATATGACGAGGCAGCAAACAGCAACAGCCTCAGTTTGATGGTGTCCCTTCTGAATCCCCTTCATTAGCGTGCAAGCTCTGGACAGTGTGTATTCCAGGATGGACAACAGCACAAGGCAACTGGTAGCCAACTGGATTGGGGGATTCCTTACAACCAATGGTAAGTAACTCCACTGAAGTCTATGGAGATTTTGGAGACCATGTAGATTAATGGCATATAAATTAATATGTCCGATCCATTGTCTGAGGAATGAGGATTATAAAATGAGCTGGTCAAATAATGGAGACATATGTTCACAAGTATTTAGTCAGTGGGGAAAAAAATCCACCAAAATTTGCAATGAACATTATCTGACCAATTATGCAGCAAAAATGTTTCTGCTTTCATTGGCAGCACAGATCTATTTACACAGCTCTTCTCAACTCATCCTGATCTTTGACATGTAAAAATGGCGAGGAGAAGATCCATGAGAAAGCGAATGATGCTCCAGGGACTAAGTTGATCCCTAGTGTAACTCCACTGTGTTCTTCCTATATGCCTTTTCTTTTTCTCTGGCCTAATAAGAGACACAGAGCCTATGCTCACAGAGAAATAAGAGTTTCTTTATGTGTTGCTTTAGTGTGCCAAAAAAGTTCAGCAAAAGAGTGGATACTAAGCAACTGGAAGAGTTTCCGAAACTACGCATCATATAATGAGTTCACAACTTCCTGGAGTGGTTTTGATGGGGTAAGAATTTACTTTGAAAAGATTCATTCATTTCGCTATTTCCATCACTGGGTCAGTAGGAAATATTTGGATTCCAGTATAAATACTTGAAGGATCACATTTTGGTTTTGAAAATTACCTTCTGGTTTTACTTAATTATAATATTACAATACGTTACTAAATGTACTTCTACAAAGTGCATGCAAGGCTCTGAACTGTACTGTATAGCACGTAATACAATTTATCATATAACAGTGTCGTCATGCCATAGGATTTGATGCTGCAGTTCTGCTCCCTGAGCCAGGCAAAACTCCCATTAGATTTTAAGCTCTTTGGAGCAGGAACCCTATCTTCACACATGTCTGTAAAGCACCCAGGTACTGCTGGCAACTCTCTCTCTCTTCAGATGAAAGTCAGTGGGAGTTTTGCTTACCTAGGGACTGCAGTATCCAAGCTCTGAGCCAAAGGCATTGAAATTGGGATTTGTCTTTCCAGTGACCTTAATGGACTTTGATTCAGGTTCCAAGTGCACAGTATGTGTCCTAAATTTACATCAAAGTTGTTGGCAAGCCAGTAACCGCACTGATTCATTCAGTTTTTCTTGTTTCATACATTGCTCCAAAGCTAAATGCTTCCACCTAGGGCCAAGATGCAGAGCTTTTAATCCGACACATTTATTTCTAGTTTGCAGCCCTGGATGTCCTCACAGCCAGCCAACTAGCACAACTCATGGCCATTCACAACGTGTTCTCCAACAGCAGTATGGCTGCAGGCATCGTCCATGTCCTCAGCACCAGTGATGTCCTCTACCTCGATGGCTACTTGACGGAGTTATCAACTTTAACCCTAACCCCTCCCCTGGAACGCAAAGTGATGTATTCAGTGCTGGAGACTATTCTAAAAAAAGTCAACGAGAGCTTCCCAGATCTCTGTTCCTCCTCCTTGAAAGACTTGTTTCAGGTTAAACTGAAGATGCTGCTGCATGTTACTGATGCAAATATACTGAGTCTCTTCCCAACAAAAATAGGTTGTGCTGACTTCCAGGATATGTGAGTATATATGTCATCTATTGGGAGGTTCAAAACCATCGGATTAATTTTTCATAAGTGAGTTTTTTACGTGCCTTTTCCCTTTCAAGTGTTGGCTGGGAAATAAAGTGGAAGTACCAAGAAAAGTGCTGTTCTTTCTGTGCCTGGTTCTCCTCTTATATGGGTGTAAACCAGGAGTAGCTCCATAGAAGTTAATGGAGTTTCAATGGTGTAAAATCGCCGTGAGTGAGAGCAGAATCTGTCTTTCTGAGCAGGCCAAAGCCAGAGAGCTGCAGACCAGTGAGGTTCAGATTAGCCTCCAGTCAGCAGTTTAGCTTCCTCCATCACTAACAGATCTTTGGGTCTTCCAGCCATCACTGGCAGACCAGAGGAAAATGATGAATAGTTAATTTCCAAGCCAACAGTTCACAAGCTCTCAACAACCTGATAAGTGGGCCATAAAAAGCTGAAACTCTCTTCGGTTTCAAGAATGATATTTCTGGTCCAGAGGGATTAACGGAGTGACTGAGAATGACTTCAACTTGAGACATCAAAAGCATGTTTCGTTTTGTTTACCTTCCAGCTACGAAGGATTGAATTCTGTCCACAGTAAGTTAGATCCCGACATGCAGAAGGCTGTATACCAAGCCCGACTGAACTTTCTCAATGGGCAGGTGGCAAAAGAAGGTAATTTTTTTGTTGTATTTAGCTATCTTCTACCATGTTCTAAGTGTCTTAGTGCTAAAGTCATACCCTACAATTCTGGGATATCTTCTCCCCATACATTTGTCTGTTCCATAGCTGCCATCTATGGGAATTGGGCAAATGCAGGAGGCCCCTTAGAGTTAATAAGGTCCACCTGGACTTTCCAGTCCAGAGTGTGAAATGACATCCTTTAGCGAGAGAAAAGCTACACCAAACAGGGAAAATGCTCGTCATTCAAGAATCATGAAGCATTTCACAAACACTCGCTGATTAAGCTGCCCTAGCCTTTTGTGAGGTATCACAGGGAAAGTATTTTTTATAGCCAGTTCACAGATGGACCAACTGAAACAGAAGTGAAGACGACTTCTCCAAGGGCATACAACCAGCCAGTGCCACAACTTGCAATGGAATGCCAATTTCCTGACTCCCAGTCATCCGCTCTAACTACTAGTCTTTAATGCCACCCTGAACAGTATTGCAAAGTCCAGTGGACTAGGAGATTTCTAAGATCAATGGAGAGCAGCTGTGACTATGGAGCTGCCTCTAACTTCTGTCCTTTCGGAACAGAGCTACTTTTCCCACTTGGCTTTGGCTACCTGGCTGCCTGGCATAAATTATCACCTGGCTTATTACAAACTTCCCCCTTGTATTTTTCCTGCTGACTGACATTGATGTTACCCTCTGACTGTTCACTTTCCATGTCCCTTGCAGGAGTTGCTTGTACATTCACAGCTGATAACAGCAGAGACTGGTTGCAGGAAAACTTTGGGCTCTCCAGTGTCTACGCTGACTACAGTGATTTAATCCGGCTTGATCCTGGCTTTAATGGAGTAAGTACGACCCCAGGCAAAATTCCCACTGATGTTGGGATTTCATCTGTAAGATGAAATTCACCACGGTGCAAAGAGCCAGAACAAGCCCCACTGATGACCCACTCAGGCATAAGAGGGACTCAAGTAGTGCACAATAGGGGGAGGTAGGAAACCAGTTTCCATCCCATGAAAGTTTTCACAGTAACAAAAAAATTTCCTGTTCTAAATAATCAAAATCTCAAAAATGTTCATGAACATAAAATCTGAAAAAATGGGTGCATGTCAATCAAAAC
The DNA here is from genome assembly GCF_965152235.1 of Eretmochelys imbricata. Taxonomy (NCBI): domain Eukaryota; kingdom Metazoa; phylum Chordata; order Testudines; family Cheloniidae; genus Eretmochelys; species Eretmochelys imbricata. Next base: position 4,831,316 of record NC_135581.1, on the reverse strand, counting down.
ATTTTATTTTGATAATTTCCAAAAATTTCATTTCAATTTTGACCATGGTTTCATCCCTCTCCTCCCCCCTAGAATTAGCTTAAATTTTGAAACAAAAAGTTGTCTCAAACCAGAAACCTGGAAATTTTCATGTTGGAAATGTCAAAACAAAACACTTCAACAATATAGAAACTTTTCCAAAAAATTTTGAGTGGAAAAATTCCACCAAACTGACCCTTTACTGTGAAAAGTTTTGTTTTTGATGAATCAGCATTTTCCAACAAAAACATTGTATTGAAAAATTCTTGACCAGTTCTAGTGTTTAGCTCTTTTGTTGGCTCTCTGCACACTGGCTAATTTCACCCTTTTAAATGTTCATTCACATGTAACAGAGACCACAGCTGGTGAAATTATTTGTTAGGAGAATAAAATTCATTCCAAATTTGGCCCCTTTCTGGTTCAGAAACCAACCCAGATTTCTTTCTAGCGTGTTCCTCATGCATAGTTGGCAAACAACTGGGATGAATGAATAATTGGCTTTGTGTTATTCAGGAATTCTTCACTTCAGTTATTTACTATTTGTAATTTGTTGTGTGTGGATGGTCACTTAAGTCACGGGATTTTGTTCCTGTTCCCTGATTGGGTGACTGAAACTTTTAAAACTAGAGTCTAATAAACAATGAATGATGCATTTTGAATGGGCGCATGAATGTTTGTGTTGGAATTAATGAAATTTTCTAACATTTTCATGAATAACCAGTACCCCCCGCAACACTAATGAATAATATATGAATCACAGTGAATGGAGCTCATTGTTTTGAGTCACAAAAATACTGATAAATAATTTTTAAAACTTATCTGGCTCTGTGTGTGACCCTAGAGCTGTATAATTCAACTCTAATTTTTTTCCTTTTAGTATGAGGTGACAGATTTGCTAACTGCAACACAACTGGGGAAACTGGTTGTCATCTCTGGCATCCTAAATGACAGCACCAGAGTCAACGCCGAGATTGATGCAACAAACGTGATGAACACCCTCAAAAGCAGAAATGTATCTGAACTGCAGACCTTCCTGTCTGAAGTCAATATGTTCGTAAAACAGGTAAGATAGTTCCTTTGGCAGTGGGTGCTACCACCTCTGGGTCTGATTCTGTAACCCTTGCTCACCTGGGCCTGATTCTCATTTACGCCACAGCCCCTTTGCCCTTCCCTGACAGTGAAGTGGCCCTAAAGTGGGTGTTTTTGCAAATCAGACCCATTGAGTAGCACTGACTCATGCAAATGGTCCCACTGCTATTCAGCATGATAGAGGGTTGTAGACTCTGACCCTAAAAGGATATGTTTCAAAGACCCATATGATGTGGCCAAAGCAGCAAGAGACATCTGAGTGACTGATACTCATTTAATTGGCCACACATATATGCCATTAAATGGTAACAATCAGTTAATGGATTTCCGATGGAACCGGAAAACTACTATTTGAATAGCATGAGATGAGCTCAATAACAAAGTGGAACTGACATCTAACAGTGTGGATGTTTCTGATAGATGCAGGGTAATCAGAATCACTAGAAATCTTAATCATGGCGTGACAAGCACCAGTCATGCAAAACTACTAAATGGAAGATTAGATGACCTATCCTAGGTTCCTTCCACCCCATACAATTCTGTGAGTCTGTGGTCTGAGTTCTTCTTCTCTAATAGTTGCAACTGTACATGTAAAGTTATGGGGCTGATTGACGCTAGGGACTCATCCTTTACATGTGTAATTCAGGGCACTCCGAAACCAGCATGCACTTTTTGTTTCCCATCACCTGTGCATACCAGAGATAGAATTCACAACTACAGATGCCATTTGGACAAAAAGAGATTTGTAAGTGTCAATGCTGTCACCTCCATGCCCAAAAAACAGGCTCACCAATAGCATGAAGCAGATGTGTGCGCACTCACAACTTTTCCCGTGCACAAAGGGAAGCTGCTGTCTAAGAATCAGCCTCTGCGCCTGCAGAATGAAGAATCCTTTCCCAAGTTTACGCTGGAAAAAGCAATCAAGATTTCAAAGCATTTTTAAGACCCAATTTTCTGTACTCTCCCCCAAATGCGTATTTCTCAATGATTATCAATGAGTGACATTTATATATATATATATATATAGCAGCAGAAGCATCTTTTGGTGGAAGGTTTAGACTCTTCCAACACAACGTTGTATAAACAGAATAACAGGACAATTCCAAGAAATTGGAACATAAGGAAGTATGTGGAAAATCAACTCTTAGCTTTCTAAGCCAGATATGAGACATAGGGCCCAGTCCTGCTCCACAGAAGTCAGTTGCAAAATCTTTCATGGACTTCAGTGGGAACAGAATCACACTAATACTATACAATGTCTGGGAGCAAAGATACGCTTCCGTTGCATTGAAGTATGTGCCTCGCCTTCATAGTCTCCAATTCTTTTCTTCCCAGATGAACGTAGTGGTCAGTGTCTGTGATGTGATGCTAAAGGGCATTTTCCAGATTCTGAAGCCACATTTTGCCTCATTGACAACGACTGATTTAGAACCCTGGTTCAATGGGACATTGACATTGTATCTAGCCTCCATCACCCATGATGAGTTGATGGCTCTCCCTGCTATAGCTAACTGCACACAGCTACAAACAATGTGAGTAGGGGACCAATTGTAGGCTTCTTAAACTAGGAGTTTGGCTTCCCTCACTCGTGTGTATCATATTGACGAGGTCACCCAAGAGTGTGGGAAGAAAAGCTGGGGGAAGGGGATGACTGAGTGACTGGGAGGAGAAGATGGGAGTTGTGAGCTTGTCAATTAAAATGTTTCTGAACCCACGTGCTGGATGGTACAGTTAGCTTGAAAACCACAGCAAATAATTGCAGCGGACTATAAGAATTCTATTGGTTTCTCTTGCAGAGTTAAAGGTTTGGACTATGCATTTGACCAGATGACAATGGAGACAAAGACAGCTGTAACCCAGTGGATTGTCAGTAATTTTCTACAAATAGGTGAGTCTTTCCCTCTTTCCTGGTTTGTTCAAATGAGTGATGCCCTTAAATATGTTAGATCTAGAAGCCATATTGATATCTCCCCATAACTGTGTAATTTCAATAGCTTTGAGGGAATGATGGAGGAAAGGCAAATGGTCAGGAACTCAGTTTTATGGTCATTAAAGATGCTATGGCACCTGTCACTGGGTTAGTGTCCTGGTAGGGTGACCAGAAAGCAAGTGTGAAAAATCAGGCCATGGTGGGAGGAGTAAGAGTTGCCTGTATAAGACAAAGCCCCTAATATGGGGATGCCTAGTCACCCTATGTCCTGAGCAAACTCCAGTATCCTACCACCTAAATTTGCCACACATTTTCAACCAGATAAAACATTCTTCACTTCATGTCCTAGACTGCTGGGTAGACTTGCAGTATGATGTTAAACAACTACCACACCCCAGAAGCAGCTGCATTTTCGTGGTTGATGAGATGATTCATGCATAGAGAGAACTTTTGGATCCTTTTGGTTGAAAACTCTTTTATAAATATAGTATATTATATTATTATGATTGTTTGTTTTCTGCTGTGTCTAAAGACTTCAACCAGAGTCAGGCCCACATTGTACTAGACACGGTACAAACCAAACATAGAAGATGGCACCTGTCCCGAAGAGCTAACAATCTAAAAGACAAAATGTGCCCAGTAGCTGTTCAGAGCCAGGGTGTGAAAATTTCTAGCCTTGTTCTTAACACTTGTCTTCAGGTGTGGCTGCCCCATAGTGCCCCCTGCTGGCCAAGTGCGGCACTGCTGGCACCTCCTGCCCCAGTTTCCTTCCCCTGAGGTGGGTCTCCCTGGCTCTCCATGCACCAATCTGCGCTGGAGGGGTGGCTTAGCAAAGTGATAAACAAACAACCCCAAGTGGGGTAGCAAAAGTCCAACCCAAAAGGCCTAAAACAGAGAAAAAAAAACCCCTCTGCCCTTTGGGGGTTCTCTTCCTCCCATCCTCTGGGCCCTGTTCTTAGCCCCTTTCTGGGCGACCTTTCAGAGTGTTCATGGCTCTGGGACAGAGCCCTCAACACCCAGGCTGGTTCTCCTGCAAACGCACAGGAGCCTACCCATTCCCTGCGGTTTCACTGGGAAGACTGGTCACTCTCAGCCCTTTTATAAGGCCTGAGACCCACCTTACCCACCTTACTCCTGCCCCCCGCAAGCTGGGAAGCAACTAATTAATTATGGCACATGTGTGGCTGGCCCCCATTTCTCTTAAAGAGGCCAGTCACCCTGTAACAACATGGCAAAGCTAACCGAGTGTTTCTTGGTGAAGGAGAGAGGAATAAACAAGTTCCGTAAATGAGGCAGGATCCTCCTCCCATTATTATAAGCATCAGCGGCAGAGTTGGGCTTGTTGAACCATTTTGATGTCTTTTTTTACCTCATCCTTTTTTAAAATGTTTATAAAAAAGTTGAAAATTAACTGGGAAATGGTCGTGTCGTAATTCCCACTGAATTATTAAACGTTGTTTTAATGACATTCTTCCTGGAACTTCTCAGGATCTGACTGCAGTCTTATTAGAAGCAGGTTGGACCATCATTTAGATGAATGGCAGTTTTAGGTCTTTTCTCTGTCTCCTGCCCTAATATCCTGGGATGGTCTTTTTTGTTGTAATATTTATGTGTTCTTTTGACAGCCTTGAAACAGAGGGCTGGTCTACACGAACGTTAAGTCTGTGGCAAGCTGGAGCGTGAATGGATTCGCAGTGACCCGTACTAACCATTCCTTAATGTGCTAGTCCCATTTCAAAGCAGGGGAGATCAAAGCACACTACGGAACTGTTAGTGCGTGTCAGCCGGGTGCATGCAGACACTTAGTGTGCTGGGTAGATTCACACGCCTGCTTGCCTTGAACTAAATCTGTGTGTAGGCAAGCCCTTAAATGCAAATGATTTCAATTTTTTTACCCTTTATTATTGATGTGTTTTAGATTGCCTGACAACTGAAAACTGGATGGCCCTTAATTTCCAAAGATTCAGGACCATAGCTAATATAACAGACTTCACTGCTGTCAACAGCAACTTTACTGGGGTGAGAATGTTGGTTCTGCATTGTGTTTCATGTTATTGCCTTGGAGGAACAATATTTCTAGCCTGCTTTGATATATAAGTTCAAATCACCACTGAGTCATAAAGGACGAAGGAGGAGTTAGCTTACCAAACACAGGGTGAAATCCTGGGCCCACTGAAGTCAATGAGAGTTTTGCCCTTGACGTACAGGAAGCCAGGATGTCCCCTATATGGTATGGAAAGTATTCGTACTCCTTAGTTAGTGGAACCTCTAGATGAATTTCTGAGCTATAAAGTTTCATTAATAGAAATGATCCCTAGTGTTCCTGCTCGTCTTACTATGATCTACTTTGAGAGGATGGATCGCCTTGTGGCTAAAGAACTGAACTGAGACTCAAATGATTTGGATTCAATGCCTAACTCTGACACAGATTCCCTGTGTGGCCTTGTCTCTGAGTCTCAGTTCCTCGCCTGTAATATGGGGATGGCAATACTCTTGTCTGTTTTGTCAGCTTAGATTCTCAAATGTATGGTACAGGGACCATGTACGTACAGTGCCTAACACAATGGGGTCCTGATCTAAATTCTCTCTCTCTGTTTCAGATGGCTCATCGCCAGGAGCTGACAGCAGTCCAGCTGGCTCAGTTAACCTTAACGCAAGAGGTGTTCAGTTCTGTCACCAACATTGAACTAGTCTTTGAAAGACTAGCTGAGATGCCAGGCCAGGAGGACCTGGCTGCTTACTGGGACGAATTTAATATTGCCTATGAGAAGGTATCCCATGGGACACAGTTTTATCAGTAGGGCTCCATTGGACAGGGTTGGGTTTTGAAGCAATGTTTCCCAATGGCAGACGTGCAGGATTGTAGACTTAATGAAGTTAAAAGTATGGTAGGGAAACTTGAGGCATTCGGTGCCACCAAGGGTTATGGGCGTGGTTGGCTGATGCCTGGAGAGATTCTGAGGTCATGCCTCCCTCCGTCATTCCTCAGCTATTGATTGTGAGAGCTGGGATTGGTCAAGGCTGCTACAAGGCTGTTCTGGGAAGTCTCCCCCTTCCTACATGAAAGCTGACTAGAAGGGTCCCCAGCTCATGTAACCAGTTGTGGCTGCATAGACTTTCATGCAGTTATGTTGATTTACATCAGCTGAGGATCTGACCCTACTTGTCTGTGGCTCCCGCTGATTTATTTTCTCTCAAATGTGACCATCTCTGGAAGGCTTCTGCCTGAAACTGCTCCATTTCTAGCCATTCGTTGAGGCTCCTTTAACGCGATTGGCCAATCAGGGCATTTCCTCTCCTCAGTAAATCTAAAGCTTTTTATCAGGCTAATGGAAGAAACCCAGAGTCTCAGACAGCGAGACTCAGACTCCCCAGGTCTCTGCCTCAGGTAAGCTCTGCAACGTGGAGACCTAACTGGTGGGCTAAGGGACAGCTTCCTGAGTAAGGCCCGTGAAAGCTAGCTTTGTACCTGAAGCCCATGCCTTTAGCTTTGAACCTCCCTTTGGAAAAAGACAGAAGAAAGCGGAGATAAAGTGCATGTCATAATCCGGTATAAAGCTAATCTCTGGCTAAAGAAATCACTTTTTTAAAGGTTTTCTTTGGGGTTTTTTTGTTTAAATGAAAAAACAAAACAAAACAAAAAATCCCTCCTGGAACTCAGCTGGCCCCACCTTGTTTGTTGATACAGCAGAGGTCTCGTAACATGGTCGTTCACGCTTCCGGATCCTCTTTAAACGTGGACTGAGCACACGCAACTCCCCCGAGAGGCATTAGGAGCTGGGGATGCTTAGTAGCCTCATCACTTTCAATCTAACTCCGGGCCTGAGTCTGCAAGGTACTCAGGGCTTCCCAAGAGACAACCGATCTCACTGGGTTTGTCTACACACTGCACACTAATCCCAGGGTCTGACTCAGCTTTGAGCCCAAGCCCCCTTTCCATCCACACACAAATCAGACTGATGCAGGTCAGCAAGCGTGCAAGACAAGGCCCTAGGATCCTTGGGGGTGGGACAGAGCCTGAGTCCTGAGCCTGTGACTCAGGTCCAAGCCCTGTCACTTTGCAGCATGGATTCAGGTCAAGCCTAAGGCAGAAGGTCTGTGTAGTGCACAATGGATGCGTTAGGATGGCTGGGAGACCCGGCTCCAGGTTTACAATGCAGTGTGGATGCTCAAGCACTGGCTTGGAAACACCAGCACCACAAGCCTGGGCTCCACAGAGCCAGGCTTAGTATAGACATACCCAGTGAGAGCTGGAGACAGTTGGTGCCTTTTAGAAAGGCCTCAGCACTATGCAGGTGTAAATCCTAGATTTCAGTTTTCTAAACCAATACTCCCTGAAGGATTCACTGTGTGGAATCAATAAAGGAAACTACCCGCCATGGTGAAAACAACACACTTGGATTTTCCATGGCAAAGAGCCTATTGGAGACAGAGATTAAACAAGCGGGATGACTTTCCCCTGATCATTTCTTGAGGTTCGGTAGGAAAATAAGCATTCAATTACAGGACAGATGCCAACAGTGGCAAGGTGCCAGCCAGCATGTGTCATGTATCAGAAATGACACAAGTGAGCCAGATCCTGAGCTGTTGTAAAATGGAGTAGCTCCATTGACTCAACATACAGAAACTGGAGTAACTCTGTGAAGGGACGTAGCTCAAGTACAATGTGTGAAAATGGAAATCAGATCAATTTAGAGCAGGATGAACGAACATTTTTTGCGATAACAAAATTTCCCGAAGTAAGAAGTAGAATATAACTGGTAACAAAATTATGTAAGCTTTGGAGGGGACAACACAACTTCATTTCTCCTAGTGGCCTGGATAACTTTAAATATATTTTGTTGCTGCAGAAGGACAAGGTGGGGACGTTGAAAAGAAACGGTGCAATCTTTGCTCTTCTTTCCCTGTTTGTGTCAGAAATTTTACCTCTAGGTGTCTTTGGGCTTCACAATAATTGTTGGCTGTTGGCTATCCTGGGGTAATCTGACAGAATCCTTTGGGATGATGCAGGGTCTGGTAATACTAGTTGGGGTGGAGGGAGCTCTCATGGTTGCTAAACTGGTCTGAAGGCTTTGGAATAGTGATATGAATTTAATGCTGGTGAAAGGTGCTGGATTGACCAAGCCCTGGAATCTGAAGTTCTCTGTTCATCTATGGGACAGATGCAACCAGGGCATCATCAGGGCAAACTTTCCACACACTGCTTCCTGCCAATGTGTTTCAGTCCTAGCCAAGAGGGCCCACTCCTGGGTACAAGTGGACAGTTCAGTCTCCATGGCTAATTCAATACCTGGCCTCTCTGCTGAGACTGCTAATGAGCCGGTTAATTGGAGTGGTGGGTTTGTGTTGTGGATACATCTCCACGAGGAACTCAATTGGGTGGCAAGAATTGGGCCACCAAGCAGCCATCAGATGAAAACTTTTGGTTGCTACTGACAGGGAGAGAATTCAGCTCACTGACTGAGTGGTGAAAGGCTCTGAATCCTTTACTTGCCCTCCCAGCCATACTGTCTCCTCATAAGAGAAGGATTTTCCCTTACATGGTTCTGCGACAAACCAGTAGGCCTGGTCAAGATTTTTCAAAACTTGTCATTTTGATGGAAACTTTTTAATCAAAATTTTAAATTTCAATGAAAAAAAATGCACACAATTTTCTTGAAAATATTATCCCATTTTCCCACCAGCTCTACCATCTGCTATGTCTGCCATCTTGGTTAGCGCCTTCCAGAATGTTCAATGCACAATAGCTATGGATCTAACACCATTCGTGCAACACAGTATCTAAAATGCGAAGATCCCAGTGGAGCGCCCTCAGCATGGCTGACACAAAACAACCAGTGATTTGTACAGCAGGGAAATAGATTCCATCCTACAAGTGAGCTTCAGGATTCCACATATTTTACTAAGCTTCCAGAACACCTGACTCAGCTACAACAGCAGCTTTCATTCTGTGTTGCTTCAGAAGAGCCCAGTTTCAATGCCAGTATTTTAAGGGTGGGCAAGTATGATAGGTCTGGTGTCCTGATGTAGGGTGAATTTCAAATGGCCATCTCAGGCTAATACTGGCTTCTTGAGTCTTGGTGTCCTGGATAACCCATAGAAACTTGATCTTGGACTTGACTCTATTTAGCACAATTCCAGGAAAGGAATGAGATGTTAAAGTCCCATCAACAATTACAGAATTTGTGCCCCTAATCTTCTGTGACTTCTTTAGGAAACAGCTCTCCAAAAGGCGTCAGCATTTAAGAAGTAGAAATTGGATTTCCAAGCGGCTTCCGCTTCTAAGAATAGGAATTGGATTGCCAAGAGGCTTCAGCATCTAACAATAGAAACCAGACAAGAAAGGGGCATGCTTGTATTTTTCAAATCTACTCAGAGCTTTATGATTCTATTTCTTGTCCCTTGTGTAGCCTTCCGTCCCCATGCTCAATATCTCGATGGAGGTGAAGCACACCATGCTAGCAAGGACAGTGGAGCAGCTGCGTGTTGCACTTCCCACATTCCCAGATGCCGACTCTGACCTTTGGTTTAAGAAAAGACTCGTGGTCGTTCTGCCTAGCATTAAAGCTGATGTTCTTCAGGAGATCCCCATCAGCTTGTCCTGCAGCTCCTACAAGTCTCTGTGAGTCACGGGTTCCTTTTTTTCTAGAACCCTTTCTTTTCTTGAACCTAGAGTTTTGTAAATGAACAACTTGGTGCTGTAGCTTCTAGTTGTGGGAGAACCTCAAAAGGACCCACCTCCAGGGTGAAATCCTGGCTCCACTGAAGTCAATGGAAAGGCTCCCATGGATTTCACTCCTGGTTTTTTATTCTAATTGTGAAAGGCAGCCAGAGAGAGACAGTTTTGCAATATTTCCCTAGAACCCCACAACCAGACTCTGTTGGCTCCAGAGCATCCTTGACTCATTCAGGGTTTCTTTTATTCTGTAGAATTGCTGGGATCAACACCGGCTTTTCTGAAATTCCCGAGGACGGCAAGAAGGATGTGTATCGCTACATCGAGTCTTTTCTAACGCAGACGTCTCAGGACACCGGTAATGCCTAACAAAGGAGCTATTTTTTCACAATTCCATTCAGACGTGAGCTATCTGCCTGCTTTGTGCTTTTTACAACCGCTACTTAGGTTTACTGAAGTACATCCCTGTTAAAAGGGCACAATTGCCTCCAGACAGCCTGCTGTACGTGAAGGTGTTGGTGCATGTCTTAAAATTGTCTGGCTCCCAAGAGTGCAACATAAGGCAGCTCTGAGTACTGTTTGGGAATGATTTTGGGACTCCCGGATGTGAAGCAGAGAGATACGGGTGTTTGTGCTGAGCAGGTTTCTGGTGAGACGACGCTAAACCTTGTGCTCTATAGGGCCCCCGATCTGCAAATCTATCAGGTGCATTATAGCCAGCCATGAGGAAGCTCCTGGTTGAGCCACTTCCTCTCTCTGCCAGTTATGAGAAGAAGAAGGAAATCAAGACCAGCTGAGATTTGTTTTTAACTCACGTAATACAACAGAAGAGCTGTCACTGTGCAAAGGCAACATGGTGTCTGCCAGTGGTGACTGGACACAGGAGATGTGTTCAATTAACAGAGCTCCATACCGGGGGCGTCACTCAGCTGAGACCCTACACTGATGAGACTCAAGTTTGGATACTTGTAATCCACAGAGAGCAGAGATTCCACCGAGTGAGATTCCACGAGGTTGGGTTTGTTCTTTTCATATCACGGAGTACAGCCAATCAAACTCTAGCGCTGATCGGTTTCAGAGTAGCCGCCGTGCTGAGCAGTATCTTCCAGATTGTTTGACCAGCTAGCTACTGACTAGTCTGACCAGAGTTTGCAACGTTTCTGTTCACAGAATCAAAATCAAACACATTAGCGGAGTATCCCACTTACAGCCTATTTAAATCAATGATCTCACATCTATCCATTGACTTCAGTGGGCCAGTGATCAGGGCCCTATGGCCTAGAGTGGCTTTTAGTGAAGCCATCTTCATTCAAACCAGTGACTAGTGATAAAGCATCACTCACTGTAACACCATGAAGCAACGTATGCTCAGATTAACATTCACCATTCCATTCATCTCTCCTGTTTTGCATTTTTCTGTATTCTCAATGCAGGTCCTGTCTGCTATATCGAGGTTCCTACTAGAGACTGGCTATTAGAATTCTTCGGAAAATTCTCCACAGAAGCATCTTACACTCAGTTGATTTCATTCTCCCACCAACCTTTTGATGCAGTAAGTCTTTTCATGTGTTTCCACCATCCTCATGTATTCAGGAGAGGACAGGCCTTAAAGCTCTGAAACGAAAGCGTTTGGATTTGCGTTAATAAGCTTCCACGTCTTTTGTCTTTTTCCAGTATACGGTTTTGGACATCCTGACTCCCACTCAGATCGGTGACATGGTAGTACACTCTGACACGCTGACCAGAATGGACTTAGCAGCCCGGCTCATTCAGTTCTTCCAACAAAGCAAACCCGAGGATGTTCACATTATACTGACGACATTCACCGAGGCCGCTATCATGGTACACTTTGTGCATGTTTTCTTTGATCTCTACGTTGCTGCAGTTATTTCCCATCCCAGCTTATTGTAGTGGGGGAGGGGGACGGGGATAGTCTAGCAAATACAAAATCTTTGTATTTGCATTCACCCTAGCTCTGCTCGAGTTAGGGCACACCTGTCTAGCTAGGCTGGAAGGCATGCTCCCAGGCACAATGTAGACATACACAGAGACCTCCCTTCCGACCCAGAGGATTTTCATTCAGATGTCACTAACATAGGTGTGCTAATCACACAGCGTTTTTCATTGGTTGCAGCGTAAAATCTCAGTCCTCCCAGATGATGCCATTACCAGGCTGCTCCTGCAGAGCTACCTGACCGGGATGTCCGGGCGAATGGAGGCGTACACCGCCACTGACTGGAACGCCACGTTCCAAAATGAGCTGCACTTCCTGAGCCCCGTCGTCAACACCACCACCCTCGCCCTCATTGTTCCACGGGACTCTGACTCGTTAGTTGCAATGTAAGTCTTGCGTCTGGTGCTAGGATTGCTGATCACTCTGCCAGCAGTGTCGAACTTCTCCCCCCAGCCTTTTAAGTGGAGGCTGGTTGAGATCTTAATATCATTAGTCAGGTCAGATGGATGTGAGGCTGAAGAGGCAAAGAGCAGCCGGTGAGGTTGAACTGAGAGAGTGAGGGTTCAGGATCCAGGTCTGGCCACGAAATCTGCCAAATCCAGATCACAACAACATGAGTCAGTAGGTGATGACATTTGCATTGTGACAGAATATCATGCCATAACATTGCCGCATTGTGGTGCCAGCATACTAGGGGTTGCATGCTAGGTCTGGAGCATGGGCAGTAGGTCTGGGGAGTCCATATGGGGAAGCTCCCAGGCGAAGGAGCAAAGCACAATATTTTGAAGAAGAGACTGGTCTTTTCTTACCCCAGACTTCAATCAAATGCTATCCTAGATAGATGGAGGGTTTGTCCATCTCTGTACTTCACCGTGTTTGTTGCTCTTCTCAACACAGTGTTGCTGGGTTTGATGGAGCTCATCAGCACATGACTGAATCCTCAAGGAGAGCCGTCGTACTCTGGATTGTGCAATACCTCAAAGTCTTAAAAGGTAACATGCTTGGGTGACATTAGACTGCTGTGCACTCTGGTTGGCTTTGTCAGTGGTTCAGCTGGTAACACTCTCCGCTCCTCTGGGTCAGAACAATTTAGGCTCGGACCTGAAGATAACACACACTGTAGTGAAGCAGGAAGGAGAGCTGCTCTGTGAGAAGTGCCACCTTTCCAACAATGTATTAAACCAAGATTCCTTATGCCCACTTCCGATGGCTGCCTCTAAGAAAATCAAGTATCTCCTAGTGAATATAAAAACAAATAAGGGATATCCCTGACGTCTTGACCTGTTGTGAAAGTTCTCACGCATCCTGACCCCTACTGCTCTCCTATTATGGATTGTTGCCTTATTTGTTGCACTTTGGTTTTACTTAGAATGTAAGTTGCTTAAGCTGTAACTTCTTATTTCCCTCTACAAACCATGCACAGCTATGGTATATCAATCCATAAATAACAATAATAATTAGGGCAACAATTTTTCTTTCTGCCATCCAGGCACTGAGTTTTCCATTTCTCTGGGACAAATGTATTTTTAAAACAAAATGTGCATACTTTGATGGAAGAAATGGATAATTCCACGAGGGTCAACAGATCTGTTTTTTCCTTTAGGCTACTCAGTGGAGTCCATCACTGAATGGATACAGACCACCTGGAGGTCATTTTTCTTTGATGCAACCCTAGAAGAAGTGAAATCTACCAATGAAAATTTTGACCCTGTATGTAAGAGCTGCACAATCAGCATATATGTGTAATTGGGGTTTACAGAAAATCATACTGTGGAAAATCCCAAAGAATTTTATCATCCAGCAGCACTATGGCCAAATTTTTCTCTCACTAACAGTGGTGTAAAAGTGGAGTAACTCCACTGATTTCACTGTACTTGCTCTGGATTTACATCAGCGTGTGTGTGTGTGTGTGAGAGAGAGAGAGAGAGAGCAGAATTTGGTCAATATACTTTGCCCTCCTGATAGGTGTGTATGAAGAGCAAATTATTTTGAACCAAGTTTTCTGTGGCGGTATTCACAGCCTCTTAGTGTTCACTTTCCACAAAAATTCAATCAAAGCAGTTTATGGGCAGATATGTTCATCAAAACAGTACATTTTCAGTGGCTTTTGCAGATTGTTGGTAGAAAGGGAACGTTACAATTTGTAATTAAGAGTACTCCCACTGGAAACCCGTCTTACGCTCATCACTCAGACAACTGTATGACCTATTTCAGAGTAGCAGCCGTGTTAGTCTGTAGTCTCAAAAAGAAAAGGAGTACTAGTGGCACCTTAGAGACTAACCAATTTATTTGAGTATAAGCTTTCGTGAGCTACAGCTCACTTCATCGGAATGCATCCGATGAAGTGAGCTGTAGCTCACGAAAGCTTATGCTTATGCTCAAATAAATTTGTTAGTCTCTAAGGTGCCATTAGTACTCCTTTTCTTTTTGTGTGACCTAGATATTCAGTCAAAGCAGCTCCAATTTTGAATTGTGACCCATCTAATATTCAAAACGGTATCATCGGTGAATGGTTCACAAGCTCTCCCAAGGCTGAAATACAGCTCGCATAAAGCTCTGATGAATAATTCTGAACAATGAACAAAGTTCTGAAAATCACAATCCATTCACAGGCAATCTGAAAAGAGAAAAACAGAATAAATTCAAAGGATAACTTGTTTGCTGCAGATAGCTCAGCCAGAGACAGAATATACATTCCTCTGCTAATGGTTGGTGTTCATGTTTCCTAGGCTGACCTTTTGGGTTCCCTGAGAGTTGACCAGCTGATGGAGTATGTTGTGACATCAGATGCATTATTTAATGTGACCACAATGATTCAGGTCCTGAGAAGTCTGGAGGGCAAAGACTCTGAAATAGCCCTGCCTAAGATGGAAGAATTCCTGACGAAGTTCAATTTGGCTATTACAAAGGTACTCAGGATTTCACCAAGAATGAACCTTTCCCCCCTCTTTTTCTATGTCCTTCCCCTTTTCTCTCAAGCCTCATGTTAGTGATGCTTACTCTAGTGAGAAAGGCTGATGACATCTTCTTCTAGAGCCCTTCTATGAGCTCTTTGCATCATCTATGCGAGGTTGTAAGAGTGCAACATGAAGTTCATTCCCTGTGCAAGTATCACTTCTCCCCTCATTTGGAATGGCAACTGGCAAGGACTCTGGAAATCATGGAGATCAGTTTCGATCTATAGGATGGTGGTACATGTTAGGGGGCTTATTCCTTCACCCACTTACTTCCCTGGTCCTTCTCACCTGAACAGAGAGCAACAATACCCGAAGTCCAAAGGTGCAAACAATTCGATGTTTATTGGGGTGAACTTCCAGCAAGCATGATTCCAGTTTCCTTCCTTAGTGTCCCCCTTCCCAGCTCTGACACCACTGAGCCTTACCTATGTCCCTGTTCCCTTTCCCGCCCCCCCTTAGCAAAACATGATTCCAATTCCCCACCCCCCATTCCCTGTTCCCATTCCCCCCCCCCTTACTTCCTGTTTGACTGCAGACTATATAGTAAAACTTGAGTTCTGCTGAGCTATACCTTAACCAATCATTTTCCTGAAATTTAACTAACCAATCCTAACATATTGTAACATGATTATGTAACCAATTATATCCCACCACCTTAATTAGTTTACACCCAGCAAAATTAATTATACAGCAGACAGAAACAATCACAGAACCAGACAGAGACCATGCAAATAAACAATAGCAAAGTGGGAACTATAATGACAAAACAATACAGAAGTGAGGATTTCATATCCCAGCTATTGATAAGTGAGTTCTTGCCAGACAGGATGCTACTCTGAAACCTATCAGACTAAGTTTCCTTTTACATTTTCTAGGCACTTCCCTTTCTCTGGAGGCGATAGGCATTATCAAGACAGGATTGTATTCCTAACAGCCCAATAGCACCTTCTTTCAGTGTGACCAGTTTGGAATGTGAGGAGGTGACCGGTCGCTTCCCAGCTTATGGCTGCCTCTGCTGCTTAGCCAAAGGCCTTGGCCTAAGAACAGGGCCTCAGACTGTCACAGTAAGAGAAGGACCTTACACCGGCAGACAGGGATTTTGATTCTTTGTTTTATAACTCTAGAACTAGCCAAGTGATAAGAATACACCTAAATTAGAGTACAGGCCTTTACAGACAGGCTTGAATATCTATATCCTAACAATACAGGTTGCTTTGCAGTTGACCTTCTTTCTGATACAAGGATAAGCAGCCATCCCATAAAATGGCATCCCCTTTAACTCCTGTTTATTCCCAAGGGTCAACCCAAACTGGAGCACAGCTCACCCTTTTATCAGGAGTGAGTGGGGAGAAGTTTGCCACTCTTCAGATCTCAATGTTTGCATCATGTGATGACACCAGCCTCACAACTGTTGTGCCTAGCCCCCTCTAGCGGAGAACAAGGAACATTCCTTAAAAGACACATACATGAGACATTCCAGAGCTGTCTCCACTGGGTCTAGACACAGCAGATAACACCGGATCCAGACTCAGCAGAATAATTCAGCTTTAACTGCAAAGAAAACTCTGAGGAGGGTGGCCCAAGAGGTTGCAAGAGAACAAAGGGAAATGGAGCAGGAATTTTCAGTGAGAAAAGAAATTTCCTGACAGTGAGATCTCAGACTGGAATAGTCTGCCCAAGGGAAGCCGTGGAAGTTCCAGGGCTATGATCATTTAAGGCTAGGCTGGAATAAGCACTTAATAATAGAAAGCAATCCAATTAGAGGGACTAATAGGTCTTTTCCATCTCTAGTTTCTATGGCTGAAGCTTAAGGGATTTAGGCACCTAACTGAAAGACAATGAAAGTTGGGCACCTAACTCAGTTATGCCCCTTTGAAAGTCCCTGCTTGTGATTCTTTGTAAACAACCTGCTCAGACACTCATTGAAGAAAACTATATTCTCTTTCAGAATAATACCAAATGCATAACAGGTATCTCTCTCCCCTCCCCACAGCAGAACATCATGGGTATGCAAAACACTGAAGTGAGGCTAGAAATGCTGACAACACTTTTTACCGACCTGTCTAAACATTTTTACAAGTTCACTGACCTGGACTATGAAGCCTGGTTCCTGGAGAAGCTAAAATTCCTCCTGCCTAGTATGAACGCAAACCTGTTCGAGTTAATACCTGTAAATGTCAGCTTCCCATCCTACACTGCCATGTAAGTATCTCTGGCATCGGCGTGTTCCATCATAGGCTCCTGCTTGGGAAAAATTCCAGTTCACCAGGATTCAGAGGGGAGCTGCACATGCTGAAATCTGGGACTTACTTTCCAAGTGGCAGTTGAGTGTTGGCATTTCAAATGAATTTAAAAAAAATTCTTTTATCTTTGGAATGAGAAAAATTCAGGCAGAGGTTTAAGGAAAGGGCAGAAAACAAAAGGAAGAAAACAGTTAATGTCGTCTCAAGTGGCTGGACAGCACTGGTCTGCAGAGTGTGTGTGTGTAAGAGAGAGAGAGATGGATTCCACAGTGCTCTATCTACAGATACATATTGTATTCAACTCCTCAGCACAAACCTAAAATTATCCCACTGTTTCTTCCTGTGACCCAAATGGGCAGCATTCTAGCCATTCCTGTTCATTCCCATAATGCTCCTTTCCCCGCTTGTTCTCTGCTCTGCGTTGGACTACAATACCTTGATTACACTTGGTGCTTACCAAATGTGCCAGTGCTTATAAATCCCATCCATTCTGAATTCCTATTATGATCATTCAATATTTGCATGACTATTTGTATTCCAGTAGCACCCACAGCAGTAGAGACCCCAATCAAGATCCTGTGCCTTGTGTCATGTAGGAGGCCCCATTAGATGATCATTGTTATTAGTATATATTATATTATATGTCTTGCAGTAGCACCTAGGAGCCTGAGTCACGGCCAGGATGCTGTTGCTCTACAGACTGTACAATCAGAACAATAGACAGGCCTTGCCACAAATTGCCTACACGATAGTCCCTTATGGCCTTTGAATGTATGAGTTCCGGAATCAGGGCCCCACTGTTCAGTACGTACATATCATGGGAAGACCTAACAAGTTTTACAATCTAACTGGCACCCGGGGCAAACATCCACCAATGTGGATGTACAACACTGCCACCCTGATTGGATAGTGGTTTATCTTTCAGGTCCTCTGCCTATGGAGGAAATGGTTACAACTAAGGCATTACCGAGTGTAGTTATTTTTCCCCTTTGCAAAGTCCCTGTGTATTAGATACTTAAAATGTGGATCAATGGTTTCTTATTTCTTGATCCCTTGCAGCATCCGAAGCTTGGACAACGTCTTCCCAGAGTTTTCACAACAGACTTCACACAACATATACAATTTAATCCAAAAAATCCTGGAACATCAACGTAATACTTCAGGTACCAGTCTGCTACTCTGTGGCAATGGCCTACACATTTCTTCTTTAGAAACCTTTTGTTATAACACAACGCTTAAAAGCTCTCCCAATCTTCTGTCACTTGCTTGGGTTGGAAAGGAATTTCTCCCCAACCTCAGTGCACAGTGCAGGGAAAGTACCCAGGTGCATTGTGGTCATTAGATTTTGTATGTCTGTGTTTTGCCCTGTGTCTAAAATATCTCATATTGTCATGATTCCGGAATGCATGGTCCCATTCATAATGGCCAGACCCCACCCAGCACTCCCACCAGCCTCCGACTCAGCAGGCAATAGCCCCTGTCAGCAGCCCCCCCTCCTTACGGGTATCCTCCCGCATCCTCAAACACAGCCCCAGCAACCCCCAGAAGCCCTGCCCTATCACCCTCCCATCGCAACTAAAATTCTCCCACTGTTTCTTCCTGTGACCCAAATCCCACAATCCTCTGCTGCTCTATAGCGGGTCACACAGGACAAGTTTTCAGCCATGTGACTGACCAAAAACAGTTGACAGCCACTGCTGTGTATTGTGTCTTTTCACTAACGATTTCTCTCTTGTCTTCTCTTGATTTCATGGTGCTTTCCCAGAGGCAGTATTTCCTGGATCATACAGCAGCAGCCAAAGTTTTCTGCAGCTCATCTTCTATCGATTCAGACATTTTGCTAACTACACTCAACTCCTCACCTTTTACAAGGACTTTAATGGGGTAGGTCTGTGGAAGGGGTCTGCATAATGTAGTTTGGTTTCCAATAGAAGGTAATCCCATATTTCTACTTGATTTCTGGAAAACAAGGGACCATAAGTCAGTAATAATAGGAATCTTAGTGTACCAAAGAGGGCCACATGACCTAGTTTAGGTACCCAAATCCAAACATTTTCAGTGAGTCAATAGAGTTTGGTCAACTTTTCTGGTTTTTACATTGCATGCATCCCTCTGCACTTCTTGGTTGTGTCTCTGTAAGCAGAAAGACCATGAGTTAAGCTATTCGCATGGTGTTTCTGACTTAGTTATGTGCAGGAATGGCTGGAAATATCATGAAAGAATTGGTACTTAGGAGATTTC
Source organism: Eretmochelys imbricata (assembly GCF_965152235.1). Taxonomy (NCBI): domain Eukaryota; kingdom Metazoa; phylum Chordata; order Testudines; family Cheloniidae; genus Eretmochelys; species Eretmochelys imbricata. The sequence continues at coordinate 4,812,208 of NC_135581.1, read as the reverse complement.
TAGATCAAAAATACACAGAAAAAGCGTCAAAGTTTTGGATGATTTTCCAGACTGAACCTCCAAATGCTATTATGCTCATCCATAATTATTCCCAATGGAGTTTTGTGGCAATAAAAGTCTGCAAGATTAGTTGCAGTGTTTTACACTGAAATGCAATAAAGGCTTCTCCTATATATCTTGTACATGCCTAATAAATCTGGTGTTTAACACATTCATGTCTAGTGCACTGTATTAACCCTGGAACTCACTGCCACATCATATTATGGAAAAAACAGCATAGTGAGTTTTGTTTTAAAAAGTTAATTATATGAATATGATCGGCTATTACACCAGTTAGCTAGAATAACTGGTGTGATACTTCTCAGCCTCAAGTGGCTGGACACAAACTGATCACCAACTGTGATGGTTACGACAAAAGTCTGCCATGGTATAGTATTGCATAAGGAGTCCATTCTGGTGGCTTTATGTCTTCTCCTGAAGCATCTGCAGTCACTAGCAGAGATAGCATAGTGGACTGAGTGGTGCACAGAAAGAAGCTGTTATAGCTGCAAAAAGTAATGGACAAACCAACAGCTTCTAAGACTATATTTTCCCCCGTCAGTATGATGTTCTTGACCTGCTTTCTGCCAGACAAATGGGGGAGATGATGGTGGTGACGAATGCTGTTCAGAATGAACGCTCCGCTGTCCAGATCCTGGTGGAAGTGGAAACGCGCACCTTTGCGGAAATGACTGAATTCATAATGGCATTTAATTCTGTGGCAGAACAGGTACTGGAAATGTTCCTACCCTAGAAGGGTGGCCTCTAATTATAAATCCCAGCACTTAAAATGGACCCAAACTCTCACCTTTCCAATAGTTTAATCACAGTGTCCTAGACCAGGGTTGGGGGGCAGGGTTAAGAGAAATATCCAGACTAGGGGGGAAATGATGTATGCAGCAGTTTACTTTTCTGTACAGATACATCCAGCTGTTTACAGACTGCGCTGTATGCACCCTACCATTTCAGCAAGGGTATTTATTTTCTCTTTCCCGTGTTTTTCAAAAATAATTTAAAAACCTTTAAATCTTCATGTTTTTTTTCTTCTTTGGGATATTATTTTGTACTTTGATTTGCTAGACTGATCTGGGAATTTACCTCTGCAGAAGAAGAATCACATAAAACTCTAATTAAATATAATTATATTAGAGGGAACTCACAAAATTATTCTTTTTTTAGTTGAAAAACTTAAATAAGAACGCCATTCCAAGAAGGTATTCATCCCAGGATTACATTATATTAAACAATTGTGGATTCCACATTAAAACACAGTTGTCTTCTTGCATTCTGCACCCCACATAGAAAAATCTCTCTCCTATATTTAAGTCTCATTTATTTTGCTTGAAGCAATCATTAGAGTAATTGCAAAAGCCAGAAGTGCTCCTTATCATATGTTGGCTCTGTTGTAGAAACATCTCGTTGTCCTACCCAATCCCTGGATTCGTGACTTAGCCTTCGAAACTATATTCAAGTCGTTCCAATTCAGCACCTTCACAGCGGACCAGTACACCTTCTGGTTTGGCTCACAGCTCCAGCTATTCCTGCCGGCTATAAATGCCCAGTACCTACAGCTCCTCCCCTTGGATATCGACTGTCAGTCTCATCAAAATCTGTGAGTCTCTCTCTTCCCGAGTAATGACTCCTTTGCTCTCTAGAGAATGTGGATATTTCTATATCAGATGCTTGGCATCTGAGCACTTCACAATCTTTAATGTATTTATGCAGGAGATGTTTGTGCAGTGAATTTTGTGATGTAGTTTTCTGGCAGTAAAAGGCGCCTACTTGAACCCACTGAGCCATTCAGCGCCAGCTGTAGAAGAATGAGGGAGGATCATACAGTGGTTAGGATGCTAGCACGGGACTCAGGAGATGGGCGTTCAATGCTCTATTCCTCCACAGCCTTGCTGTGCTACCTGGGGCAAGCCCTTCTGTGCCTTATATAGAATGGGGATGACAGCACTTCACGGGGGCGTTGTGAGGATAAATACAATAAAGCTTTTGAGGCATTCTGTTATCCTGGTAATGAGGGACATATAAGTACCTAACATTGATAGATAAGATGTGTGCTTTATAACTAAGAAGGGTTGATACAGAAGTGGGTGTCCCACATCAGACCAATGTATTTAGTGCTTGGAGATCCTGTCAGCCTGTTGGTATACAGGACATTAGGTGGCAGAGTTCACTGGTAAAAAAGGAGCTTCGTCGTTGGCCAATCAGCTTTGGCCGACGCTGCGATCTCACTCCGGAAAGCGTGACTTTTTAGTGCAAAACATCTGACAATGAACTTATGCAAAATGGAACATCCTGCCAAGAATGTCATCTGGAGACCTAAATGCCTGACTTCTCTCGGGGTTTAGAGATAGCTGCATTTTCCCCAAATATTTCAGCTTAAAAGTTCTCTATGCAGTTGTTTTGCTTTTTCTGCAGGGAAAGAATTCTGTGCTAATAATGTGGGGACCATATTCCACTTATGTTCTTCTTTGATGTGTCTGATTCAGGGTGCAAGCACTGGACAAGGTGTATAATCATTACACAGATGAGCAGAGAAAAGCCATCCATGGCAGGATATTCAGATTTCTAGAGTCTTACCGTAATGCCCAAGGTAAACACACAATAAGGTTTTATACCATAGGGTAAAATGCTCTCTCTTTCCCTCTACTGTAGAAATTCAAACTTTGTGCTTGGCACATACCTCTCAGAGTGCGTGATCTCCCCAGATCAAAAACCCTATCTCAAGCAAAGATTTTCCCCTGAGGGAGACATACCAGAGACTCCATGAAGTCCACTAAGAACTTTGCTATTCCAGTCAAGTCTACATGGAAGGTGCTCAGATGCTATGGTGATGGGCAGAAGCATAAACCCCTAAGACAGATAGAAACTGAGGCTCTGAAACTGCAGTCCTTACTCAGGCAAGCCTCCTAGTGAAATGAACTTCTGATGTTTGTCCTGAAAGATTCTGTTTCCAAGCTAACTGCCAGTTTGCTGTGTGGAATTGCTGGACAAAGAGCTTTATCATGTTTTAGGTGGCACGTGTCCCCCAGATGCAGACAGCAGCCTATGGATAATCAGCAACTATGGACATTTCAGTGCCTATGCCAATATGGAGGAGTTTTCCTCACTCAATCCCAATTTTGATGAGGTAGGTCACATAGTTAATATTGCTGCCTCACAGTCTTGTTTGTCTCGTTGGAAATATAACAGAGCTAGAAGCATATGTAAGTTCTTGTTAGAGCTTTAATACTTACTTATTAGGCCAAAACCAAAACTGGATTCAAAAAGAATTAGATAAGGTCATGGAAGATAGGTCCACCAGTGGCTATTTGACAAGATGGTCCGGGATGCAACCCCATGCTCTGGGTGCCCCTAGGCAGATGATGGGACTTGACAACAGGGGGTGGATCACTCTATCATTGCCCTGTTCTGTTCATTGCCTCTGAAGCACCTGGCGTTGGCCAGTGTCAGAAGACAGGACACTGTGCTAGATGGACCATAGGTCTGACCCAGCATAGCTGTTCTTATGTTCTTAAATATACAGGCATTTTCGTGTTTCTTTTTAGCTGTCGGCTGTGTCAGAGTTGTCACCGGAGCAGCTGGCCCAGTTAACAATGGCAACAGGAGCCCTGGCCAATGAGACTATTGTAATCAAGATCATGAACAATCTGAACACTTCGTCAGACCTTGCTAAATTCTTTGATGCATTGAATGCCATTGCTTCGGTAATTGTTCCTCATCGTACTCTGAAGCCCTTTCCACCCGGACATGGCTGCTGCTAGCCCTCACTTCCTCCACCCTTGCAGCATTACTGGAGAAGACCCTTCAGCACTGTTGAGAGTGTCTCTGATGTCAGAACAGGCAGCCCTGACTAGAGATCGGGGGGGCCCACCCTGATGTCCTCTCTCAGATAGCAATAGGAGATTTGTCTGAGTAAGGACAGCAAGGTTGATCCCTTGAGGGCTCTTCCTTCAAGTCTCAGTGTTGCAGCAATCTTTAGGAGTTTCTCCCAGCCAGTAACCTGTTCCTTCTCCTTGTTGGGTCTTGCGTTCAGCTGCACAAGGGTGCCAGTGGGAGAGAGTTCAGTATGGGTCAGGGAGAGCACGTGCAAAATGTCTGCAAATAGAGCTTTTCATGGGCAAATATTGTGCACCATTTTCAAGCTCTCCTCCTCCTTCGTGTCCTTTATTTGATCCCAATTCCCATTTGCCCCCACCTTAGGCCTATTGTTTACTGCCCATGCCTGAGACGTGAGATACGAAACAATCCAGATTAATGTTTTAGTCCATGCAAGGATTAAGCTTCTGCCTCTAAACGAGAGCTGTAAGGCGTAAGTAATGAAAGGCATTCTTGTTTTGCAGGCAGAGCTTCAGAGCAGCATCCATGCACATCTCATTTTAAGCACCGCCTTCCAAAAAATTGCAGTTGGCTTTCCAAACTTCAAAGCCAGCGACTTTGCCTACTGGTTCCAAGCTGCTTTGCAAAATGTGCTGCATACGGTGAATGAGACAGTCATTGCAGCGCTCCCAGTCTCTGTATCATGTGACTCTTACCAGCAACTGTGAGTCTTCCATCGCGCGTGCTTCTAGTCATAATTGTCCATTTCTATTTACTAATGATGAGCTTCTCCTCACGTGCCATGTAGAGTTTCCTTGGCTGCATTCTATGTGTTACGAGAGTTCCCATTTGTTCAATGTTCCCACTGAAAACAAAAACAACCACGGTGAAACTCCATCGTTTTCGGGTTTTGTTTCAAACTCAGACCAGGTTTGTGGGGAAATTCACTGAGGCCCATGAAGCTTCTCATTTAACCAGGGCTGATTTAATAATTCAATGCATCTTGCCTTAACCAAGCACTCCAGAAACAGACAAAAACCATATGCTTAATAGAGGTGGCCTTCTAATGAAGGTGGAGTAGAATGGTGATCTGTAAGGTTTTGAGATATCTTGGGACTATTTCTTAAGTCAAGAGGTTGCCTGATAAGGGTAGTCTTCTGTACAGGTTTCACAATAATAAGCAGAGTTGGTTGGCAATTTTCTGATGGAACAGTTTTCCCATCAGAAAATGCTGAGTCAACAAAATCAGAATTTTTGCATAATATATCCATTTTGTTAACATTTTTCATGGGCTATTACTGAAAACCTTTAGTTCTGATAAGGTCCAAACATTTCCTTTTGAGAAGGTTGAAAAATGTCATTGAGACTTTTATGTTAATTAATCGACTGCAATAAAGTCAAAACTCACTGTTTCAATAAAGACTGTTTCGATGATTCCAGAATTAAATATTTCAGATTTTCATCTCACAATAAATGTTGACGTTTCGTCTCAGTTCAGGAGGAAAGGAAATTTCCAAAGGTCAGAATTTCCCAGAGAATGGAAAATCCGTTTCCTGACCTGCTCTGCCAGCAACGTACCAGAGAGAGGCATGAGCCAGTGGGCTAAATACTGAGCGTCCTGAGTTCTGATCTTAGGTTTGGTAATAATTCCTTCTGAGGTGGGATTCCCAGCTCACGTAGATGTACCAGCACTAGCCGTGCTTGAGCTAGAACCTACAAATAGCAGTGATTCCCCAGGGGCATGGGCTAGCCGCCCCCAAGTACGTTGCAGCCTGACCCCCGGCCACGTGCTCTGGTGGCTAGACCCCCACCGTGCACTGCTGTTTATAGGCACTAGCTTCAGTACAGCTAGTGCAGGAACGTCTCCGCGAGCTGGGAATCACACCCCACAGCTCAAATGTGGGCGTACCCTAAGAGGGAATATGTCCAGTGTTGAGTGCAGGAGCCTGGGGAGTCAAAACTCCTGGGTTCTATTCTTGATTCCATTGCTGCCTTCTTGTGATCCCTCCGTAACTTACAAAGGGGTCATGAGTCTTTAGAATTTGTGTTTATAAAGTGCTTTGAATTCCTTGGATGAAAGGCGCTACAGAAAAGCAAGCACTGGAATTCTTCCAGGTGTCACATGAGAATCCACCTATCCATGGCCTCTGGATATTATTTTACATTTCCAGTGTATTTTTCCTTCTCCTCTCGTGCAGGTTGAAGGGTTTCAATAACATCTATGCCAGCATACCTGCAGGAAACGCCCCAAGTGTGTTTGGATTCTGTAGCACTTTCCTGGCCTCAAAAGTCAAGTCAGGTAATTGGCAATGATGAGAGCCTTAACTAGTGAAATGTGCTTTGAAAGCCGACCAGAACAGGGTGGGCTTGAGACACAGCAAAAGTGCTCATTATCCTTCTGGGTGACACTAAAGGAAACCGAAGCTTGTTTTGTACATTCTGATTATTACACAAATACTGTAACCTTTTTCTTCCACTGATGGACAGTTTGCAGTTTCTCCTGGGATTTACAGGCCTGATGGCCCATTGATAGGCTTTAATCTCTGCCAGCAACAAAATGAGGCTGTTGTAGATTGCAACAGACATATGGGGCCAAATCCAGAATGTAAGTTCTGTCTTTTACTATGTGTTCGTACAGCACCCTGCATGATGGGGCCCTGATCTGACCAAGACCTCTAGCTGCTGCAGCAATACAAATAAATACGACTACTACTTCAAGCATTGGTTTCTGTGACAGTGTAAATGCAGAACTCTGTTGCCCACATTGGAGTCACTCTGGATTTGCATTAGTGAGAGAGGAATTGGGATCATAGTAATAGGGATTACACTTCTGCCACAATCAGGGTTCCTTTCTCTGTCTCTCCAGGTATTGCATGTGGGAGTCCAACCCAAAGTATTCAGAACTGGCTGGACGTAAATCTTGGAAACTTTAGCAAATATGCCAAGTATCGGGATTTACTCACTTGGAACCAACATTTTAATGGCGTGAGTATTATATTTTTGATATCCTAACAGCAGCTATGGAGTTATTTGTGTTTCAGCCTAAAATGCCTGTTACTTTTTCAGTGTGAGCAGTGACCCATGTGCTCCGTGCACCATAGAAGACCAGGGGTCATTTCCTTTGAAGAGGATGGGGCTCTGGCTTCAATGCCTTGCCTAGTAACGCCAATGGCAATTGCAGGGATAATCTGGAGAGGATGGAGGAACTTCCACCTAGGTCATATCTCCCCAACTTCTCCACTTCGGTCAAACTTTAAAAAACCCAGCAGGCCCATAGTCAAGCCACCCACAACCATGCATTTCCTTTTTCAAATAGCCAGATCCCAGTTTGGATAATTTCATTCTGCTCAACTAGCTGGTCTTTGAGTTTCATTCCAGTATGTTTTTTCACTTCCTGCTCTAAACAGTTGTATAGAGTTGCTGTGTGCTGTTAAACAGCTACTGCATCTCACCCCAGAAGTGACCCCAGGTCAGTGATGGGTAAAACAATCCCCTGTTTGTTTATAGCTAGATATTCCTTATGGACTTTGCAGGGGGGTTGCAAGGTTTAGTTACTTAAGGTTAGTATAGCATAGACTGGCCATATTTTCCACATCTATAATGATAATCATAGATAATAAAACACCCCATCTCACAACAACAACAGGGTAACCCCCCAGTATCCTAAGACCATAAGAACGGCCATACTGGGTCAGATCAAAGGTCCATCTAGCCCAGTATCCTGTTTTCTGACAATGATCCTCAAGCATAATCTTCCAGGATCAAATATGTATTCAGCAGCCTTCCCTTTATAAAACACAGATCCTTCTTTTTCAATCAAGGACAAAATACACCACTATCTGACACAGGAGCTGATGGATGGTGACTCTGATTTTATTGTTCTGATTCCTGGAGGGGTCATTTTCAGTTACAGCTCAACAAAGATCAGGCGGAGTGTCAAGCAGAGTGCCCCAAGGGTCGGTCCTGGGGCCGGTTTTGTTCAATATCTTCATTAATGATCTGGAGGATGGTGTGAATTGCACCCTCAGCAAGTTTGCAGATGACACTAAACTGGGAGGAGTGGTAGATACGCTGGAGGGTAGGGATAGGATAGAAATTGGAGGATTGGGCCAAAAGAAATCTGATGAGGTTCAACAAGGACAAGTGCAGAGTCCTGCACTTAGGACAGAAGAATCCAATGCACCGCTACAGACTAGGGACCGAATGGCTAGGCAGCAGTTCTGCAGAAAAGGACCTAGGGGTGACAGTGGACGAGAAGCTGGCTATGAGTCAACAGTGTGCCCTTGTAGCCAAGAAAGCCAATGGCATTTTGGGCTGTATAAGTAGGGGCACTGCCAGCAGATCGAGGGTCGTGATCGTTCCCCTCTATTCGACATTGGTGAGGCCTCATCTGGAGTACTGTGTCCAGTTTTGGGCCCCACACTACAAGAAGGATGTGGAAAAATTGGAGAGAGTCCAGCAGAGGGCAACAAAAATGATTAGGGGACTGGAACACATGACTTACGAGGAGAGGCTGAGGGAACTGGAATTGTTTAGTCTACAGAAGAGAAGAATGAGGGGAGATTTGGTAGCTGCTTTCAACTACCTGAAAGGTGGTTCCAACAAGGATGGATCTAGACTATTCTCAGTGGTAGCAGATGACAGGACAAAGAGTAATGGTCTCAAGTTGCAGTGGGGGAGATTTAGGTTGGAAAAACTTTTTCACTAGGAGGGTGGAGAAACACTGGAATGCGTTACCTAGGGAGGTGGTGGAATCTCCTTCCTTAGAAGTTTTTAAGGTCAGGCTTGACAAAGCCCTGGCTGGGATGATTTAATTAGAGATTGGACCTGTTTTGAGCAGGGGGTTGGACTAGATGACCTCCTGAGGTCCCTTCCAACCCTGATATTCTGTGATTCTATGAAAGATTTTCAAACACTACCGAGGGGAATTTGGATGCCATTATGTTTAATGGGATTGGGTGTCTAAATCCCTTGGGCCTTTTTGATTAACAGCCCATCCACAGATTCTTACAGCAAGCTTAGAAAAGCTACCACCTGATTTGTCTTCTTTTCCCCAGATGGCAGTGTTGGACAAGATGGCCTCACCACAACTTGCATCCTTTACTCTTGAATCAGATGCCATTAATGAGGAGGAGGTGATGTACCAGGTCCTCGCAAGATTACAGAACAAACCAGCTGACGAGATCTACCAGTATTTAGACCAACTCAACAAAGATGCCCGACGGGTATGAATTTGAACATTCATCATAGTGAGACCACAGAAATTAACATGTTCAAAAAGAACACTTCTGTGAATCCCAAGGCTCCATCAAGGTTGTTCTAAGGCCACCTACCCCTGGGGTGGCTGAGAGACTAGCTCAAAATATTAACAAAAAAAGGCAGAATTTATGATTTTTCAGCATAGAAACATGGGCAAATATATTAAAATGTTGATGTCTGAAGGTAGGCGCCTAAATCTATATTCACTTAAATAAACACAGGTATCTGAGCACCCACAAACTCCCACTGAAGTCAGCGAGAGCTGCAAATACTTTAAAAACGGTAAACCCCGGTGAGCTAACATCACCCGTCCGTCTGTCTGCCTAGGTATTTAACACTGTAGCATATGGATTATTAACTTTAAATTCTAACTACTAGAGGCACATTAGGCATCATTAATGGAAAGCAATGCATCCAGAAACGATGCAGTCTGAGGCTCTGCTGTCTCTCCTTTGTCAGTGGCCCCAGCCATACAACATACTTTGCCGTATAGGTCTACAGGGCATTTTTGGCTCCCTGAGACACATTCAGGTTCCTTTCACAGAACGTAGCTATGTGAGGCTTTGCAACCAGGGTGATGATCTTTATCGCCAACTTTTCATTCTACACGTTTGATAATTTTTCTTTTCAGATGATGATACCCCCCATTAAAAATGAAGCAGTGAGGAAAAATATGCTCGCCCAGTTTGTGAATGAGATCAAGTCAGGCTATTCAGCTTTCAGCCCTGAAGACTGGACTCATTTATTCACAAGACTAGAGCTACTGCTGCCAAGTGCCGGCGAGATGGAGATTAAGCTATTCCTGACTCACATTCCTGGCTGCGATAGTTTCAGAGCTTTGTGAGTATACAGACAGAAGTGTATTCTTTGCCTGTACAAAGTAAGAAGCACTTTAAATGGCAGCACAGACGGAAACTGCAGGGCTATATTTCCCTGAACACAACTTGAACAATATAGTTTTATTTATAGAGTACTTTATCACACAAACATCCACAGACGGATCCTTGATTCTTACAGGTCAAACTTTAAATAAGATTATAATTGAACAACTGAAAACATAATCTGAGAATACAGTACAGATTAATTTATAAAATGCTATTAATCTTAACTGATTTCACCTTTTTATACAAAGGTGCAACTAGAAAAGAAAAGAAAAGAAAAGAAAAGAAAAGAAAAGAAAAGAAAAGAAAAGAAAAGAAGGATATCAGGGGAAAATTTCTTTTTAATAAAATGAATTAGGCTGTGGAATAAACTCCAGAGGGCAAAGGTAGAAGGTCACTATAGAGACAGTTAAAATTAGATCATCCAAAGCAATGGAGGACATGTTGCAGGGAACAATCCTGCGTTGACCCATAAGGATGGCTAGAAGAGAAACATTAGTGATGGGCAGGTGCAAGACACAAATTTCAGGTCTAGGTCTGAACTCCCCGGTTTTCGTGAGGGTTAGAGCTGCAATTTTTGTTTGGGCTTGTCTCTGCTAAAAAATATATATAGCTCCTTCCTGTCACTACATTCTCTAATTCTGCACTCATATTCAGAAGAAAAGTATTTTTCTGAGACACAGCTGCAGCCCCTGTGAAATTAGTCTTGGTAAAGGACAAAAGCGCAAGATGGGGAACCAAGAGATCTGGGTTCTGTTCCTAGCTTTGTGTACTCTCGGGTTAGGGTGGCGTGCTGAAAAGCAGTCAAGCCCCTAACTGCCATTGATTTCAGTGGACATTTAGGAGCCCAGAGAGGAGTTCGGAGTTTGACTCCTTTTGAGCATTCCACCTCTCTGTGCTGAAGTTTCTCCATCTTTAAAGTGAGGATATTTACTTACTTCACTGGCTATTGTGAGGCTTAACGAATGTTTGCAAAGTGCTTTGAGATCCTCAGATGAAGAAGGCTGTGTAGACACACAAAGTATCATTTTATTTTCAAAGCATGGTGTGGCTACCCTCCCTTTGTACCGCTGTCTATTTTTCCTGGACTTATTCTCCACCTAAGTTATGATCCATATCAGTGATAATATTGGCGCATATTCAAAGATGAAAATGAAATGTTTTCTCGTGTGATTCCATTCCTCAGGGTATCCTCACTAAGTCAGGTGTATCCTTCTATGTCATCAGTGAATCAACAGGGTGTCTATAGTACTTTATTTACCTTTCTTGAAAATCAGCACAACACAACAGGTAATTTGCACATCAAACTAATTGCTTTCTAATGTACTAGCTTAATGATGTTGCTAAACAGGAAGTGGTTCATTAACTCTTTCTTGACGGAATGTTAGCATGCACTAGAGACCCCTCTACAAGAACAGTAGCATCTTCTTTAATTCTGCATATCGTGGGCACACTTTGTGACAAAAGGAAAAGAGAGTGTTAAGTAGTGTTGTGTTAGCTGTGAGAAAACATCTGTGGAAGCACTGCTTCTTTCAGGATGGAGGAAAGGAATAGCAATGGGCCTGATTCTCCTCTCACAATAGTGTAAATCAGGAGTATCTCCACTGAGATCAGTGGAGATGCAGTGGTTTTAAATGGTGTAAGTGATGGGAGAATCAGTCCCAGTATCCTGTAATTTTTGGGTCACTTTTTGGACATCATCGTTATCCTTTAAGCATCAGAGCCTGAGCTAAACTAAGCAAAAAAAAAGAAAAAAAGAAGAAGAAGAAGAAGAAGAAGAAGAAGAAGAAGAAGAAGAAGAAGGGCAGTGCGGGAATTCTATTTTAATGAATTGGCATCTCATGCATAGCTGGTAAATCCCAGACTAACTCCCAGTAAAGACAGACTCTGACACCCTTGCCATTGCAGGTTCTGCCTGTGCTTTGGGCAACGAGGAAAGCCTGGACTGGCTACGGAATAACTTTGGGGCATTCACAGCCAATGCTCGCTATGAAGATTTCACCAAACTTATGGCAAATTTCAATGGGGTAAGTCCAAACTTCATTCTGCTTGCTAAGGGCTGGATTCTGGCTCATGTTCAGTAGCTTACTCAGTGAGTGGTCCCATTGTAAAATACAGGACTGCTTATGGAGGAAAGTATTACTCAACATGAACGAGGGGAAATCTGTCCCTAAATTATCTTCTTCAGTAACACCCTGGAGCAACATGACTGGCCTGATGTTCACTAGCAATGCCATTGCCTCGCCTGTAAATCTTTCCCTTTGTCTTTGCAGTTTGACGTAAGTGATAATCTCACTTCAACTCAACTGGCTCACGTCTTCTTTAGCACTGATGCCCTGGATGATATTGGAATGGCTGAGACCCTCCTGGTGTCCCTGCAGAGCAGGCCAGCTGGCGATGTTGTTGCCTTTGTGACTGAGTTTGTGGCCATTGCTTCTCAGGTAATGAATTGATATGTCGATGTGAATGTGGTTCCTTATGGATTGATCATTTCCAGATAGCAAAGCACACGCTGCAGGGCAGAGCTCAGTGACAAATCAGCCTTCTCTTCTTTACTGGGATTGCTGGGACTAGCCCCCTAGGAGCTGCTAGTTTTGTGAGTACCTTCAAATAGCCTGGTTCCCTTCCTGGTCAACCCGCCCCCATAGGAGGGGCTGGCTGCCATTCCTAAACAGCAAAGCCGGACAAGGAAAAGCAAGAGGGTCTTCCAGGTGGTAGCCAGACACCAGAGCATACCAGCTTTTGTGTGGCTTTTGCCAAGACTCAAACTAGTCCTCCGAGAGTGAATCTTCCCAGGGAGCAAACTGAGCACCATTATCCGAGCCAGCAGCAGCTGTGTTACTAAACTCCAGTTACTGTCCAACCTTGCAGGCAGGAGCTAAAAACAAGACCACACTCTGATTCTAGTTGAGCTGTATATTCCATTAGGACACTTTATTTCATGTAAGGTTTTGTCATGCTGCATCCAGGAAACGAGCTTCATTTGCATCTTTAACAGCCTTGTTCATTCTGAGTAGCGGAAATTACATTTTGCTGCAGAAGATACTGTATTAGTCCTAGGGAGGATTTTAATGTGTATTGGATGCTCCTAAACTTCCATGAACACTTTTAGCTGGCATGCGTTTTATTACCCCCGGACACCCATGTATGTCACAGCAGGAGTCGGTCAGCAGCTCCTCCTGTCTGACTGTACATTGTTAGAACCCTGCTTGTGTTTTGTTGTCTTTGTTTTGCAGCAGGGTATCACGTCCCTGGCAAACACACAAGTGCGAGATGCAATGTTCAGCGCCATCTTCTCCAAAGTCCGAGGCCAGTTCACCACTTTCAGCATCTTCCAATATAAGGACTGGTTCCAGAACAAGCTCGGGTTATGGCTTGCCAGCATAAATGCCTCTGCCCTGGCAACCATCCCACAGAAGATACCTTGCGGAGTTTACCAAATCATGTGAGCATTCCGCTGCCTAGATGAATTTTCCCCAGGATGCAGGGCACTGAAAGCTGTTAGGGAGACCTCTGGAATATCAGCTGCGGAAAATGCAGATAAGCCTTTTGCTTCAATGTTTGCCTCAGGAAGAGACCCTCTGCTTGTCTGTTTGCTCCTGCCTGAGCAGGGGAATTGGATCGCATGGCAATGCAGACAGAGGTGTATGGTCCTGGTTTGATCTGGGACAGAGACAAATGAGAAGTTAGTTCCATTTCTCTCTTCTTTCCCATTGTAGCAGCCCTTATTTATTTTTTTATTTCACAGCTGGAGGCTGTGGGAGGGGCTCTGTGTCTCATCCAAGCGAACATTCAGCCTAGTGATGCGATGTGCAGCATCTCTCTAGAGCAGTGGTTTTCAAACTGGGGTATGTTACTCCTAGAGGTACACGAGCTCTTGTCAAGGGGCACGCGAGAAAAATCTGTAATGGCTGACTAGGCACTTTGTTTAGTAAGACTTAGCAATCTAATGGTAGGTATATTGTGACCCTATCTCAGATGGGGGTAACCGGTAGACTATGTTATTTGGAAAGGGGAACGCAGCCCAAAAAGTTTGAAAACCACTACTCTAGAGGAACAAATTCACCAAGGCCCCTGCAGAAAGAAGGAGGGTTTTGCACAGACTGTAGAATGCAGGTAGCAGACTTCACACTGAATCACTGCAGACTCATCATCCTGCCGGGCCATTTCACAAAGCTATAGTGACTTTCATGGCTCATGGCAAAGAGCTGCTGCGAGGTTTTATCTAATAGACCAAACATCCACCCCCCACTTCTTTTCCCACAGAATGTCTGGCCTAGACAGCAGCTTCCAAGACATGTCACCAGCGAGCCAACAAGACGTTTACAACTTTGCAAAAGACTACCTTACCGCTAAGGCCTCTCAAGGGGGTACTGCAAACTTTTACATTCTGTTACTCTCCTACATTTGTATAAATCATAGGGAAAATGTCAGTTTGGGTGCCATGAATACCATGGAGAATTGCCTTATTTAAAAACCAACGGAGGTAAACTGACCTGGCTGTTGTGATCAGGCTACAGTGTCCTCGGAATCCCAGAGAACCGGGCTGGAAGAGACCCGTTTGCTGTTATTCCCACAGATGTCAAGGCAGACCCTCAGCTGGTGTAAACCAATGCACTTCCCTTTGCAATGGAGCAATGCTCATTTACCAGCTGAGCTTCTGGCCCATCTACCTTAGGGGCTTGCATGGCCCCTGTTACCATAGTATTTCAGCACCTCGCAATTGTTAGTGTGTTTATCCTCACAGCACTCCTGAGAAGCAGGGCAGTGTTTTTATCCCCATTCTACACAAGGGGCAACTAGTCTTCCAGTATCAGATTTTTCAAGGTATTTAGGTGCCTGGAGATGCAGAAAGGAGTCGAGCGGAATTTTCAAAAGTGCCTAAGTAGGTTAGTGTCTAACTCCCTTTGAAGAAATTGATTACAGACAAACTAAACCGTGAGTAATGTATTTACTGAATGTTATTTGATGCTCTCCAGTGCTGATCAAACAAAGGAACCATATTTAGTATAGTCCCATTTATCCAAAACCCTATTATGCGAACCTCTGTGTTATCCAAATTCCTTCCTTGTCCCCCAGGTAGTTTATGCTGGGGGACAAGGAAGGGATCTAGATAATGTGGAGGTCTGGATAATAGAGGAGAGACCCCTAGCCAGGACTGCGAGGAGGAACAGGACGACGAGTCCTGGACCATGGGGGAAGTCACCCCACTGCTGAATGGCCACATTAATCTCAGTGGAGCTATGCTGACTGAGACCGGCTGGGGCTCTGGCCCTTGGGCACACAGCATTTGCACAACCTGTGTTTTATTTAAAGGTGCTCCGTGCACTGAGAATACCCAGGGAAGCTTGGGCTGGCTACACGCGAACTTGGGCTCCTTCAGCACTTTGTCCACATATGGAGATCTGATTGGCATCAATGCAGACTTCAGTGCTGTAAGTATCCCTGGAGCCAGAGGCACGGGATAGAATCCTCTTGCCAGCGGCTTGGTTTTCTTTTTCGCTGCTGGCACATGTTTTGCTGCAAAAGAACCAGCCAATGGTTTTTGCGTTTGGTTTCCTAGGTCGATGCAGTAGCGGGTCTCAGCCCAGTGCAACTAGCTTCTTACGTGCTGGCAAGTGATGTTCTGCGGGACAGCGACAAAGCGGGCAAGGTCTTCGGCTCTCTGAACTCCCACACCACTGGGGAGTTCCTGGATGCGTTCAATGCTGCTGCACAGCAGGTAAATAGATCTCCTTCCATTCAACAGGTTGGAAAGCACAATGTGGTCCTCAGGCATGCACAATGGTGGCCTTGATCTGCTAAAAGTAAGGAGATTCCATTAACATTTCGTCTGGGCTCCCACCATGGGAGATATACAAGTTCCATCCTTGCATGCTTACTGCTCTGCCACAGCGTATTCTCACATGGATTTCAGCGTTGGCAGAAAGGTTAATAAATGTAAATGTACACACCTAGGAACAAAGAGCAATGGCCATATTTACAGGATGGGGCACGCTATCCTGGAAAGCAGGGACTCTGAAAAAGATTTGGAGGTTGTGGATAATCAGCTGAACGTGAGCTCCCAGTGTGTTGCTGTGGCCAAAAGAGCTAATTCAATCCTTGAGTGCATAAACAGGAATCTCGAGGCAGAGCAGAGCGGTTATTTTACCTCTGTGTTTGGCACTGGTGTGACCCCTGCTGGATTCCTGGGTCCAGTTCTGGTGCCCACAAGTCAAGAAGGAGGCTTATAAACTGTAGAGGGTTTAGAAGAGAAGAGCCATGGGAATTATTAAAACATTAGAAAACCTGCCTTACAGTGATAGACTCAAGGAGCTCCATCTATTTAGCTTAACAAAGAGAAGGTTAAGGGGTGACTTGATTACAGTCTATAAATATCTACCGGGGGAACAAATATTTGATAATGGGCTCTTCAGTCTAGCAGAGAAAAGTCTAACATGATCCAATGGCTGGAAGCTGAAGCTAGACAAATTCAGACTGGAAATAATGCATAAATGTTTAATGGTGAGACCTGCAGAATGAGGTGTACAGGGCCAGACTTTGAGTGCATTTGTACACATAAGAATGTGTGTGCTTTTGCACACACAATTTGCATCTTCAAGAACCATGATCTGGATGCACAACCATAGTAACCCCACATGCAGATGACCAGATAATCGTCTACGTGGTTAAGCACGCAGTTACCAAATTTGCATGCCCAGCCGGAATCGCTGCACATGCAAATTAGATGACGAACTCTTGTCTGAATATCATGGCCCATGGTCAATCTCTTGGCTGGGTAATGCATTTCTGGGACCTGAATTTGACTCCTCGATGCCAGAGCAGCAGGTATCCTTTGATATTAAGCTACCACTCTCCAGTAGCCTGCAACAGTGCAAATTCCAATGTTGCTCTCACTCTCTTTTGATTGCAGCGCCACCTCTCTCTGCTGCCTCATGCCAATGTGAGAAGATTCATCCTGGGCGAGATCTTTTGCCATTTAAGCACCGTGTTCAAGCTCTTCACCACTGAGGATTACGTCGTCTGGTTCAGGGAAAGACTCACTCTCTTCCTGAGCAGCCTCCATGCACAGAATCTTGGCTTTTTACCTACCGACATGTCTTGCGACTCCCTCGCAGCCATGTGTGTATTCCATCCATAGCTAGCTCAGTGCCATCCATCACGGAGGCCAGAAAAAATAACTTAGTCATACAGAGGCTCTCTGTTTCATTCTAGCTGGGGAACCCAATTGCTAAGCTATGGGAGCAGCCTCTTCGCCACTGATAGTCATAGGTGGGGTTGGGAAGGAATTTCCCCCCCAGGTCAGATTGGAAGAGACCTTGGGGTTTTTTTCACCTTCCTCTGTGGTTAGGGCATGGATCATCTACTGGGCTCATTTGGGCATAGCGTGACCAGATGTCCCGATTTTATAGGGACAGTCCAGATATTTGGGGCTTTGTTTTATATAGGTGCCTATAACCCCCACCCCCACCCCGATTTTCCACTCTTGCTATCTGGTCTTCTCTACAGGCATAACCCACTAACCCACTCACTGCCATTGCAGGAACCTTGAGCGTTGGTGGCCCCTCAGTCTCTCCTGTTCTTTACCTGCGGCACACAATAGTTTAGTCTTTTGAGGACTGACATGCTTTAGTCCCACTAAAGTCACTGGGCTCAATACAAGGGTATCTGTACGGAGGTCAGACGAGGTGATCTGATGGGGCCCGAAACTCTATGACAGTAAGACAAAGTCAGACCAGATATCAGACCTGAGTCTCGGGTACGGAGGTGCTGAGCACTGACCAATAGGCTTGTGCTATGCTGACATATCAGTGACCTGTAAGAGGCCATGAACTGAACTTTTCAGGGGCTCTGAAGCTAAGTGGGCCAGTGGACCTGTGAGGAGGGGGAATTAGATTGAGGCCTTCTATCCAAATGGGAGAATCTGAATGAATCGGGGCACGGCCCAGTTAACTCCTGTGGGGAAGGAAAAAGCTGCATTTGTCCTGTGACCCATTCTGGGTCTGTTCCTTACTACTCTGTACTAGCAGGTCGAGCAGTATTGTTCCTTCAGCTCACCTGGTAGAAGCCTTTGTACTTACAGGTAAAGGGTGTGGGCACTCTTCCCTGTCATGTGGTTTAGCTGACAGTAATCTGGGCACTGATCTTTACGTTGTCCCAGTAACAAATGAAATCTCCATATTCTGCAGAGTGAAGATCCTGAGTGACCATATAGCTAATGGGACGTATGAGAACCCAGAGGACATCTTCTCATTTATAAAGAGAGTTCTTCACTTCCAGCTGCAAAATTCAGGTAACAAAGACCTACGTCCTTTGGATCGCTGCGGCTTAGGACAATGGAAAGATGGCAATATTCAGGCACTGCATGATCTACCACTGTTTAAGCAGACTCCCAGGTTTGTTCTGGTCTCTAGCAAAGGGCAACTGTCCATCGGTGACCAGTCTCCCTTTACTCCTTACCATCCACCAGCCTGCCCTCTGGGAGCATTGCATTGAGAGGGGCACACCCTGTCTATTTTGAAAACTAAAATCTTCTCTAGACTGTGCAGAAGGGTGAAGTGCAGAAGCACAGGATTTAAAACAGGAATAAGGCAAGAAATGCTTGATGGCAACTGATCACGCAGCACGTATGGGAGATTTGCAGCTCCCTAATTCATGCCTCTTGGAATCCCATTGAATTCAAGGAGATCTCAATGCATGTACATCAGACCAGAATTTGATCTCCCTCCCTCTACACCCTTAAGGTTTGAATGCCAAACTGGAAGCTCTGCAGCATGGTCCATGGTTGTGTTTTGTCACCAGTGGGGACAGTCCCTCACAGTGTTAATGGCCTCACCTATTCAATACAGAGAAGAATTATAGTTTTCCTGACTCTCTCCTTCCCTTCACGTAGGCTCGGCCTGTGCTCAGGGAATCACCGCAGACAGGCAATGGCTGGTGAAATATTTTGGGCTCTTCACTGCTTATGGCTTGTACTCTGACTTCATCACGTTAAAGAGCAGATTCCATGGGGTAAGGACTAGATTTGAAACTCTATGGCATTTTGTTCTCAGTAGTAAACCAATCTTACATGTAATGGGGCGGTGTCCAACCAGATTAGGTCAGTATTGCTTGGCTTGGGGGGGGGGGGGAAATCAGTGCCAAAAGTGCAGCATCCAAGAGGAAGCACACAATAACAAACCAGCAGAGGAGTTAAAATTAAACCTCGGGGGAGGGGGAGAAGAAAGATTTCAGTTTCAAGCTTCCAAAGACATTTACTGCTAAGCAGGCAAAGGAGACACTGATCTTACAGTATAGACCATCTTTTGGGAGCGTCCTCTCCAAATCATTCATTTAATAGGATAAAACCATTGCCCTGGCTATGGCTCACAGCCAAATGGTACACTTTGCCCCTCAGCTAAAAACGCTTACCGGATCTGGGTTAAGATTCCAAACATGTCCAAGTTCAGGTGCGTTGAGATCTGGGAGTCCGGCGTGGTTCTCATTTACCCGTGTTCTGTGTCTGACGCAGCAAGACTCCCTCGACCTTTTCTCAGCAAGTGCACTGGCCCAATTGTCTGCTCAAAGCAACACCATCTACAGCACCGCGGCCATCCAGTTGGTCTTCGAGGCAATCAGAAGCAAGGAGGAGCCGCTCCAGCACCTCAGCACTTACCTGGATGATCTCAACGCCTGGCTACTGAAGGTAAATAAACCGATCAACTACATTAGTAGTCTCCTGGGTTCATACACATGCTGCTTGTGTATCCTTCATGCTACCAGAATGGACACTCAGTGTGGGACCTTCATGGCCCCGAAGCAACAGTAGATCTACCGGATGAGCCAGAAAGGAGTTTCCCCCGGCTGATGCAATAGGAGCTGTGACATGTTTGTTTATCCCAGCTGGAATTTAGTCTAGCCCAAATCCCTGAGATCCTTATTCTGGCCTTGCTTAGGCAAAGTTCCCACCTGTCCTCCTGCACAAAGACCAGTTAAAAGGGCTTTCCTTAGAGGAACTACATGACATCTACTGGAATGCTTTGGGGTTCCAGTCGAGTTTTGCTGCTGTGAAGCTCCGCATCAACTCCCTGTCACACCAGCTTGTCTGCCTGGCCAGCAAACTCTGCATGATTCTGCCAGTCCAAACCTTGCCTAGGGGGTAACATTCAATGAACCCCAGCTCCTGAGATCCTCAGAGACATCCCTCTGCTGTGACCGGCCCTCACGCTCAACTCTCACAGGGGTGAGAGGTAAGCCAGTTAGTAGCCGCTATGTGAGATAACATGTGCATGCGTTTACATTCACAGACTTTCTGCAGCTTTTGCTAGGATACCACATAACTCTGGTGCGTTGTAGCTGTCCTCACAGTAACAACAAAGGAAAGCCGACCAACCTGAGTGCATTCAATTATCAAGGTTTTGTGGGATCTATGACTTGACACCACTGACTCCAAAACCAAAGACCTCGGTGTGAGAGCAGCCCAATTCTCCTCTCACTTATGCCAATCTAAATCAGGAGAACGTCCATGGAAGTCAGTGGAGTTACCGAGGTGTACCACTGGTGTGATGAAGAAGAGATTCAGGCATTGACTATCTGCTTTGCTGCCCAACTTTGCCTATAAGGAAAGCACAACTGAGACCCCCCCACCCCACGCCAATTTCCCAAAGCCTCTCCAAGGTGACCCCAACTGGCTCACGTTTTCACCTCTTATAGCAGGTCGGGGAGTAGGAATTTGTGATCATTTTGCCAATTTTTTCCTGCCATTTTTTCACCTAAAATTCAAGATGTTTCAGCAGCTCTGCTCAGTGCCTGCAGTTCATTTATCTTTCCTTCCTCAGAGCTCCGTTTTGCTAGGGAATTCCAAGGTGCGAGACACCATGCTAATGATGTCAGCAGAAATTATCTTCCCACAAATCACAGCCATGTCCCTGGAAGACACAACCCTGTGGCTCCACAGACTGAACTTGCTGCTCCCTGGTGTAAATGCAACAACATTGGGCCTGCTGCCTCTGACTATGCCATGCCCATTTTACCAAGCCGTGTGAGTACTTGTCTATAGTGTTGCATTCTGAATTTTGTTTGCATTGCTATTTGGGCAGGGTGTTCATCCTGGACCATTAATGTCACTCTTCAGTCATTTTCAGATGATGTAGTAGTCTCTATCCTTTAGCTCCACATTTCCCACATAACCAAAAGCATTCATTCAGCCCACAAGTTCAACGGGTACTGTATTTCCTTAGAGGGGGACACTGAATATAAATGTTAATATCTCCAGCATTCAAATCCAGTTCATAAAATGTGTTCCAGCAGAAAACTAAATAGTATTTCCTACCTGGAATGGGGAAGTCTCAACAGAACATAGACACCGATTGCTTGGGGACAGGGACAGAGAGTCTGAGCATAGGATCCTCCCTTTCCCATCTCACTCCTTCAAGCCTCCGCTGCACACCTGTCTTTGGCATGGATTCCCATGTGAGCCCACTGCTGAGTCAGACACTTGGACACTGTTGAACAACAGGAGATGCTCTTTTCCCTCGGAGACTGAACTACATGCTTCTGCAGGACTTTCAGTCAAAAGAGAAAGGGACCAGACTTGGAAATCAAGCCTCAGTCTGTAGCCTTAGAAAAACATTGGCTAGAGGGATGGATGGGTGGGTGTATAGATTTGTGTTATCCCATGGGAGTTAGCTAGGAAGCTGTGGTACAGAGGAAGTGGGACCTGGGATGAGACACATTGAAAAGTGTTCCATTCACACCTTCTCACATGCCCTTACCCATGGCACATTCCTGCCATTGTGGCTAACTGAGGATAACAGATAATAGGCAGCCAGTCCTGTACTCAGACACGCTACCACACCCGAATGGAAGGAATCTGAGCTACATATGGCTTTATTTTGTAGCATTAAAGCCGCTGGTGGAGTCTACTCAGCATTATCAGCCAGGAAGAGGCAAGATGTCTATGAATTTCAGAAGGCCTACCTGAATGCACAGTTCACAGACTCAGGTAAGAAGCTCGCACAGTAGGTGAAGTTACGGAGCTCATTCTTGTGATTTAGATAGCAAATCAGCCTTGCACTGGAAGGAATTACACCCTCTATGACACAGTGGCTTATCCGTCATCAGTAATATGGTCTGTTGTTTAACCCTTTGTATTCAAAACTTTTCAGGCTCAGCATGTGAGGATGGAACCCATGGGACCAGAGACTGGCTGCAAAAGAATATGGGAGAGTTCTGTTCCGTGGCTCAATTAAGCGAACTTCAAACCTTTTACCCAGACATTGATGGAGTAAGTTTTTCTAGTCAATGTGCTGAGCAATAGTGAAAGCCACTGCTCTCTTCCAAGCAATCAAAGTAGCTTCACGGGACCTGCATTTACAATGTTGAGCATGGGAAGAATTCAAATTTTTAAGGAAGATGGGTTTTTTTCTCCTCTTCTTGGGTTCTCTCAGTTTTTCTAAAATGGCTACATCTCCTAAAGCAGGGATCAGCTTGGGCCAAGGTGAGAGAAAGATATGAGAGGTTAATATGAGGTAATATGAGAGGTTAAATTATCTTCCTTGTTGCTTGCCTCCAAACCTGTCTCTGATCAAAGATAAGAATGAGGGTCCTAAGTTATCAGAACATTTTCAGATACCCCAATGGCCACGCTTGCAACATATCTGTAACACAGATGTATGCTCTTTGTATAAAGACAGGAAGGCCTATTTTATGTATTAGAGATCCCCTTTAAATCAAGCTGGTTTCAAGGCTGTAGTATGTCTGACTCATCTGGACTTTGCCATTCCTATTTGCCTCACACAGTCTTCAAATTATAGCTTGCCTGTGAAAGCTACTAGCAGTTGGGTGCAGGAGCTTGGATGTACTGGAATAACAAACACACACACATTGCTCCAGTTGGTAAGATAATTGTCTTCAACTTTTATCCTAAGTTTAGTCTAATCAGTAGCAATGGGTTTTATAACATGAGCATTTACCACCTAATATGTTCCATGGAAAGTGATTGTTAAGATGCTGATCATACAATGCCAAAATTATCACTATGGCAAATGTGTGTTAAGAAATGATGTGACCAATAGTAACAGATGAGTCAACAGTAACTGCATCCTATCAAAATAATATTTGATGGGAGAATATACATACTTAAATGTAACCATGCAGTTGGTTCTAAAGACAGAAATTACACTAATGGAATACTTTAGAAGTATGACTTTAAATCCATAAATTCTGCTCATACTATCATGTGAAAAGCAAAGATTTTTTGTGACCTCTTCATATGATTCTTTTCAAAACTGTGCATAATTGTAACACACCTGAAATTATGTTTATCCTTGAATTTCACCGATGCTCTGTAAACCAGTGCTAACATTCATGGAAATGTTGATTTTGTTTCCAAACAATTTTATTCTGTGTGATTGTATCTGTCTACTCATCAATAAAAATGAATGTTAAAACAACTGATTTAGTATGTTTCATATTGTTTTAAAGCATTCTTAATATTCACTTTAAATTACTTTGAACTACCAGGTTTGTAGTGGTACAAAAACATAATGGCAAACTGGTTGCTACTGGTTGAACTAAACTGTAAATATTTCTGTTATCACCTCATAATACCGATCACAGTTTGCCAGTTTCTTAAAGAGATCGAGAAGTTACACCACATTATCGCATGCCATTTTATTAATAACACATGAATACATGCTACATTCCAATATCTTTATATAAGGAGGATGTATTAGCCAATAAAACTTTGCACTCTAATATTTTTAGCAAATTTTAAGCACCAACCATATTAGACTTTCACCATTTTGCATCAGTTTACCTCTCTCACGGAAGTTCAGTTAGAACTTCACAACACAGTTCTGTTCTATTCTATTCTCTATAGGTTCGTATACGACGCTCATCCCCACAGTGTCAGAACACTTTCCAGTAGTGCATTAAGCAGCATGACTAGCATGCCAGCTGCACCAGTGGATGAGCTGGATATCTCCACTGACATGCAGGCTATTAAGG
This sequence comes from Eretmochelys imbricata, assembly GCF_965152235.1. Lineage (NCBI taxonomy): Eukaryota > Metazoa > Chordata > Testudines > Cheloniidae > Eretmochelys > Eretmochelys imbricata. Next base: position 4,788,212 of record NC_135581.1, on the reverse strand, counting down.
CGTTACCTGTGGCAGCTTCTCTCTTTTTGATGTACGTGGATATGATGCTTCACAGTCTTTCATTTCCAGTGCAGTGGCATTAGGGCACTTCATTCGGATCACACACATTGGGCTGTCACTGCCATTGAGCGTTCACAGCTCTGAAATGGACGCTTTCATAGGTAACTCTTGTGACAGCCATTAATCAAAAGAGTCGTCTGTCAAAACATTTTCGTACCAAGAACATTCACTTGAAGAAACTGGCAAAGTGAGGTCTCTGCATGTTGCATTGATTCAGGGTCATTGCATATTTTTTGCATAATTATTTCTCTTGGAGATGGGCCTGGATTAGAACCCCAGATCAGAAGCCCATCAGACTTTGGGAAAGTCCAGATTCTTTCTTGTCTCAAGTCTTTATCTTATTTATTAGTGATGATACATGAAAAGAAAACAACCCAGCTTGACTCTCAGATCCCAGACTGAGTTTGCCAGGTCAGCAGTTAGAAAAAGACATCTTGTTTTCCCTGGGAACCAAGCACGTTATGTATGGGAATAAAGGAGACACAGTAATGTGACTCCACTGCCATTTTTAAAGAGGCACTCTTCAGAACAGAACTGCACTTTAATTGTTCTAACATGGGGAACCAATGAAAAAATAAGATGATAGGAACACAATCAAGCCTTTAACGCACTAGAGGAGAAATTGCTTCCTGCATCAGACACAGATCTGCAGCATCCATTTGCTGTGCTTCCTATTTATATTCCTATACAACTCACAATACACTAATACAATACCTCCTGCCCCGGGAGGTTACAATCAGAGAAAACAAGGTCCATATGATGGTTGGGGAGAAAGGGACACAGTCAGAATATATACATTTATATACGCTGGAGTACTTTTGGCTTTAGCAAATAATTACACATCACCTATATCTAAAGGCCCCTCAGCCTAGCCATAATTAGTTGGCCAATTTATTGTCAGTGTCATGCAAGTAGGTCTTGAAGGAGGATAGGGTGGTATCCTTATGGAACATTTCTTTGAGAGCATCCATGCTTAAGATGGCAGTGTGGAAGAAGCAGCAGACAGGTGAGCAGTCAGGGCAGACCAGAGGGAGCTGGGAGGGGAGAGGTGATATGATGAATGACAAGGTGCAGAAGTAGGAAGGGTAGACTTAGATTTAGGGGGCAGTGCAGTGCTGGATTGCTGATGGGCAAGGACATCCCTTTGCTGGTGCCAAAATGTCACTGAGTGATATTGATACTGCGGTTTCTTTGAGGGAAATGACGATGAAGCTCCAACATGATGACAATTACCAGGCCTTAAGGATATTACTTTAGAACCGACTCTCCTTCAGACCTCCAGAAACAGAGAATAGGAAAAAAAAAGAAAGAAACTAACTAAATCGATTAGGAAAAAAGGAAGTTCCGCTGATGTGTAATAACCCATCTAGACATAAACGCAGCTTTTGAGATTCTCCCCTCAAAGTCTCTTGAAAAGAAACTCCCGGGATTTTATATCCATTGTCATCCCATCAAACCTTAGGACCAGACTATTCACTATTCTCTTCCACCCTTCAGACCAGGGTAATGAGGGAGTCTGAATCCTCTGCCCTACACCACATCTGTCTTGCTGTCAAGGCCAGACTGTCCCTATGTCTAAGACAGAAAGGTCAGACTGGTGATCAGTGCCCAGCCAATGCTTTGTTTGCCTTAACTCGTTGATGCTACGATGACTGTCACCAACCTACACAGACCACAATGTCCCTTTACAATCTGATGGAGGACTCTGCTTTAAAGCCAGATCCCAAAACTAGTGTTTGCCCAAAATACACATTTTCTTCCCCAGGAGACCCAGCCCTGGAATAAGAGCAGGCATGGCCCTTGGAAGACTTTGCAAAGATCTTCTAGGTAGGGGACTCCATGTTGCCCTTTCAAGCCAGTTCCCCAGATGTGTTGACTTTGACTTCACTGGAACTGTGTCAGTTTACATCAGCTAAAGATCTGGCCCAAAGAGCTTGCATTGCGAAGTGGTGACCCTGTAGGGAAGTATCACCTTCCGGAGGCTGTTTGGAAAGTTGTCATTGTTTCAGACATAAACTTACATTGATGGAATGAGGGAACCAAAAGATATAGGGATAGCGAGTGTGCCCAGTTGTTTTGAATTCCATGGGGACTGGCCCACCTGTTTTTTCTGCAGATCCCCAGGCTCCATGTGATTGGCAGGACCATGCTTCCTTCTCGTCCTGCACTAATGTGGGGGTCCTCCTTCTGGGACATCCCACCCACCAGCATGAATGCTCACTCTTATCGTGCATGTATGCTTGTTCCTAGCTTAAAGGGCTCGATTTAGTGACCCCGGAACAGATGGCGCAATTAACTGTGAATCTGACGTTGAACAGCCTGGTGGACACGCTGCTAATCCTGGCAATTCTGGACCAGAGTTCATATTACGCTGTCTATAGATACATGAGGGAGTTTAATGTGTACGTGCACCAGGTAAGGATCTAAAGAATCCATCATGTTTTCAGACTTCTAGGTCATGTTAATTCTATTATTGTGGATGCGTTAGGTCCCATGTCTTGTTGGAACTGTCTTAAGCATAGTGCTTGTATTCCCCTTTGCTCTCCACACACAATGACATCCTCTACATACAATATAGCCCTACGGCAGGGAATAGCTATGGTTAAACTTCAGGAAAACTTGAATGGTTCAAGGCAATGGGTTGAAAGCTACCAAGTGAGGCAGCAAACTCCCAGTCATTGGAGTTACTCGTGGGTGAGGATAGGTGACCGACTAGCATAGCTGCTTTAGGAATAATTAAGTCAATCCTGCCACAGTGCAGGGGTATGAAACAGGTGATTCATTAACAATCTCTTCCAACTTCAATGGCTACACGATCTTGATATGCTTGTGCTTTTTTCATATTGCAGGCAAACCTGACTTCCCTGCCCAATGCTTCGGTTAGAGATGCAATACTAAGGACTGTGTTTATAAAGCTGAGATCCAAGTTCCACCTTTTCCAGACAGAAATCTGGGCAGACTGGTTCCAGAAGCAATTGCCCTTATTGCTTCCTGGTATAAATGAAACCTATCTGGCATGGCTGGGTACTAACTTCTCCTGTGACTCCTACCAGGCAGTGTGAGTATTACTATCCCCGGCTACGTCAGATGCTGCAGGAATTGCAAGTCAAAGCTAGTATTTCTGCTGAGATCGCTAAAAAGGAGGTTTTGCTTTTCTGAGACAATGTTCAATGTCTTACTTTCTCTGTATTAGGCAAAAGCAAGCATGATTTATTAGACAGAATCAGCATATGGAGCTGTTTTCTCTTTTGATTTTGCAACAGTACTGCAGATTGGGAATGATTCCAGGAAGAGTGCAGAATATGACAGTTATTCTGTAGCACCTACCATTAGAAACAGCATGCTTTGTCATCCTTTTCTTTATTTTTAATTCAGAATCTAAAGTCAAATTAAAGAGAGACGACAGCCTCCGATGATACCTACCAGGATGATGCAATGGGGAGACACCTGCCTTTAAAGCTAAGCCAGCCAGATTCCTTTCTCATCCTCTCCTCTTTTATCTCCTCAGAGTGAAAGGGTTTAACATCGCCTACGAATCTCTCTCGCCTTCCAGCAGAACTGATATATACAATGGTTACATGAAAACCTACCTGAGTCAACAATCACTTTCAACAGGTAACATCCGTACAGGAGTATACTGATAGACTTTTAAAGTCAAAAGGGACTTTTGACTTATTATGATCATGGAGTCTGAACTCCTGCATAACACAAGCCATAGAATTTCACGCAGTGATGCCTGCATTCAGACCAGTAACTTGGGATTGATCTAGAATATACCTTTTCGAGAGATGTCCAGTCTTGATTTAAAGACTCCAAGTGCTGGAGAAGACCCACCATATATGTGTAGATCAGCAGAGGGCATTTACAGCTTCCTAGAAAAGAACTTTCCGTCTGAATTTCTTGTGGCGTGTTTTTTTCCCCCCTTAAAACCATTATAAGGAAATCAATCACAATTTGGAAGCAATAAATGCATCAGTGGCTTAAGGTACGATATGCTCTGGAATTCTTCAGAAAGAAGTAATTCATCCTCGGCAACACATTCGTGGGCTCCAATTCTCCATTCCACCCAAGCAACACTTTGTGTAGCACCCAACTATACATATAAAATGATGGGGTCTAAATTAGCTGTTACCACGTGAGAGAGAGCTCTTGGAGTCATTGTGGAGAGTTCTCTGAAAACATCCACTCAATGTGCAGCGGCAGTCAAAAAAGTGAACAGAATGTTGGGAATCATTAGGAAAGGGATAGATAATAAGACAGAAAATATCAGATGTGGTCGTCCCATCTCAAAAAGATATATTGAAATTGGAAAAGGGTCAGAAAAGGGCAACAAAAATGATTAGGGGTATGGAATGACTGCCGTATGAGGAAAGATTAATAAGACTGGGACTTTTCAGCTTGGAAAAGAGACGACTCAGGGGGGATATGATAGAGGTCTATAAAATCATGACTGGTGTGGAGAAAGTAAATAAGGAAGTGTTATTTACTCCTTCTCATAGCACAAGAACTAGGGGTCACCAAATGAAATTAATAGGCAGCAGGTTTAAAACAAAGGAAGTATTTTTTCACACAATGCACAGTCAGTCTGTGGAACTCCTTGCCAGAGGATGTTGTGAAGGCCAAGACTATAACAGGGCTCAAAAAAGAACTAGATAAATTCATGGAGGATAGGTCCATCAATGGCTACTAGCCAGGATGGGCAGGGATGGTGTCCCTAGCCTCTGTTTGCCAGAAGCTGGGAATGGGCGACAGGGGGTGGATCATTTGATGATTACCTGTTCTGTTCATTCCCTCTGGGGCACCTGGCATTGACCACTGTCAGAAGACAGGATACTGGGCTAGTTGGACCTTTGGTCTGACTCAGTATGGCCATTCTTATGTTCTTATGTTCACCAGGATATAGGACAGGAAGGAACAAGGTGACTAAAAGTTACTTATGAGCCTCCCCCCATTCTTGGCTAGACTGGGGCCCAGTTGATTGCTCATAGTAAGCTAGAGCAGCCTCAGGGTTCCTCTAACATACACTTGACTGCAACAGCTGCCTCAGGGCCATTTGATCAGCTGAGATTAGTGAGAGCACAGCACTCAGTCAGGCAGACTCACTCTCGCCCTGCTATTCTCCCTCTGCCTGGGGCTATAACAGATTGCAGTGCAGAGCTGTGCCTGAGGCTCTATTCTTCTTACACTGGCATTATTTGCCAGAGGCTGGATCTGGCTGGTTTATAGCCCCTTTACACAGCCATGAAGCATAAAATGGTGAATACCTAAAGAAGAATTGAGCCCTATGTCTATGCATTTTCTTAATATCCTTTTACTTACCATGGAAAAGTATGACCTTTGCGCCTCTTGTCCCATGATGTTTCTCTGTAACCATTATTATGCATCATCTATACATGTAAATGTAAATCGTGGTTTCAAATACATGGGATTGATTTTATTTTGTCACTAATCCTGCATTTTTCCTCTTTGATTGGTCCAAAATCTAGGAGTCGCTTGTGACAACCAAGCAGGGCTCATAAAGTGGACTGACGTTAATCTTGGGAAATTCATTCAACAATCATCCGTGCAAGACCTTGTCAGTTTCAATGCAGAATTTAAGAAGGTACTGGTCTGGCACTGTAATTTTAAAGTTGTATAAAACGTTAAATGCTGACATGGTTCCCAGAATCCTCATTCATGGTCACTGTGTGTCATGTGAGGGTTGACAGCAACAAACCTCAATGCTACAGATGAAAAAGGGCCACCTTTAATGGACAAAGGGCCAATCCTGCAAGAAGCTGCTGTGAGGTGTCGAGCACCCTCTTCCCCCACTGCTCAGCACCTCACCGAATCAGGCCCACAGTATCCCAGGTTACATCCTGAACAGTGTGGGGAAAAATGGCTGCGGGAGTGTAAATTGCTCCCTGACCAATCCCTTTCAAACAAAGTGGCGTGAGAGTCAATCCTACATCAAACCTGGCCCATTTCATGGCTCTCCAAACATTTGTAACCGTCTACATTTTTAATGAAATTTGATTTTTTTTCACTTGCTTCAGGCCAATCTGACAGAGTCCCAAATTAACACAGTGAACATTATGATACTGACAGCTGTTTGGAACAAACTCAGTTCCAACTTCTCAACCTTTATGCCTCTGGATTGGAGACATTTGTTCCAAGAAAACTTGCATGCACTACTTCCCAACATGAATTCAACCTATCTTCATCTCCTCCCGGCCAACATCAGCTGCTCCTCTTACCAGGAAATGTGAGTATCTGCCTGCTCGCCATTTCAAGCATCATGCTGACATAGGAAGATTTCTAATAATGATTTTCCAGGGAGTTTTTTTTTTTAATCAACAAGGAAGATGAGATTTGCTAACCCTTGATAGCCCCAAGGAACATTCCATTTCACACTTTTCTTTACCTAACTGTAGCAGGATTTGGAGTCCTTTGTTGCTCTCATTGATGAGAACCTGAAGTTAATAATAGGGACAATTAAATAGTTGCCAAAGCGAACCACCTTCAGCTAAACAGGTTGAATGTATTTTCATAATAGCTTCTGCCTTATATTGCAGAGTGAAGGGATTTGACCTGGCCTATGAAGCTTTATCACCTTTGAGTAGAACTGACATTTCTAATAACTACATGAAGATTTACCTGACTCAGCAATCTCTTGCAAAAGGTGTGTTTAAAAGGGTTCACGTGTCAATCGTTACATTCTTTCTTGCTTTTCTTCAAAACAAAGAGCATTTCAAATGGGGGTTGCCTCTTTTGTCATCCAGGCTCTGCATGTGCTTTGAACACGACTGGAGCCAGCAACTGGCTTGAGAAGAATTTCGGCCAACTCTCCTCCAGTGTGCCCATCAGAGACCTTCGAGCACTATATCCAAACGTCACCATTGTAAGTGCCTGAGCTCAGAAATCTCTTATTTCATTCAAACAAATCTTCTGCCTCCAGCTACAGGAAATGATGACATCCGCTGTCATCCCCATGACATGATATTGTGCTATTTTCTTGCACCAATATTTTGTGTTTAGTCTGAAAAGAACTGAATGCAGATACATTTACTAACAGTTAATTGAATTATAGGATTTTAAAGCCAGAAGGGACCTTTATGACCATCAAGTTTGACTTTCTGGAGAGCGAAGGCCACAGTACCTCATTCTGTGCTTTTTGCCTCAAGCCTATAACTTCTGCTAGAGCTAGATCGTAGCTTTTGGAAAGACTTCCCGTCTTGATTGGAAGAAATCAATCAGTGTGATCATAAGATTTCTTGACATGCTCTACGTACTTTAATGTATTATCTTGAACATAATGAAATAGAATCAATGCTATTTGTAAACACTGTAATATTATCTCCTATATCTGGCTTGCAAATATGTAGATTGACGTCATTGGTAATACAAATCTAAATGATGTGGCCGAGCTCTTGGCCAAACCAGAGGTCATCACTAACGGCACCATGCTCAAGAAGGTCGTCCTGTTAATTCCACCCAAGAACGTTACCAAGTTTCTGAATGCTGCCATGTCTGCTGCTAACAAGGTATTAACTGATTCAGAGGTTCACATTTTGGATTACATTTTTCCTCCATAGCATAAAACTACAGAATGGTTAATGCACAACAAATACTGGTCTTCTGGTTCTCTTATGGTCATGCAATATGTAACCATTACATTTGAATATATATTTGATATGTAAATAACACACACATGCACGCATAGTCTACTAAGGAGCATTCTGCCAGCCAGAGCAACCACGAGTGATGGTGTCACACCAGGAGGTGTGTAGTGAAGTTCTGGCTCAGTCCCAGAAATCCAGGAATCTCTGGGGTAGCCCCACAGTGCTGCCAGAGTGGGTCATGATATGTATGGAATGCAGGGAATTTAAATGATAGAAGACAAAATAATATGTATATATGGTGTATTGTGGGACTTTCTCAAAGGAATCTCATGAATCACATGCATTAGGACCTGGAGGTTTGGATTTCTGTTGGTTGTGATCGACTGACCCAGCTCTAAATTCTAAGATTCTAGGATTCATTTCAGGTGCTCAGACATAGTTTACAGACCTCTTGTGAAAATCTCACTCAGAGGCTGATCCGAGAGAGCCCTAAGCACCTTTCATGAGACGTTGGGAGTCCTCCTTGAGATGAATGGGATCAGCTTCACGGGACTGGGCCTTCTATGCTTCTCTTCAAATTTAATAAGAATTTCACCAAATTTTCCTGTGAATCAGCTTGCACTGGTTCCTGCTGAGAACAGGACACTGGCCTAGATGGACCGCAGTTCTGGTCCAGGCTGGCTGGTCCTAAATCCTACCTCAAATTCAGCACATTTCAGGTAACAGCAATTCTCCTTACTCTCAGCTTATTTGTAATCCTCCACATTTTCTGATGAAATTGTCTCCTCTTTCTCTTGCTTCAGGCCAGTCTGACAGATTCCCAAATTACCGCACTGAATGTGATGATACTGACAGCTGTTTGGAACAAACTGAGTTCCAGCTTCTCAGACTTCATACCCCTGGACTGGAGACGTTTGTTTCAAGATTTACGTGTGCTACTTCCCAGCATAAATTCAACTCATCTTCAGCTCATCCCAGCCAATATCAGCTGCTCCTCCTACCAGGAAATGTAAGTATCTGCCTGCTGCTGTTCTAAACACTCAAATCTGAGTTTGAAAAGCAGGATGGCTTCCGCCATCCCAGCTTCACTGAAAGACCTTCAAATAATTCCTCAATTGTCAAGAGAAAAATGTAAGCCTTACCCTACTACGAGCTGGGTGTTCAATCTGTTATACCTGTGCAAACTCACTGAAAGAAGCAGGATTACAGAGGCATCTTTAAAGACATGAGAGGAAGACAGTGGTGTTGCAAACTGAAAGCCTAATTTAACCTGCAAATACTTAATTGCTGGTGAAGATGCACAAAATGGAAAGATCCCAGCTTGACTGTCAGGTCCCAGGCTGAGTTTGCAGCCCTGGCAGTTAGAAAAAAGACATCATGTAGCATGTAATCAGTGCAGGTTTGATATGGAATCACAGAGACATTAAACTTGGGACTCTCTCCAGCACAGGGTGCCAGGCTGGCTGAGAGAGTATGTCACTTCTCAAACTAGAATCACTAAGTCCTCAGTGCTGTCAGAACAGCTTCTTTCCCAAACTAACCAAACAACCCGTACAATGTAAATGACGCTCAGTGGACACATCCAACATTGTCAATATTTGGTATTGTTTCCTCACAGAGCCACTGCTCTTAGCAATGCGTATACGGAGCTTACTGAATCGGCACAGGACTCCATATACAAGTATCTACTGGCTGTCCACAGAGGTAAATTATGTAGTTAAAATGACTTCTCTGTGAATGCGAGCAAAGAAAGTCTGCCTGCCTGGGACTAAACGCTCAACTGCCATAACTCCATTCAGTTACATCAGCAGATAATTTGGCCCATGGAATTTAAAACAAACTGTTGTTCCTCAGCTTACAAATCATATTGTGGCCCATTTGTTTTAAACGTGATTTAACGAGAGTTGGGAGAATTGGTTCAGAATCACATCATTTAAACAGAAATGACCTTTTTTCTATGTTGAGGTCAGAACAGGTTTGATGAACTCTAAGTATTTTAATTTCCTTACAATCCTTCCTTCCTGGTTTTGCGTGGAAGTGAAATTATTGAAAATGCCACCTGAAAGATGGTAGTCTGAATAAAAGCAGGAAGTACTAAAGATCTCACAGGCTCTTCAGGCAGAAAGTCCCCACCCCATGTGTGATCACAGAGCCCTCCCACCACCTACTGCCTTCTCCTTCCATCCTCACCACTCAAGATGCATGATCTTATTCTCCATCCCCCAAGCAAACAGCAAGTGGTAACAGCATCAATTCCACAATGGGGCCTTTGTCGTATTTAGAACCCTGATCCCCTAACCTCTGGCAGATCCTTGTGCCAGCATGAACTAAACGATGTCAACAGAAAAAAAGAAAAAGAATGCATCAAATACACCTCTGATGTAAGCCTCCGTTAAAGAAAGTGGAGTTCCACCCACTTATTCCAGCAGGGAATTTGTCTCTATGGTTTTAATACACAGCAGCTTACAAGTATATGCATGTGCTTTCATCTGCTTAGAAAAGGGTGGATTGGAAGGGTGCAACTTTCTAAAAAGAAATAAAGAACTCCTCTCATCCAAAGAGGGAGAGCTCCGTTGTCATGCAGAAATAATTCACATTTGTCTGGCTATGTCTCTTGCTTTACGGTCTTTTTTCCCCTAAGATTCCACCCTCAAATGTTGCATTGGATCCAGTCTTACAGCTTTTCTGGATACCTACTTTGTCAAATTCTCCAGCAAGCTGACGGCTGAGGATTTAGTAGCCCTAATTCCTTCCAGCCAACTGTCACAGGTGAACACATTCATTATTCAAAATCACTTTCAAATGCTAGTTCGTCATTGATTTTGGGCCCAGTCCCGCAATCCTAATTCAGGTTGAACAGTCACTGAAGTTGATGGCCTGAGTTATCGTTGATAATAATATAACGAATCTATTTAGCTTAATAAAGAGAAGGTTAAGGGGTGAGTTGATTACAGTCTATAAGTATCTGCATGGGGTACAAATATTTAAGAGCGGGCTCTTCAGTCTAGCAGGGAAAGGTATAACACAATCCAATGGCTGGCCGTTGAAGCTAGTCAAATTCAGAATGGAAATAAGGCATAAATTTTAACACTGGAAGTAATTAGCCAATGGAACAACTTACCTAGAGTTGTGGTAGATTCTCCATTGCTGACAATTTTTAAATAAAGGTCAGATGTTTTCCTAAAAGATCTGCTCTAGGAATTATTTTGGGATAGTTCTATGGCTTGTGTTATATAGGAGGTCAGACTAGATGATCACAATGGTCCCTTCTGGCCTAGGAACCTAGAAATAATGAACACAGAATCAGGGGTTTAATAAGCAGGTTGTAACAGCTGCTTCCTAGTGGCCATAAGATGGGAATAGGGAAAACAGTGTGAAAATCACCCCTGTGCAGAGGGCTAGTACAAGCCCTAAGCACCAGTTATATCTCACTTAAGATCTCAAAATACAGCTTAGGTGAGACCTAAGCAGTGCATAGGCCGAGGGTAAAAGTGTCCTAAGGGCCAGGTTCGTGACAGTATCTAGGCATCTAAAACTGCAGATGGGCGCTAAGGCATAAAACCAAACATTCGGCATAAATTGGTTTTCTGGACACATTTCACAGATGGCCCTAAAATATTTAAAGACTAATGACTTTAATATTGATTCATGGTCATCAGTGCGAGTTCATTCATTAAATAATGCTACAGCCAGGACAATGTATCTGTTTATTGTTTCCTGCAATGTTCAGACATTCTTTTCTGTTAACCCAATTTATATGGGTTAATTACAGAAAATTGGCTCGATGCAGCCCAGAGAGCTTCGAGACATACTGATAAAGCCAGGCTATCCCAGCAACTACACAGCTTTGGAAACCCTCCTCAGAAACTATGAGGACATCGATAAGATTGGTACAGTGCTGGATGGTCTTAATCAGCAGGTATAATGTGTATCTAAGAGCTTAGTGAGATTCCCAATATCTAGGTGAAAGACAATAGCAGCTGCTGTGCAAATAAAGGAGAGAAAAATCACAAAGTCATTCAACTCTCATGCTTCAGCACATAAGCTGATCGCCGGCTGGGAGGCTGGAAGAAAATTCTTCCAGAATGTACATTATTGAATAGTTAGGAATGTTACAAGAATTTATGCCTTCTTGGCCACTCTTGGAAATTGGAAAATAGATGCTTATGTTAAATATTAACAGACATCCTGCTTGCTCAGCAAAACGGGGAGCTGCCACCTACTTGTCAGTTGATATTTAGCTTTACGTAACCCTGTCTGCTCTAGAGCAGCGTTTCACAACCTTTTTGATACCAGGGACTGGCTTGTGCCTTCATAAACTGTGTCAGGCAGACCTCAGGGACCGGACCAGGTCTCCAGATTGGTCATCGAGAAACACGGCTGTAGGGACAATCGCTAAGTCTATCAGTGACGTGTAGCAATCCATTCACTGGCAGAAAATATTTGTCCAAGACCCACTTTCCTGCAGCCCACGTACCTTATGCTGTGATTGTGGGAGATCTCGAAAGCAAAGCAGCACTGAGTCTGGATAGGGACACCTGCAAAGAAGACCTGAGGTCCTGCAGGAATGAGGTCACTGAAGAAGTAAAGAGAGAAGCATTGAAATTGAGGGGGAAATTAAGCTCTTGTTAATATAATGACTTTAGTTAACACTAGCCAGAGAGGATCTATTAGCCAATTTCACATCACCCTTAATTACACAGTGCAATCCTGTATCTCTCAGGTAAATAGGACCAATGGGAGCCTGAAAGCTGTTCTGAATGGTGTCTGGCCCAGCTTTGTAACAGCTCTGAGCTCCTTTAACTCATCCAGTTTGGACCAATGGTTAAAGAAGCGGCTCCAGACCCATCTCCCTCTCATCACCCCGAGTCAGCTCAATACATCTGAGATTCTTACCACAAATTGCCTGGCATTCCGGCATCTGTAAGTATTTTGCCTTTTCCCTTTGAGAAAGCAGGTTCCTAAGGTGATGACAGCCTTCAGGGGCTGCACTCACCACCTCTGACTCTAACTAAAGCACTTCTCCAGCTAACGGAACAATTTCACTAGTCAAGAGCAGTAGCGGACTCTTCCAGGTGCTAGAGGGAGACAAAAGCTATACTATGTAATGTATAGCTTACATTGTAATGTATATTACAATGTAATAAGGGTTACACTGACAGATTGATATGTATTATCTCCTATGGCCTCAGTTTTAAAATGCTCTTAGGCTGTGTAGAGAAACTGTTGAACAGTTTGGAGGTTTCTCAAAGGGACATGAGACGGAAATCGAAGAGCATTCCATAATTTACCACAAGTTGGTTGGATGCAGGAAAGGATCTCTTGCAAGCTCCCCACCCCTCTGTCCGATCACCTAGTCCATTCCCCATCTGCAGAATGCAACACCTTTTTGTTAATGCCTTAACATTTCCCTTTTCCCCTCGCACCAGAGTAAAGGCTTTAAACATCCACTACCATGATTACACAGTGGAGATGCAGAGAAGTATTTACATCATTCTCAAGAACTATCTTCTTCAGCCAGGTAAGCTCCTCACGTAATGTATAATTAACCTGTGGAACTCTGTACTGCAGGATATTTTTGAGGAAAGTAATCTTGTCATTTTTTTAATTAGACATTTACAGTAATAAAAATAGCAAGTGCAATTACACTAGCTAGGACCAAAATTGCAAGGAGTCATCGTCACTAGGCCTCATGCTTGATTACCGCTAGGATCTAGAAGAAATGTCTCCCCAGGGAGAGCATTCATCAGTTAAGTGTCTGACTGTTTTAAATCTTCCTTTGAAGCATCTGATGTTTGCAAGGGGAACCAGAACTAGCTGGATCATCATCAGTCTGTTCTGTGGTAGCAGCTGCAACATAGTTAATATTAGTGCCATTTATATCTATTGTTATGAAAGCTATAGGGGGGACTGGATTGCTTAGGAGACTGGCTTTCAGACGGAACTGAATTAACACAAGAATAGGTCTCACACTCTGTCCAACAGAGGGCACCAGTACAGAGATTCCTGAATTAATCTCTCAAAGCAACACATACTTTGGGCCTGCCAGCATTTTCACTCTGTGTCACGAGGCAACACTGTGGGACGAAGGCACAACAGCGACGGGAGCCGAGAGACACTGTTCCCCCCTCCTCCTCCTCCCCCCCGCTCTCTTGCTGGTAATAGCTCATCTTAAGTGATCACTCTCCTTACAGTATGGTAACACCCATTTTTTCATGTTCTGTATGTACATAAATCTCCTCACTGTATTTTCCACTGAATGCATCCGATGAAGTGAGCTGTAGCTCACGAAAGCTTATGCTCAAATAAATTGGTTAATCTCTAAGGTGCCACTAGTACTCCTTTTCTTTTTGTCGATTTATAAACAACTGTTGAGAAATTATAACTCTCACCCCTGGCAGGTGACCAGCCAAAGTGCTATAACCAAAGCGATGAGGATCAGAACTCCACGGCTTGGTTTCTAGACCACCTGGGAAAGTATCTGACACACTGCACTGGTGAGGATCTCAGAGCCTTCAGTGACAGCCAGCAGTTGGTACGTACAGAGTTTGGGTTTCTTGAGGGGTTTCGTTCACTACGTTTTACTGTCCGTCGACGTAGGAGTGCATTCATGCACATTAACACATCAGTGACCAGGCTCGTCATTATTATTATTTATTTATATTAGCATAGCGTCCAGGGGCCCTAGTCATGGACAGGGCCCCAGGCGCTGCACAAACATAGAACAAAAAGATGGTCCCTGCCCCCAAAGAGCTTCCAGTCAAAATATAAGACAAGAGACAACAGACGGATGTAGACAGATGGGGAAATACAAGGAAATAATGAGACAATATTGGTCTCTGCACACCAGCAGCTAACTGTTGTCAAGATAGTTGTAGGCGTCATGACAAAGAGTTCTGGGGAGGGACTCAAAGGGGACACCTTTTTGTTTTTTTAACAGGCAGCAGGGGTCGAGCAGATTGACCGTGACACTCAGAACCCCTGCTCTGATTTGCTCTGGGATCTTGAGCCTCCTTTAAGTCTACTGCAGTCGTGGAAAGACTCTCATGGATTTCCACAGGCATTGTTCTGTGCTTCAGTTTCAGTCATCTGTAAAATGGGGATAAGAATATTTACCTACATCCTGGAGGACGATGGGCATCAGTTAGTTCATATCTGTAAAGAGGGAACATGCTGTAAAAGGGATGGGGGTTGTTTTTATTATCGCCATTAAGAAGCAGCCGAAAGGCAGCGCTGGCCGCGGCCTCAGGCTGGCTCATCTGCTTGCTGAGCAGCAGCCTGGGATCTAAAACTGAAGCAAACGCAGCAGTTCGATTAGAAGGATAAGAGGCTCAGAAGGCTGTGCTGTGCCAGTGTTTCCGAGTGTTTGTTTTATACTGTTGAGACCATTGCAAGGACACAGCAATCTGGCTGAGCTGCAAGGCCCCGCAGAGATAGCAGCAAGGCTGTCTTGGATATGCGCTGCCAAACACACTGCAGCTCCACCATGCATGGCCAGTCACAACACTTGATGGGCCGGTTCCCCTGCTGGTGCAGATCCATGGACTTCGGTGGAGATTTGCCCATTTAGAAAAAGCAGATCATTTGGCTTTATATTTTTTAAACATATTCTCTGGGTTACATTTTATTATAGGTCCAAGCTTAAGTACCTGGGATGCTGGGAAATCAGGAGCACAGGAAAGCATCCATCTCAGTTTGGAAGGAGATTAGGGTTTCTCTGCCTCCTTATCTTGGAATTTTCCCCTTACAATTCAGCTTTCCTGCTATATAGCAGTGGCAATGGCTGACGACCGTATGGCTCCCTTCATACTGTTACTACCTCAGGGAGTTCTGTGGAGTTACGCATCCCCTAGGGCCAATCTCAATCTCAACCCTGGGGTAACCCCACTGATGCCAGGGGTGTGATACCAGAGGTGCACTTATACCCTTTGAGATCCAACAGAGAACCTTGCAAGACAAAGCCCCTCAGGCTGCCAGATGTAGTTGCACAGAGACCCCTTTGCATGGTGTTTGGCTGGGCTGATTGCTGCCTGAGTATCCCTGAATATGCCGTATTTTAAAGAGACAGGGTTAGGACCACTTGCAGCAGTCCAGGAGCGATCAGCACCCTGCACTGCCAATGTGACAAACTCCCCACTCTGCACATGTTTTCACTTGGCTGGTTCCCGTTGGGCCGTCAGCAGAGATTGGTCCCTAGTTGGTTGATTTCGGATCCGGACCTGCTGTTGAGTGGGGCGGGGGGCATGTTTCAATAACAAGGACAACGGTGACATTGAAACCTTTCGTCAGAACAGCTTCAAGACTTTGCGGTGGATCCTCGAAACCTGGCGCTGGTCGGGGAACTCACGCTTTCAGAAGACGTGAAGGAATACTACTCCACTCTGATCTCGATGCAGAACCCTTCCATCGGGCTGGGAAGGTAACGTGACTGGTCTGTGACTGCTGTGGGGACGGCATGTGTACCTTTAAGCCAACAAATCAGGCATCAACGTTAGTGTCACAGGGGTTTTAGGGCTGCCTGGCCACGGTGCATGATACCCACTGGGTTCGCTTGCCTGATTTCAAGGTGATTCTGTTGTTTTTTTTAGTTTTGGGTTCACACAAATCCAGGAAACTAAGACACCCTATTGAGTGTCATCCAAACCAGTTTAACTCAGTGGAATTTCCCTGTCTCGACATGGCCCCCCTTAGCTTGCTCATGGAGGGAGAACCCCAATGTTCTACACGGCCCCTCCCCTCTAGTCATGTGCAGAGAAAGTCCATCCCGACTCCTCCACTGTCTTCCTACTTTGTGGGGGCTGACAGGGTAGGACACTCCCCACACCAGGCCTCTGCCCGTCCCCCCACTGTGCAGCAGTGGGGCAGTAACAGCACCGAGCCGTGGCCTCATTCCGGGGCTGATGCACCCCAGGCAGGTGCATTAAAGCCAGTGTGAGTGGTCAGTGCACTAACTAGCTCAGTCACTCCTGTTGCCAGGAATCAGGGCCTGCAGCCGAGCGTGGGACCAGACAGTTGACTTATAGCTGAACCCCCTGATTGACCAGACCCCCTTGCTGGGCTGAGAGGCCACCACCAGGTCTGCGGCTGTTCAACACTTACGCCTGCAGCTGCGATCGCTCTTGGGCCAGCCTTGTTCCAAGCCGTGCTCCTGCCCTGCTCAGTTCCCGACTCTAACTCTGACTCTGCCGCTGTGACCACTAGGCCTGACCGCCCATGCCCCAGTCTGTGACACCAGTGGTCCCCATCACTATCGTATGCAAGCATCTCACAATCTCTAACATATTTGTCATCAGCATCCCTGTGAGGTAGGAAAGTTTTACAGGCACTGAGAGACTTGCCCAAGCTCAGACAGTGAGTCTGTGGCAGAGCAGAGAATTAAACCCAGCTCTTCCGTACCCCAGAGTAGCACCCTAACCATTGGGCCAGCCTCTCTCTCCTGTTGCACTCAGAGCAGCAGCACCCAGGGAGTCTTTACGGCCCCATTGCCGAAGAATAGGGCAGACAGGCCTGTAAGCCTATCCTGGCTCTACCTGAAGAGACCATTGTTGCTTTTCTTCCCACAGTGTTCCAGATAATTTGATCTGCTACGTGGCTGGCAAGCGGAATATCAGCCAAATGACAGCGACTGAAGTCAGGGTGTCTCTGGCAGCCTTGCAGAGCTGTTTGAGACCTTCCCAGGAGCCAGCAGGAGAGGTGAGCCCTCAGGAGGGGAGCCGGGGGAGGTCTCATTTGGGGACACTAGGCTGCATGTTGCAGTTGTTTCATGGCAGCAGGAACCCTCCTTTGCCATCTTGCCAGGATTCCGCAACTGGGAATTGAGGTGACCCCACCTCTGCACTTTCATGGAGTGTGTAGCCATCGTATTTTGCCTTGCAAATCAAGGGCATCACTGAAATCTTTCCAGTAACCCTCCCTCTTCTATTACATCGTGGAAGTGCACTCCAATACCTATGTGGACTACGGGGCCTTAGTCCTAAATAAATAACATATTGCCATATTAATAGACAGCTTCAAAGAGCTTCACAAACTTTAATTCCCGAAACGTCATACCAACGCCGTCAGGCAGGTGGTGTTACTCCCATTTTACAGTGAGGAAACTGAGGCACAGAGAGGAGGCGGCATCTTGAAACGCCCAGAGCCTGATTTTCAGAGGTGCTGAGCACCCAGAGCTCCCACTGGCTTCATCTGGAGTTGTGGGCGCTCCATGCCTCTGAAGCTCGCGTCCTAAGTGTCTCCAGTTGGGTACCTACCAAGTCAGCCACTGAGAAGTAGTGACCGCTCTTGAAAACTTGACCCTCAGTGACTTGCCCCAGGTCACACAAAGAGCCAACAGCAGAGTCGGGTGAACGCAGGTAGCCTGTGCGTTAGCCCCTGGGACTTGCAAGTCACATAAAGAAGGGAGAAAAGAGCTAACAATTTACCGATGGCCCCCTAGTGTCTTACACAAATATGAATCAGTTGACACAGAACTGCAGACCTGTGACAGATGTCTGCTTTCTAAATGCCTCCTTGAGAAGCACCAACTATGTCTTTTAGGAGTAACCCCGGCACTCTCTTTCCTTTCACAGGTGACGGGTGCGCTGCCTGACACCACCGGCAACCTCTCTGTGGAGAGCTTTAAAAGACTCGGTCCCTTAGCCATCGGGTTAACTCCGTCTGTGCTCCTGGCTAAAGCGGATGGGCATAGCCTTCAGCAGGTGCTCCCGTTGCTCTCAGCCGCAGGGGGCTGGAGCCCAGCGCAGGCTTCCATCGTCATTAAAAAAGTCATCCAGAACGGATACCAGGTAAATAAATATATATAAACAAAGAAGGGAGGGCTTTGGTCTCCTTGGCCAGTATATTGTACCAAAGCCACACGCACAAGGACTTCTCAGCTGCCACTGTACGGCATGCTGCGGCCACTCAGAACTTCACAGAGACAGCTGGGCTAAAGCTCAGCTCCTCCTACTTAAAAAACACTAGCCCCTGCCACTTGGGCAAAAGAAGACTCTCCACTAGCAGTATAGGCCTATGACACACAGTTGAGCTGAAGAGGGTGGTGGTGACATATACACACTAGGTAGCCCATGACCACAGTTAGGGTTTTCATTCAGTTTAACCCTTTTATTGACGTCCCTCCACCTACCCACCCCACTCCCACTGCGCTGGTGTTGTATTGAAAAAAAAAATCAGCCATTGTGCACAGAGCAGACACAGGGAGACACACGCCCGATCGTTTGCAAGTGTGAACACGCACTTTGCATACACACCCCTGCACACTGATTGTTTAATCGCACGCATGCACTTTTTGACCTATCAGACCAAATAAGTTAGCCTGAAAGGTGATTAAAGAAACCTTGCATTACTCTCATTCAGTAACAGCGAGGGCACAGTTCAGCTAACTGAAAGGACAGAGGATGATTTATTTAGGCTTCCACACAGTGTTGTGAATCTTTCACTAGATCAACAAAGCCAGCAGTGTTTTGATACTGGGGAAGCTAGCTCTTGGCCTTCCCGTCAATGTGCTGGACAAACTGGACAACAAGGACACCCTCCTCCTTGCTGCGGATCAGAATTTCACAGAGAGCATGGAGCAAGCCCCTCTGCCTGTGAAACACAAGTTTGTGCAACGGGTGAGTCTCTGGATTGGCTAAAGTACAGCTCTTCACCTGATAACGCCCCGGCTGCTTTTCATCAGCACCCAGAACAGATACGGTCAAGGCTCCAGGTCACTGCCTTGAGACACAGTTAGTGTGAAGTTGATGTCTGTGCGGGCATCTCACCAAAACCCAAACCACTTCCTGGCCCTCTTGCTGGCAGGGTCAGCAAAGGGGACAAGAACTCAATGGGCCACTGAGCTCGAGTTCTCCTTCCATTCCTAGAGATGACCCTCCTGGGCAGGGCAGCTTGCACTGCGCCTGCCCAGGCTGTACCCGATCTCTGCATAAACACTGGGCTCCAGTGCTGGCCATCCAGCAACTTCCATGGTACTTAGAACGAGCAGACAAAAGTATCCCTGAAGCAAAGGCTCAGTTCTGCCAGGTGCTGAGCCTTCTCCCTGCCCCTCCACTGGCTTCAGAGCCAATCGTCAGCGCTTATCCCCTTGCAAGACACAGCCCGGAGTTTTATAAGCCCGGCAGCCCAGCACGTCCGTGTTTGTTTTCATTTTAGATCTTACAAAGCGTGACCGGAAGCACCTTCCTCAATATCCCAGATAAGCTGGCTGATCAGATCCCTCTGTCTAGACTGGCATTTCCCCAGATCAATGTCAATGAAATCAACCAGAAGAAATGGACAGCCACTCAGGTAGCTCATTTTGTTGCTGTTTTGTATTTTCGTGGCCAGTTTCTTCCTCTTCTCCTGGCCTCTCCAGTTCCCTGTGAGAACCCTTGTGTCCTGCTTCCTACGGACAGTTGGTACTGCCACTGAATTCTACTCTTTCTGAAGGAACCAAAATAAGAACGGACCATCGCTTCCAGACTTCCGCCTCTTATTCGTTTGTTAGTGAAAAAGGAAACTGAAGTGAAGTGCTTTTCTGGCTTAGGTCCTTATTATCTTAACAGAGCTACACAAGTTTAACCACCTAAAATGTAGTGTACCAGGGGAAAAGTAGCTGCCACGCTCCACTCCAGAGTCAGCTGCATTTCAGGAATGAGTGACACATTCAGGGTTGAATTTTTATCTAAGGATGTGTAAATCCAGAGTCTCTCCATTGACAATAGCAGAGTTACTCTCGATTTACACTGTTGCAGCTGAATGCAGAATTTAGTGCTCCAGTGTCTGAATCACTTTGAGTGTCACTAGATAAATGATCCTATAGAAAGATAGTGCATGATTAATTATGATTATTAATTTCCCCTTAAAACGGGAAAAATAGTTCTCCAGCATAAACACGTTCTGATTTTGGGGGCCAAAGTATTTTTTCCCTCTTTGATTTTTTTTAAAAAGCAGCTTATGGAAGCTCTCTCTGCAGAACATACAGCCAGCCAGTGTGAGAGCTCAGTGTCTTTTCATTTTCCATGCCTCAGCTGCTTTTCATCTTCTTACGGAAGGTGCTGTAGCTCAGGGGGGAATGAAGCATGTTTTTCAGTAGGATGCAGGAAGGTGGTGAAGAAGCAGGGACTAGTGAAGGGAATCCCACAGTAAGGGGCATATTTCACACTCATTTTGCGTGCAAAGCTTTCAGTGAGAAGAGTGCCCATGTCGAAAAATAAACGTAGAATGTACTCTTTTCCACAGCACATTAAGAGCTCTGCTTCTTTTTATAATCACAGGCCAGCGTGTTCTTCCAGGCGGTGCTGAAGTCCATGCAGCAATACTCCAGGTGAGTTAGCTGATATTTCCATCCCTGAGCAGGCAATAGGTATTACCTTTAAAGCATGAATGGTGCTACCTCCACAATGAATGGAAGAACGTGTGTGAGATGGTTTTCCTTGATGGACAAGGCCCCTCTAGATTTAAACGTCCTCCGATGCTCAAGGGCTCTGATCTTTGTGTATTGGGGAATCATTGGACTATACTGCAATGGGATACGTAGCTTTGCCATTGTCAATGTATACCATGGGCTCTATTGAGATGCCCTGATAGCTTTAGTCCTCAACTCCCCAGATTTGGCAAGGGCTTTTAATAGTTCAATAGGCAGCATGCTGAGATTGGGGGAGCACCTGTTGTATTGCTCTCGAGTGACCCCCGGGCCAGTCAATTTTAGGTGCATTGATGGCTACTAGAAAGAGCCACTTTCAGCCTCCGTAGGACTGCTGCATTGTGCGTGTGCACATGTATAAAGGATGATCCCAAGGAATAAGCCTCCCCGTCAATAAAAATAGTCTCCAAAAGTTTCTTTTTTATACCGAAGAAGAAGGCGGCAGAGGGACCAAAATGTTGACCAAATAATAAAGCCTCTTTTTCTCTCTTAGTTTATCTTCCACTGTCCTTCAAGGGTTCAACTGTGGAGCAGCAAACTTTTTAAACAACAGTCAGTTTGCTAGCCTGGCAAAAGCCATGAGGGACAAACGAACACGGCTGGAAGATAGGCAGGTGAGTCAGCACAGGGGACAATCCGTCCACAAGTCTATGGTGGAATGTCTGCAGAGAGCAAGATTGCACAGTGTGGCAACAAATCCACCCCGGTGCAGTTTGAATGGCACCAGGGAGAGATTAGGCCCATGATATGCATAAAACACACATTTGTGTTAATCAGAGTCATGCAGTTGTATAGAGCTAGAGGAAAGCATAGCTCCTAAATTTATAGACCTAGTAATTTACTGAGACCAAACATGTTTCAAACGTTTTCAGGTCTCATCTGAGTCACGAAGCCAAGGCTCACAGTTATTAAAGAGCCTATGGCACTTAGCAGAAGATTAAGGGAGTTAGCCCTAGTGACCGACCTATATTGCAACGTGGGCTAATATCCCACCTCCCTAAATTCCCTCTGAAGTTTCAACTCGATACAATATTCTTCTTCACTTCCAGTCCCAAACTATTGCATAGCACTGTGGATGCTGTGTTCCATTAGCCAGATGCTGTGTTCCATTTCAGAGGTGGCTTCATTTCAGCGGTCAGTGTCCCACTGGTATGCATAAGCCCCAGCCCTGCATTGTGTTCCTTGCAGATGGCCTGTTATACCTGGGCTGGGCTGCCCTGAAATCAGTATAGATCATAATGCAGGATCAGGGCCACTCTGGGTACGTCTATACTGGGGCGGGGGGAAAAAGCCCTACAGCAGCAAGTCTCAGAGTCTGGGTCTACAGACTCAGACTTGCACTACAGCGCTAACAAGAGCAGTGTAAACATTCCTGCTTGGGCTCTGAAAGTTGGTGAGGGGAGCGGTCTTAGAATCTGAGCAGGAACATTTCCACTGGTAGGGTTAGCAGCAGAGCACAAGCACTGCAAGCCGAAGTGTAGACGCAAGCTCTGAGTCTCGCCGGGGCGGGAGGGGTGTTGCAATGTAGACGTACCAAATGTGTATAGCACTTTGGGCTTAGATCTAGTACCTCTTTAAATCAAGGGAAAGACTTTAATGGTCTTTGGAATAAAGCAGCATTATTATTTGTTGTTTTATTGTGGTCAGATGACTAATGAAACCCCGGTGGGACAGTTATAAGTTGGGGAAGAAGGAGTCAATCCGTGATTTAAACCAGCATCCTTGCGTATTATTTTTGTAGCTCAGCTGCATGACAAAAAGACTGACAGGACAGATAACTCCATCAGATTTTGAAGAGTATCCAGCTGAGATTCTTTTTTACATGGGGTAAGACACACGAGTGCATTTCTTCCCTCACTTTTGAAAGGACACTGTTCAAGATTTAAAAAAAAATAACAATATGAATTCAAGGTTGCCTACTCTCACAATTTTATCGCAAGTTTGACAATATATGGTACATTCTTAAAGCACCCGCTCCTGGAGTCATGTTGAGGCTTCATTTTAAGTTTCTAGCCCCCTTGGTGCAGAGATGACCAAGGGTACCTTAAAGGTTCAAAAAACAAAAGACAAATGAAAAGGGCCCAGTATTATTTATTTTTAGAAATCTCATGATTTTGGGGGGCCTGGCTCATCATTTTTGATGCTTGAAGTTATCAATACTGTATATTTGTTGAGATGTCTTTACCCATTTGATTATACCTGTGTTAATAAAGAAAAATTATTAAAACAAAAATAAATTTAAAAATCTAATCTACTTCTTATGATTTATGCTGTTCATACACTTTCTGCTTTTCACTCAGCTTGGAACATAGGATATAGGACTGCAAGGGACCTCCTGGGTCACTGAGTACAGCTCCTTTCTACCACAGGCAACCCCCATCATATAGTTCTGCTCGTAAATGTATCAAGCCCAGCCTTAAAATTAGCTAGGTTGCATTCCCCCACTGCTCCTACAGGGAAGCTGATCCAGAACCTCATCCCTCTGATGGTTAGAAACCTTCTTCTAATTTCCACCCTAAATTCATTCGTGGCCAGTTTATCCCCATTTGTTCTTCTGCCAATATAATCCTTCATCTTAATTAGCTCTTCTCCACCCCTGGTGGTTATCTTCTCCCACTCCCACTGTATTTATAGATGGAAATCAGCTTGGAGAATAACACTGCCCCGTTTCACTTTCTGCTTCTCCTGATCTACTCTAGTGCTGTTGCGTTTGGGTTCCTTGCTTTGTAGGGGACTATTCAAGTCACTGCTATGGTTTATCCTGATAGCCACCTTACTGTGGGATATACTTTTCCTTGCTACCATTCTGTAGATACGGTTTGAGTTTCAACAAACAGACCTGACCAAAACTATTGCTACCTGAAGTATTCAAAAATCATCAACCAGGCATCAAAAGTCAGAACACTTAAATAAAAGCAAAGAAAGAAAAACAAAATTCATATTTTTAAAAGGTTGGGTTCATTTTCACCTCTCTTCTGGAGTCTGAGCACTAGGATTCACATTTCAAGCTTTTCTCCGCAAGCATGAAGACTAAAGAAAAGAAAGCTGAGAATCTCATGGAATCCTGTGACTCTGGGAACCAGGACTTAGCAAATATTTTGAAATTTTGGATAAAATTGTGAGCTGCCAACACTGGATCAAATACTCTTCACTGAGTAAATTATTTCAAGACCAATACACCACCCACCTAAGTCAATAAAAGACTTTCCATTGACTTTATTGGAAGCTGAATCAAGCCTGTGATGATGAATATAGACATTTTTCACCGAACAGTATTTATTCTGAATGGCATCTGACCAGTGCTGCTAAGCAATTCAGTTTGCAATTCTATGAGTTTAAGATGGTTTGTTTTGTAGGAGGACAAATATGTCTGTTGTTTAATCTTTTCTAGACCAGAGAAATTTTCAAACACAGTAAACTGCCAGAAATATTTTCACCTTGTTGGACAAGCCAACGTTGACCTTTTGCCAAGAGTGTCTTCCAAAAGACAGTTGTTGCTGGAGAGTGCTAAGGCTTGCTTGGTAAGATGCTATTTTATTTACTGATTAGTTAATAGTCCAGAGATAACTGGGTGAGATTCTCTGTCTTGTGTTACATTGAAGGTCAAACTAGATGGTCTAATGGTCCCTTCTGGCTTTAAAATCGAAAAGTCTATGAGCCCAACTTTCAGCTCAACAGCTGCTATCAACTTGAGAATACAAGCTAACAAACAGTCCCTATATATATATATATATATATACACACTTAGGAGGGGTGGTGACCAAGCATGCTCATTGGCATGTTAGCTCCAGAATTCACTTCCTTTCCTGACGTGGTGCAAGTTTGCTGATCCATAGGGCTCATTTCTTGTCACTGCCTTTTGCCTGAGGTGTCTTGTGGGGAGAGCTGGGTCAGTGAGTGCCACAGAACTTACCTACCAGGGAAGCTATTCCAGAATAAGGTAGGGTGTAAGTTTAAAGCACAACAGATATTCCAGAATAACTCCATGTGCAGATATTCCTCTTCCAGAATAAGCATGTCCACATGGGAAGCTATTCCAGAGTAGATAACTATTCTAGTGAATTTCCCCATGTAGACAAGCCTGGAAACTTGTTTCTTTATTTTATTTTTAAGGAAAAACCCAACTTTTATTAAAATTGACTTTATGTACCCCGGGAATTTTTATAGTTGGGTGGACCGAGTAAATGCATATATAAATGAGTCGCCACTAAGCAGGGGAGATCCTGGCTCCACTGAAATCAATGGCAAGGTTCCCACTGATTTCAGCAGGGCCAGGATTTCACGGGAGGTCTTTTCCCACTCCATACTCAGGAAAATTCAGGATATTTTGGAAAGGGAATTTCTTACTCCCTGAAAGTAACATGTACGACATGACTGATCACTCTTTTATACAAGAAGTAGTTCAAGCCCAAATCTTACAACTGTGGTTCAGGAAAAGCTTCCACGGAAGTACATGGCTTGATTACCCTCCTTGTATATGTTGCTAAGAGCAACTGATGTAGAAGCAGAAGCAGCTGAGGTGAGATATTCTTTGAAATGTCCACATAAATGCATTGTGGTACTATATCCAGCCAACTTTGGTTGCTCATGTCAATTTCTTTTGTTTTTTCATCTTCTCAGGGAACGTCTACCTTATCATTTTCAAAGGAAAACCTACAAATTTTAGGCAATCTTTCCTGTGCCCTCAATGGCTCCGACATTGCAAAATCTGACCCGTACATCCTAACAATATTGCAAAGCTGCATGTCGTTCACTCAAGACCAACTGACAGCCATAGAGCAGCAGCTAAAGAACAAATACGGGTATGTCATACATGGAGTCATGTTCTAAACTTCTTTAGTGATGTGTTATGGACTCATTCAGGCTGGATAGGATCTCCTCAGTGGACCATCTTCTCCAGTGGTTCTCAATCTTCTTCATCCCAGGAAACCTCTCTCATCTGGCATATTTGATATTATGGGGAAGAGCAGGGTGGTCACAACCCCCTGGGACTGCAACCCCTAGGCTGAGAATCCGTGATCTAGTCCATACCCCTGCATTGGGGCAAGACTGATATCTAAGGCATTCCTAATGGATGGGTGTCAAGTCCATCTTTGGATGTCTCAAGTCAGGGTGATTCCAGCATCTCCACTGATATGGCAGCTTTCTCGGTTGCCTAACTGCTGTTATACTAGATAAGTTTTTCCAAACGGTGAACCTCAGATGTCCTTGCTACTGCAACTTCTCATTCTGGCCTCAGTGCCCAGTGAGAAGAAGTGATCCCTCTCCTCTTGAGACCACACCATTGCCTATTTATACACCATTATAACAGCACCTCTCATTCTACTGTTCTCCTGCTTAAACATGCCCAGTTTTTCTCAAAGACTTGGTCCTCCTCTGAACTCTCTCATTTGTCTGTCCCAGACTGACTTCATAGTTTTCGTTGGGCGAGTTCTTTCATTCTTTACAATTGAAGGCAAAGACTCTAATAAACTGAAAGGAATAGTCTTCCCTTGTATAGTGCCTTTTGTCCGAGCTCTCCTGATTGACGTACAGGCCTCATCGGGTTTCTGTTATGTCTCTGCAGACGCGTTCCATCGGGCATGAGATGCATTTTAATTTCCCTTCCTGCACTGAGTGATCACATCATTAGCACGAGGATGTTTTGATAAGCTCAGGGCATATACAAAATACACCTCTTTCCTTCTCAGATCACCTTCAACATGGACAGTCAGCACCCTGACAGACATGGGTATTCTTGCCAGTGGCCTGACGAGCAGTACACTTCAAAGGATCTCAGAGGTACTGTACTGCTATGGAACATCAGCCCTATGTCTAGTGTATGTCAGGAGAAGCAGCATGACCTAATGGACTGAGTATGGGACCAGGCGACAGAAACTCCTGGGTTGTAATCCTGACTCTGACCATGATTTGCTGTAAGGCACTGGGCAAGTCACCTATCCTCTGTGTCTCTGCTCCGTGTATTAACCTACAGGGATATTGTGAGACCCAAGTAGTTGAAATTTTAAATATATAGAGCCCATCCGTGCTAAGTATTGGTGCCATTATTAGTGATCCAATATAAGCTGGGAGCTTCATACACCTGTTCCTACAGTTTCTGCACAGTTCTGTGAAGTTATAGAGTAAAATGTAGGAATATTGTAATCAGTTTAAAAGAGGATGGATTAGGAAACTGAAAACCATTTCTCCAGATCTCCTAAAAACTCCAATATACCTATCCCAGCAGCTGCCTTTCCATAAAGTTCTTTTCTTCCTAACCAGACAGAGAAGACACAATTTTTCCCTGATTTCTTGAGCCAGTTGAAGACCTGGAATAGGAACCAATTCACCTATATTCTGAAACAGCTTGCAAACCCTCAGCGGCAAAAACGAGCTGCAAGTACGTACTGTGTGTGACATGCCCTGTGTTGGCTAGGTCTCATTTCCTCTAGTCTAATCTCCCTTTCTCCTCTGCTCTCATGTACCACAGCTGCATCTTCTCAGGAAATGCCAGCTCCTGCTCGGTAGATACACAAGATCTTAGAATGGAATCTGATGCTGCCAATTAACTTCCATCCAGTACGGTGGAAGGTCAGCACAGGTTACAGCTACGGGTCTCTCCTCCTTTGCTTCTCCTTCCTCTCTTCCCCCAATGCCTCCAAAAGGCTTCATGTGAATCCCTCTGGATGAAATGGCCACATCAGAAGCGGTATCACAACATATGCTGCTTCCCCCCCCACCCCCAGAAGGGCTGAAGGTACTGCCTCCGCCATGATTCTAGCCCTAAGCTCTCCAAAATGTCATGCTGGGAGATATTTGCACAGAGTGGAATGAAGGCAAAAGATACACTAGATATTTTAATGGTATCTCTTTCTCCCAAGCAGACTGCACAAGAACTCCATTGACAACAGAAGTAGTGGTGAAGCAGAGAGACCTTCTAGCTTCCAAGTACACATCCAGCAGTGATCTGGATGCTTGCCTGCCTGATGATGTGCTGAGAAAAAATTTGGAAACTTTGGGGAAGATGGAATTTCAGGACCCTCTCCTTCAAGTGCTAAAATTGAAACTGGACAAGGTAGCGTAGAATCTGGAACAGATTGGGTGAGATATGCGGAGGAGGACTTGTTGGGGCAAAAGGGTAACGTTGAAGGATGGCTTTTGAGGGGGTTGTTTGGGTTTTAACTTTTCAATATTGTCAGTTCACTGACTCTAACAAGGACATTTTCCATATCTACAGCACCTTTCCAGCGAAGATCTTAATTCATTAATGTTTGCAATGTGCTCTAAGTCTCATAACACTCCTAGCTTCATTTTACAGATGGGGACACCAATGCTGAGTGTTTTAGGCCAAATTTCGTAAACAATAATTGGCCTGATTCTCAGGGGGCCTGAGCGCTTATAATTTCTTGAAAGTCTATGAGACCTGCGTGCTCTCGGCACCTCTGAAAAGTCAAGCCACCTATGTAGGTGCCGAACTTTGAACACCCATGTTTGAAAATTTTGGCCAAAAGTTACTCCCTGTATCAGGACCGGGAATAGAACCCAAAAGTCCTGATACCACAACCCCAGCTCTTACCACTCCCTTCCCCTTAAACACAGTTAGGATATTGCATCAGGATTCAGGAATCAGTTCATAAGAAGTTCAACAAAAAACATGAGCCATTAAAAATAAAACACACGACTGTGACTACTGATGGTGGATTTGGAAACTTAGGAAGGTGTATCAAATCCACCTGTTTACCCACTGGATTTTGAATCAATGTCAGTGAATCCTGCACACTTCAGTAGATCTTCTCGTACACATTAGCTTCATATCCATTTGAGAAGTGTGTGCACTGAAACAACGCAGGCATATGCTGCCCGTCTGCTCACTGTATTTTGTGCTACAAACAGATCTTTGGCACGCTGCCTGAAGACTATCTTCCACTATTAGGAAACATAGCCAGGATGTATACCACAGCTGAAATTGCTAACTGGAATATCACTACAGCCGAGACTTTATCAGCCCTTTTGACAGGAACATCATGGCAACAGGATCTCCCAAAGGTAAGACACATGCGAGCAAAACATGACAAGTGCTGTTAGGACACTAATTAAAAGAATAAATCAGTGATTAAAAAGTGGATACTGTTGCTGCCTAAACAATGTGACACCTCCACACACACACACACACGCACGGAGTATATTGTATGCAGTACTGGACACAGCATTCTACTGAACAGAGATTGCTATTGCCCTGGAAACAGTGATCTTGTTACTTGTCTGGCCCCATCCGGGGAACTGTTTGCAGAGCTAGGGAGCTTCCACTCGAAGGAGGTTATAACATTAGAAAAGGTGCAATGTAGGGAAACCAAAATGATATGGGGTCTCCAAGATTCTCGAACATGAGGTTAAAGGAAACAGTCTTATTCTGATTGGCAAAGAAGAGGCCACAAAAGGAAATGTTTCAAAACTATGAACAGATACCAATAAAGATGATAAAGAAAAGTACACTCTCCTGTTTTAAATGGAGACTTTAATCAGAGCATTAGGAAATTAAAAGCCACTGTGGATCTCAGACACAGATCTTTCAATCACAGGGTGATAAATACATGGAATCAGCTATACTGGAACGTGATGGTAGCAGTGAGTATAAATGGAGGTCAAGAGACACCTATAGAAATCTGGGAAAAGGGGATTTAAAATACTGGCGGAAAAGCAGAATTGTGGGAATAAACTTGGGACCCAAGGCAGATTTTTCTTTGTCTTAAAATGTCTTGTTGATTTAGCACTTACTATAAAAGAAATGTTTTGATGTGGCAATGGGTTAGTGATAGAGATGAACATTATCTTAAATTACTTGAATGGGTGTCACCAAATGCAATTTTAAAATTTAAATTAATGTACTTTTTTAACACTCATCGGTTTACCCTAACTGTCATACCTGCAGGTTAAGTCTCTGGTCACTCGGCCTCTAGAAGCTAATGGCAATCAGTTTGATGGAACAATACTCACAATGCTAGCTCCACACATCTGTGCTTTGGAAGATACTCAGATAAAAGCAATCAGCAGTGAGGCCATCAGGTACCTTTGTGAATCTTTTAACCATTAGACACATTTGGGGTAAGTGGGTTCTGTTTCTTTCTTTCTTCTTTTAATAGCGGATCAAGAAATCTACACTTAGGACTTGCTTTTTGTAGCTCGGACTGAGCAAGAGCTCAGGAGGATTCGCTGGTGTTGTACAAATTCTGATAGTCTCCTTCTGACAGTCACAAGCCCCAGGGGAGGGCTCACCAGCAGTTTGGGGAGAGGGAGAAAGGCAGGGCATTATGCAGCGTCTTTCCTATCTAGGACCCCAAGTTTCTTCTGCTGTGCCATTACAAGAGCCCTGTGAGGCAGGGCAATGCTGTTATCCCCATTGTGCAGGGGCACCGACAGTCTGAGTGACTTGCCCAAGGTCATACAGGGGGTCTGTGGTAAAGCTGGGAATTGAACCTGGGCCTCCTAAATGCAGGTTAGTGCCCTAACCACTGGGCCAGCCTTCCTCTGCCAGGGTTTTGGTTTTGTCAGGGTGTATTTCACCCAGCTATGCACATGCTGATTGCTAAAACTGTTGACAAATATAAAAGGTACATCTCTAAAACACTGCCTCTCCAGAGAGACCAGCAGGCCCATGAATACCTCGCTGTGTTCTCAGCGCCAGAAGAACCTCCTCTATAGCCAGCTGAGAGCTGCTTACGAGGAGAACCAGAGCTCTCCAGACGCCTACTACCAGCTGCTGAAGCCTGCCATTGGTGAGTCCCACTGTTGATGCTGGCAGGGCTGAAAGAGGCAGGTCGGCAGTAGCTAATTGTGTCCCGTGTGGAGGGCTGAGAGACTCCAGCTCGGGCCTTTGCCAGTTGGGGCAGTGCATTTGGCTTCTGCAGGTACGTCTACATAACAAAGAAAAACCCACGATGCTGAGTCTCAGAGCCCAGGGCAATTGACTTCAACTCACAGGGCTCTGCAGGGCTAAACATAGCCGCGGAGACGTTCCCGCTCAGGCTGCAGCCCAGGCTCCGAGACCCTCTCCCCTTGCTGGGTTTCAGAGTCCGGGCTCCAGCCCACGAATCTATGTCAGCTGACCTGGGCTCTGAGGCTCAGCACCACAGATGTTTCTTTGCAGTGTCAATGTATCCTGGGGGAGAAGGAAGGAGAGTCTAGCGGCTATGGTGACCTCTTCAGCCACCTTGAGAGCAGCACTTACGGGAGGGATGAGATAGGTCAGGCCTTAACACATAAGGACCACTTGTGGAGTGGGTCAGTAAATAGAAGCTAGAGGAGGAATACCTGGTGGCTCTGAAAGAAACCACTCCCCCACCTGTGCCTCGGGGGGAAAAAGGTGATTAAGAATTGCAGTCAGCAATGTGACTGACTACTATCATCATCACAGGTAATTGCATCCGTCAGGAAATATAGACAATGTGTCACCTTGCATTTTCTTAGGAGATGGGCCACATTTTCAAAGTGACTGTGGGAGTTTAGGGCACATAGGCCTGTGTTCATTCACCATGGTGGTGTGTGCAAACTAGGCACTGGTGTGGGAAAATGGGTTTTTAAGTGCCCCTGCGGTGATTTTAATGCACAAGTGCCTGATTTAGAAGGACAAGAAATGACTAGAAGGTTAAGGCGTGTCTTGACATACTTGGGAAGAGAATCTCTGATACTAGAGGGCTCTTTAATCTAGCAGACAAAAGCATAATAAGTAGGGTGACCTGATAGCAACTGTGAAAAAATAGGACGGGGGGGGGGGGGGTAATAGGCACCTACATAAGAAAAAGTCCCCAAAAATGGGAGTGTCCCTTTAAAAATGGGACATCTGGTCACCCTAATAATGAGATTTAAGGGCTGGAACCTGAAGCTAGACAAATTCAGACTAGAAATATGGCATTTTGAACAGTGAGGGTAATTAACCACTGGAACGATTTACCAAGGTATGTGGTGAATTGTCCAGCCTTTGAAGATATTTAATCAAGATTGGACGTTGTAGCAGATAGGAATAAGGTCATATCCCTTTAAATAGTTTGAGCCTTTTAGTGGTGCTGACCATGTTCGGTATCTGAGAAGCGCAGAACCCACCCCGAGCACTAGTGCGTATGTACAGCTAGGCCTTGCATGGATGTGCAGGGGGATACCAATGAACAGCACCGTTTTGTTGTGCACGTGCACACAAGCGAGCATCTACCATCTAAAATTTGGCCTCGCGTGCGGCTGGTCATGGCATCACTGACTGCATCTAATTTCCTGTTTCGTGGCAGTGGTGGGCTTTGCCTCTGCGGGTACCTGCAGAAGTGGGCAGGATCAAGGCAGCAGAGTTAGCATGCAAACATTCCAGAGGCACCAGCTTTTACACACATTTTTTAAGAGGAGGAAAACGTTGGCTCCAGACACATTCATACCGTGTCGTTGAGCCGCCTGAATTACTGCGCCACTTTATGATGTGATGCAAAAACAGCGACAGGGTACTGGCACCCCTCGCTCCCGCCCGTTGCACACAACAGTTTAGTCTCCTGAGGGCTGCTGGGCTAGGTGCAGAAGTGGCAGAGTGTTGTTTATTTGCCTGTAATATACAGGCGTAAGCCTAGATGATCTGGTGGGCCTGTCAGGCCTGAAACTGTACGACTCTATGGTTCAACGACACAAAATGGGATGGGAAGGTTTTGTGGGATCTTGGCAGCTAGACACAGCTTCTGCTTTTCTTCTTTAAAGGCGGAGCCCCAACCAAGGATCTGATCAAATTTGCTTCTGGTTATCCTGTCATGGACATAGCCACATTTACAGTCCTCAACCCAGATGAAGTCCAGGTGGGTGGCGTTTTCCATCGGGAATAGCAATTAATAATCCATCAGCACTGCCTGCTCTGCCAGAGCTTTTTCCTGAGAGAACAAAAATGTCACTCCTGATCCGGCAGTTTTTAGGCAAGACTCCCATTGACTGCAAGAGAAAAGCAGTGATTGAAATGAGAATCTTTCCTAGATTTCAGGATTGGGGACGAAGCAGGCCCCATTGTCACATGTGACTACATAGTAACTGCCAGTCTGGATCAGACCCAATGTCCATTTAGCCCAGTGTCCTGTCTCCAGCAGGGGTCAGCACCAGATGCTTCAGAGGAAGATGTAAGAACTCTGTAGCAGGAAGTTGTGGGATAGCCTGCCACCGACATTAGGTCTCATCCTGCTCTCTAATAGTCAGGGAGCCGCTTAAACTCTGAAGCATGAAGTTTAACATCCCTTCCAAAATGTTTGTTCTCATTAATTATGACAATTCTGGATATTCTTAGCTATATTAATGTCTAACCCCTTTTTGAATCTTGCTCATTTCTTGGCCTCAAGGACATTCTGTGGCAATGAGCTACGCTATCGAATTACACAGTGTGTGAAAAAGTATTTCCTTTTCTCTCTCTCTCTTCAGAAGAAAGGAGGGTTTTTTATGCCCTCAGTCATTCTCATCCTCCTTCTCTAAGCCTCCTCGAGGTAGCATGAACTCCTTGCACACTGACATTTTCCAGTCATCTATCTTTTTGCTTATCTGCATAGACTTTGCACATTGTGTGTATATTGCCATCGCCAGAGGATTAGACAAGAACTCCAGGCAGATCTCTTATCTAAACCTGTTATCTGCCTTGAGCGGTAGGTACCTTCGTTTGGTTTTAAATTTTAAACCAACAAAATATTTGATCAGTTTTGCATTTAAGTGCAGAAATAATGTAAAACTGCAGTAGTCAAAAATCAGCCAAGGCATGCTGATGATTTAATTAACTCACTACATAGCTCAGCTGTTCTCTACATACAGGAAGGCCAGAATTGTCTCAACGAAGGGTTGAGATTTTGGTTGCACAGGATTGAAGGACAAAACAGACTCTAAGTCAGAGTAGTCTCCCACACAGGGGGTGCTGCAGGTGCTTTAGTAGTGAGGAGCACTGGAGTAGCAGGGGCTATTGTAGGGCAGAAGTGAGGTGCATTAGCAGATCTGTAGGTAGGGAGCCCAGAACTAGGTTAGTAGAGGGACATTGGCAGAGCTGAGCAAGAAACGTTAGCTGATGTTGTCAGTCTGCCATTATGTAACTTTTCTGTAAGCAGCTTGGAATTATTTCACATTAATGTACCTATTTTTATTTCTTTTCTGCTGTAGAAATTAAGCGCTCAAAATCTGAAAGATCTGCTAGGAGCTAATCTCCCAGAGTTGAACAATTTAGCTGATGACCCTGTGGTGAAAGCTTGGACCCAGGCACACAACCAATCAGAGGTGAATTCTTTAGGACTCCTTCTTGTAGCTGGACTCCCAGACAAGCCACCTAACGGTTTTATAGATATTCCATCAGGTAAGCAAATTCACGACAAAAGAGCCAAGGGTACTCGTGAAATATATGCCTCAAAAAGCTATTCACTGAGCTGTACCTAATGCTGATAAATAAAAGTGCACCTGTGATGCAGATGCATATGACAGGCTTAACTTTCATATATTTTGTACAGTAGAACTATAAGATTACCCTTAATTGGTACATAACACATGGGGGGGGGATTTAAAATGAATTCACCGAAGGTAGATTCTCTCATACATTCAGTTCAGTTTGTGGGGCAGAGTACTAGGTTATGATATGAGAGAGATGTTAGGTCCTGATCTTGCAGTGGGGTCTGCTCATTGTAGGATCAGGACTTTAAATATTAGTTTGTTGAAAATATTGCAGGAGTCAGAGATTGAAAAGCCCTATCAGATTAGATCTAGTCTGTCACACAGTCAGGATTGTCCCATACCATATTCTCCAGTGGTTTGCAGGTCTAGTTTTAAAATGACTCAGGAGATGGTTTTCACCCCCTTCCTTGGAAATCTATTTTACATCTCAATAGATCTATATTAGAATGTTTTTCAAATGGTGGTTATGGGACACATATTAGGAGGTTTGGCAGTTAAAGCCTTGAATTGAAGGGATTTATTGCCTGCAGAGATGCAACAGAACTGATGCGATTTTTAAAATTTTTCTTTCAGCACCTCACATACCCGGAAGAGCAACAACATATGCAAAAGACCACATGTTCCAGCTTTTCTACTGCATGCTCTTCCCCTTGGTGTTAAATGCTTTCTTGTAGGCTGTATCAATATTTGTCAAATATTAAATAGTAATATTCTGGGGGGACGGTGAATTACAATGATTTATCTAATTGGCATGGTTACATTCAATGTATATATGTCTCAATGTTCTTAAATGAATGAAATGTAAAAAAGTGGAGCATTTAATTTCTGTTTGATAATACATTATTCCATTATCCTACCATCATCACACTCAGCACTGCCATTGGTAAGGTGCTTAAATAAATGCAAAATATACGCCTAATCCTGCAAACTTCATTAGGACTATTGACAGTTAGAAGCACTACCCACAACAGTGTTTTCAGAATCAGGTCCTAAATAATTATAATTAAGTGTTGTTATTCTTCGCATGCTAATGATCATTAGTAATACATGTCATTTTTCAGCCATCTGTGTTTATCACTAATATTTAGCACATTTTATCAAAGCATTTTCAAAACCATTACTTTTAAAAAAATGTAATTAATGTCAAGTCAATGCAAATGGAGGAACATCTGAACAAATACAAGTTCTCTATCATTGTCTCTATGGGGCCCCATCTGTCTTTCTACACACAAGGCTTAAAACAGCATGATTTGAAGGGCTTCTAATCAAAAAGACCCAAGTTCTAAACCTGGTTCTACCATGGACTCAATGTGTGGCCTTGAGAAGTTGTTTCATCTGGTGCTCCTACTGACTCATTGTGTTGCCTTGGAAGTTATTTCACCTTTCTGTGCCTTGCTTTCCCCACAATGGAAATAATCCCTACTTCATGGGGATACTGTGGGGGTTATGTTTTGTACAGAGCTTTAAACACAGAAGGGGTCATAAATGCTGAGGTTTATGAAGCCAAGAGGAGGCCCCACCCACGCATGGAGCACTCGCAGAATTGCAGCCATTGTCCATTTTATGCCCGTGAAACATTTCAGTAGGAAACGTAGTGACCATTGTTTATCGAGCATTGAGCGTTCCGGCTGTAGAGCAGCATTCCCTCGGGACGGATCACGGGGGAGAGTCGAACTTTTGTTTTAATCCCAGCGACTGTGAGGGAAGGCTTTCTAGGAGAGCAGGGGTGGAGCAAGATAAATATGCTCCGAACAAAAGGGGCTCACTCTGAGCCCAGGGCCCCTTTTTACAATGCGAAGCGTGGCGTGGCAGCCTGTGTGCGGTCTCTCTGGGTATCCAGGCGACCAGCTCTGACCTGCGCCCTGTAACTCACTAAGTGTGGGACGGGCAACCAAACGGATGGGTGCCCCCTCAGTGCCCTGCAGGCAGCAGCAGGAGAAAGCCCATGCCCCAGGCTGCCTGCAGGCTGCTTAGCACCTCTCTGCACCACCCCAGTGCTCCTGAATAACCCTGGCGAGGCAGGAGTTAAATGCCCCAATCCGGCCAGGGCCCGTGCTGCGCCCCTCCACCTGGGCTCCAGGGCTCAGACTGCAGAGAGGCAGCCCGCGCATGCGCACTACCTGTTTTGAAGTGTGACTTAAGACGCCAACGCATGCGCACATCTACTCCTTTTGCGCCATTGAGGCTGCCCTCCGGCGGCCGTCGCGGTTTCCGGCAGCGTGGCTTCTCGCCGTTACCTCCCACGCCGCCGCGCGCTTTCCGGCAGCGTGGCTGGAATGGCGTCTCACTTCAGCGGGGTGCTGCAGCTGGCCGACCTGGATGATTATATCGGGCCCTCGCAGGTGGGCGCGGGGGCGAGCGGCGCAGGCGGGGAGCGCGCTGGTTGGCTGCCTGCCAAGGGGCGCGAGGGCGGGGGGAGGCTCTGCACGGCACCGGGCTGCCTGGAGGGGGGCTGGGCTGGGCTGGGCTCTGCACGACCCTGGGAGCGGGGCACTTGGGGGGGGCCCCCCGGGGGCCGGACATGGGGGATAATAGGGGATTGGAGGGTCCCCCCCGGGGGACGGGGATTGGGGGGTCGCCTAGGGGATTGGGGGGTCCCCCAGGGGTCGGGGATTGGGGGTTGCCTAGGGGATTGGGGGGTCCCCCCCGGGGGATGGGGATTGGGGGGGTCGCCTAGGGGATTGGAGGGGCCCCCCCGGGGGATGGGGATTGGGGGGGTCGCCTAGGGGATTGGAGGGGCCCCCCCGGGGGACGGGGATTGGGGGGGTCGCCTAGGGGATTGGAGGGGCCCCCCCGGGGGACGGGGATTGGGGGGGTCGCCTAGGGGATTGGAGGGGCCCCCCCGGGGGACGGGGATTGGGGGGGTCGCCTAGGGGATTGGAGGGGCCCCCCGGGGGACGGGGATTGGGGGGTCGCCTAGGGGATTGGGGGGTCCCCCCCGGGGGTTGGGGATTGGGGGGTCCCCCGGGGGTCAGGGATGGGGGGGTTGCCTAGGGGGCCGGGAATGGGGGATAATAGGGGATTGGAGGGTCCACCCCGGGGACTGGAATTGGGGTCCCCCCCGGGGGATGGGGGGGGTGCCTAGGGGATTGGGGGGTCCCCCCGGGGGACGGGGATGGGGGGTTGCCTAGGGGATTGGGGGGTCCCCAGGAGTTGGGAAGGGGGGGGTCTGTGTGGGTATGTGGGTGATTGCAGGTTTGTCTGGCAAGGGGGGGTTATTCAGGGGCCCGTGCAGGGGAAGCTGCAGGTCTTGAGGGGGGACCGGTAAGGGGGGGGTGCTCTGCAGAGTGTGGGAGTGGAGGGGGATGAATGGTGTTGACCCCTCTTCTCAGCTGCTCTCCCCCCTCCTGTCAGGTGAACGCTGGGGTAGATCCCTCTGGGGAGCCCTTGGGGGAGAGCCTCTGTCCCTTCTCCGTGCTCCCAGCCCAGGCCAGGGGCCCCTGGGCTGGGTATCCCCAGGTGGGGGGAGTTCTAGGGGCGAGAGTCAGGCTGAGCACAATGTCTTCCCCTGTCTGGTTGCCACTGAGTCTTTGCGTTGCCTTGCCCTGCCCTGCAACTCCGCCCCCAAGAGGTGGGGACCCAGGCTGACTGCTCACAACTGGCCCTACGACAATTGTTTTCTGGTAGATTTGAAATAAGTTTTCTGCTTCAAGGGGCTGTGGATGCCCCTGTGTCTCTCTCTGTTCTTGCTCTGAGCACCTAGGGTGGAAGGCGCTATTGATGTGCACTGTAGTTATTGTTACGTTTCTCATCTAACGTCTCTAGAAAGGGGATTGTTTCCTTTACAAATGAAGTGCAGCCACCTATGGAATAGAGCACAGAGGCTGATTAACCGTTCGTAACACCACCACGCAATCGGTGGAAATGTTCTCTTAGTGAAAAAGCTGCTTCTGCACTTCTAGGACAGCTGGATAACAAGTTGAGATAAAAGAAAAGGAGTACTTGTGGCACCTTAGATACTAACCAATTTATTTGAGCATGTAGCTCACAAAAGCTTATGCTCAAATAAATTGGTTAGTCTCTAAGGTGCCACAAGTACTCCTTTTCTTTTTGCGAATACAGACTAACACGGCCGCTACTCTGAAAGTTGAGATAAATTCTTACAAGGGTTCCTATAATATTACTCTTAAAGTGTAAATTATGGACGACAATAGACTATCATTTTGTAAATAGTATCCTCCAAACAGATGGAATCAATAAAAGGAGAGCTGATCTAGAAGAGCAGAAAAGACATCAGTCAGCACAAAGTAGTTGCAGTATGGAGGGAATGGAAAGTGGCAGGAACACAGGTGAGCTTTGCTGTCATTTGTAAATCAGAGCAAATAGGAAAGCAAGACTGGAGAGAGTTGCTAACGGAACAGCAGAAGCAAGAGTGAGCCACAAGTGAGGAGCAGTATAGGGAGAGGACATAGGAGCGCAGGGCTAGAAGTGGGGAGTAAGTCCATGGAGAGGTTTGATTGATTGATTTAGATTCAATGACCATAACTGGGGCATCAGAGTGATTTGGTCCTCCCTGCAGTGGGAGCGTTCTGAACCCCCCTAAATTCAGAGCAAAGATTTTTAGAAGCAGGATTTACAGTAGTCAAGATGGAAAAAGGATTTTGGTAAAGTAAGGATGATTTAAGGTCAGGATGAATTCTGGTGAGGCTGCTAGCCAGACTTCTAGACAAGGAAGGTGTGAGTGCACAAACAGTGCAACTCTTGGAAAGTATAAAAACACCCTCAAGGCTTCGGTCACCGAACTCTAACACACTAAACCGGAAACAATCCATATAAAGTCATCTGCTTGCCTTCAACATCAAATGAAATTTCATTGGCAATAGCCACATGTTGAATGTAATCCCCACACCTCCTGTCTGCTAAAACTCACAATGAAGAATGCCTGATCCCCCTTAGCGATTCTGGAAAGGACAGAACTTTGCAGTCATCTGTTTTGAGCAAGACTTCTTTAAATCTGAGCGTTTCATGCTGGCAGCAAAATTATACTATAGTTTTGATTATGATGTTGGGAAAATGTTCATTCTGTAAAAATGGGGTAAGTAGGTTTTGTATGTTTGATTTTTGCTTGTCTCCTTGCTGGTTACAGGAACTGTAAGATTGCATGCTAAACAAAGAATCCAATGCAGCTTAAACCAGAGATAAGAAGTTTCCACTCTGGAACTGATCTTTGTTTACACTCTGTCCAGTTTCAATCAGTCTTTTCCTCTCCTGCCTCTTTCATATTTAAAGGTTCCTCTCCTTAATTTTTGACTTTATTTCTGTTTTAGGATTGTGTAAAGCCAATAAAAGTTGAAAAGAAACCTGGAAAAACAGCAGCTAAGATCCGAATTGAAGATGATGGGAGCTATTTTCAAATCAATCAGGTAAGACTGTTTTCCCCCTTGTAATCATTGTGTAGAATGCCCATAAATTACCTTATTATTCTGTACATAAGTATGTTACAACTAGTAAATATCTGATATCACTTTGGCAATCATTGGGTAACAATCTAGATCACTCAGTCTGAGATGATGCCTGTTGTCCCTGTTACTCATTTGAAAGAGTGGAGGTGGGGTAAATCAAAATAGGTGTGACTAGCTGCTGGTAATTTCTTTTACTTTTGGTTCTAATTTTTTAAAAGATCTTTGTAAAGTGGCTTGTCATGTAATTACATAACCTTTGGAACTAGCTGATAGAATCAAAACCAACAGAATTGTAATGAACTATTTTCATGGTTGCAAAAGTAGAGTTACAGGACTTTGGAGGTTACCTGAGCTGGGAGCGTTGTAGAAATGGTGCGCTCAGCTTCAGGGGTTAGGGTGTACTTCCTACACAAACTTGGGATGCTCCTTTTTCAAGAGAGCTTGACGTCTGTGCTGAGTTGAAGATGGAGGCTGCTGCATTACTGGTGTCTGTTAAGGAAGGTGCGCAGAGGTCTGATTGTGCCCTAGAGCAGCCATCATTTAGTGGGTGAAAGCAGTGTTTGACATGCGATTAAGGCTAGCAGTACCCTGCTGTTCAGGCTATGATTCTGGTTTCTGACTTTCAGTTTGGTCTGACTGAAGTTGGGTGAAGGGGGCCCCCCCAAAACAAAGTCATTTGAAAACTGACTTACTCAGTTTGCCTATTTTGGCAAAATTCTCTTAGTAATATGTAGCAGGTTGTCTTTGACATGGTCTGCATATGGATCTCTGATTGTTATGGCTAGGACTGGATCTAATCTGTTTCTTTCTAGGATGGAGGAGCACAAAAGCTTGAAAAGGCTAAAATTACCCTGAATGATTGTTTAGCTTGTAGTGGCTGCATCACATCCGCAGAAAGCGTGTTAATCACTCAGCAGAGCCACGAAGAACTCAACAAAGTGTTAAGTTCCAATAAGGTAGGCGATACTCAACCGATGCAGTAGCCAGCAGGTAGGCTCGAGAATTTGAAAATCATACTGTTTGATTGCTGAAGCGCAGGTAAAATAATGGGTAAGAAGATCTTCTGTATCCAGATTAGTCTTCAAGAACCAAAAGCTATTGCAGCCCATCCACAGCTGAACACACTTATCTGTTCCTCTGAATTTAAAAAGTGGTCAGAATAACTTTGTGAAAGGATCATAATATTTCATATAGTAATCTCTTGATTTGGAAATGCAACATCTTCCCCCACTGGATCATACTTTAAAAAGAAAACATTGCGACCATGGACAAGTATCTTCTAAATGACTAATTTAACAAAGATGCTCAGGAAATGTTAATATTCCACTTCTTGTTTTTCAGACTGCAGCTCCTAATCAACAGAAGCTAGTTATAGTTTCCGTTTCACCACAATCCAGAGCATCACTAGCTGCAAGATTTAAGATGACACTTCTAGAAACAGCCAAGAAATTGACAGCATTCTTAAAAAATTTAGGCAAGCTTGTTACCTTTTGGTAATCACCGATGAAATTTTTTGGTATAGCTTACTAACCTTCCTAGTGCAGCTTCTGTTAAAATCTGTAGAAGTTGCAAGAATAAAATTCCAAGTGCCTGTTTCAAAAATCATAATATGAATGGGAATTCAGACCTCTGTTACTTTGATGGCATATTAAACTCAATGTGGCGGAAGGGATCCTAAAACACTCCATCAATTCATTTTTCTCATCCAGTTTTTCTATTAGACTGTCTTATTATGTACTAGGAAACTGTTCTGTTTCTAATTACAGCAGTCTATAAATATGTAAAAATACCAGGATTTAACCTAACTGGGCTGGATTTTTGTGTTGTAGTTTGTGGCATTTGTCAATTT
This sequence comes from Eretmochelys imbricata, assembly GCF_965152235.1. Taxonomy (NCBI): domain Eukaryota; kingdom Metazoa; phylum Chordata; order Testudines; family Cheloniidae; genus Eretmochelys; species Eretmochelys imbricata. The sequence continues at coordinate 4,746,488 of NC_135581.1, read as the reverse complement.
TTTGGTGGCTTTAATATCTCTGTGCTATCTAGGTGTGCACTATGTGTTTGATACAACTTTCTCAAGAAACTTCAGCTTGCTGGAGAGCCAACGAGAGTTTATACGACGCTTTCAAAGGCAAACTGAAGATAAAAAGGCTTTGCCCATGCTAGCCTCTGCCTGTCCAGGTATATTGTAAAATTGTCAAAAATGTCTATAAAAGTGGTCAGATAATGTGGCAGACTAACTGCACACTAGAGAAGTGTAGTAAATGGCTGAAAAAGTTAATGGCTAAAACCACGCATAAGTGAGACTTGCTCTTGGTGCCATGAAGTTCTCTTTTAATGTCTTTTCACTTTCCGTTCCACTTAGACAGGGACTACTGTGCTGTGAGGATATTATAAATGTCTTTAATGGTTTCATAAAGACACTTGTTCCCAAATATGATTACATGAAATGTGGAAGTTCTTACCCATAGTGGTACAGATGTTTAAGTGCATCATTACTTTGCGCAGCTAGTCTTGTCCCAGAATCTGGTTGGTAAGAGCTATTCTTACACTGTGTGCAGAAGAGAGGCTGAAAATGGTAGTTATTGGCTGGTAGTAAGGCTGATTCTGAAGCCACTGAAAGTCTGTGCATTGATTAATTATACTTCATCTTTTTGCAGGTTGGATCTGTTATGCAGAGAAAACTCATGGAAGTTTTGTTATTCCTTACATTAGTACCACTAAGTCCCCACAGCAGGTCATGGGCTCCTTGATCAAGGGTCACTTTGCAAAACAGCAGGTAAAGCTTTACATTGACCATGCTTAACAGGAAACTGTAGAAATTAGATCTTGAGCTGTGTTTAAAACATTGTTAAAGACAGCATATTAAATAGGACTGATTTACGGATATGAAAATTTTGTAGAGCACTAGCAGGTCAGCCTGTCTATCATCTCCATTTTATTTCCTGAGAAGCGTAGAGTTGGAGAGAGAGTGTTAAAATCAGACTCATGCCACCAGGTGTCTCCTTCGCCTCCCTTCTGGTACTTGATCTTAGAGCAGTCCGTGTCGTTCCCCCGCCCCCACCCACACACACCTTTAGCTGCCCGGCTCTTTCCCTGCAAGTGCCTATTGGGAGCAGAGTTTCAGGTTTGGCATTGAAAAGGTCAGTTAAAACTTCTGTCTGTTGTTCAACAAATCCAGAAGAATTGGAATTGTCAGATCCCTACCACCATCCTATTTGCTTTTCTGGTGTTTTTTTCTCCCCTATCTAAAAGCAAATGTCTACCATGATCTTACGCAGAGCTTGAATTCATGTTTACGTGCAGGTAGTCTCCCCAGCTTAATGTTTCTATTTCAGTTTGATTTAATTCTGTTCTGTTCTGTTGTTGCCTCTGGAATTCCTCTAAATGTCACTTTGATGTCTAAGGACTGGGGTTGCTCTTTTGGCCAAAAGTTGAGTCTACCAAAAAACTTGAGCGTTGTTGCCATGTTTTATTATCCATAAAGGAACATTGGTTTTAACACTTTTGTTGAATAAACTCAGACATCTGGCAACTACTCAGAGCATTTGACAAGAGATACTGAAACAATGGCCTTGAGTCAACAACTTGTTTCCTTGGTCCCTGGGAGCTTCTTGGATCGTGATGAACTTTTGTACCTGTTTTCAGCTAATTTCCTGGAGTTGCTGTTGCAGAATATAAATTGTCGTGGGTTTGAGTCTGGCCTGTGGCAACTGATTTGAAACACATCTGACTACTCATGTAATCATGGACTCTTAACTGACTGAATCTGCCAGGATTGTCTGGCTTAGTAGAGAAAACACGCTCTCCCCACACCAAAAAAAAAAAAAAAAAGCTATTCAAGCTTGCTACAGGGATTGTTACTCTATTATTCTTTCCTGCACAATTGGGAAGGAACAGAAAGTATTAATTCAGTTACTGAAATTGTTAGCAGCAAAGGAGATTTCTAGCAGCATAATTGGCTTTTAGCTGCTTCACTTCTACCTGTACCTAATTAATTTAATTAGTGCAACTGTACAATTTTTTTGCAGCATTTTTCACCTGACCAGACCTACCACGTGACAGTAATGCCCTGTTATGACAAAAAACTAGAAGCTTCAAGACCAGACTTTTTCAGCCAAGAGTACCAAACTCGTGAGGTTGACTGTGTAATTACTACGGGTAAGGGAACCAGAGGTGCTCCATTGGTTGTTATGATATAAGGTAGTAGCTGCTGATCCTAAAAGAATGCTCTGAAATGCCATGTAGACTATGCTATCTAGCTTCACCTCACTTGTCCTCTAACCCACAGATATGCGCTAGACTAGAGTGCTTTGTAAAATATGCTTTCATGACCTCTTACCAGTTCTGTTAGTAATTTTGCATTTTAACACTTGGTTTTCTAGGACATTAGCCAATGAAAGCTTGTCAACTTGGAACGTTTTTTGCATTTACCTTTGAGCCATCATTGAGCAGTTCATACTGCTTTCCTGCAAAGCATCTCCCATTGCCACACAATAGAAGTGAAATAAGTTATGAAGAAATAGTCACTTGGGACAGTTGGCCCTAATTACATTTGTGGATTTAGGCTTTCATACTGATGAACATTTTTCTGTTCCCTAATAGAGAACCCTTACGCTTGTGGTTCTGTTTCAGGAGAAGTTCTACAATTGTTGGAACAAAAGGGAGTGTCTCTGTCAGATGTGGACTCTGCTCCTTTGGATATCATGTAAGAACAAATGATCCCGCTTAAACATTTACTGAAATACTCGCACAGCCGGGTTCTACTGCAGAATTTGCCCCTTCCACAAATTATTTAACACTACAAAAGTTACAGAAAAGATGCAAGTATCTGCATCTTACTCAAATTTTTGCTGTTGTCTTCTGGATTTTGAATCTGTTAAGAACAATAGTGCATCATAAACTGCTCTGTGCAATCTGCAAAATCAGGTTAGTAAGTATTTTAGGAGACTCTGAAGTTAACTGTCTGCTGTAGACTTATTTTCATAGCCCAACCAGTAATAGCTGTTTTTCTCCAAAGCATCAGGAGTGGATGAATTCACTTAATAAGATTGTTAGTGACATAATTGTTCTGCTACCCACACTTTTCCGTCCAGTCTTTATTACTTTAGATAGCTAACATTCGCACTGTATCTGTGTTTTTAGAGACATTACACCAAGCATAAATTTAGAAACTAATGATCAAGTGGAAAAATGAAATAGTTTAGAATGGAGAATATAATATGATGATACAGAAGTTTACAGGTCTGCTGTATTTAATTTTTTGGTACTGTATGTATTCCAGTGCTAAAGAACAAATGAGAAAATATCAAGGTAATTTCAACTAGTCTCTAGGTGTTCTCTTAGTCAATAAAAGCACATTGAACATGTGCAAAGCAGATGAGACTGTTTAATTGCTTTAACTGAAAAGTAACTGCAGGCTAAATGCCAACTGTATGGAAAGCTAAGTGACTAAAAGAATTTGGAGGATTTAGAAATCCGATGTTTTATTCATCTAAATTAGCATTAGCTGCAGTATTCCACAGCACATTAAACTAAAAGGATGTGTTTTCATCAGTGCGTGGAAAGTGACTTTGTAGTACTTTGATACATTAATAAAACTGAAGTGTTACAAATTCAGTATTTCCCTAGAAGCTGTAAGAGGAGAAAATAGATGTACATGGCCCAGTAGGCTAGTGTACAAGATTTTGCCTCATGGTTCGAGCATGTCAGTATAATAATGCCTGCATCTGTAATTTTTACTCCATGCATCTGAAGAAGTAGGTTTTTTGCCCGCAAAAGCTTATGCCCAAATAAATCTGGTAGTCTTTAAGGTGCCACTAGACTCTTTGTTCATTAACATTTCCATAGCACCAAACAAAATCTCTAACTCTTTGATAAAATCCTTGGCTAACTTATTAGAAGTGCTTGTTTAATATGATGTTTCATGCTTAGTGATGATAATGCTCCTCTCTAACCTTTTGCTATCCTTAACCTACTTAGTAAATTGACTGGTCATAAACAGAACATATTCCACAGAATTTGGAGGATTAACATAAGCAGTCAGATGGCTCTTAATCCATTTATTCCTTTGACATGTGGAAAAGGCCAGTAAGAGGTTATTAAATTTGGCAGCAAGAATGATACAAGAGCCAAAAATCCTTGAGCCTTTGCTGGTATAACTGCTTGCCTTAGCCAGCGATGGGGCTTACTGTCAGACTCCTTTTCATAGAGCTGTAGTATGTAAGGCTGGACACACTGAATCGCAGTTCCTGTAAACAAGGGTTGAGTTAATAATAGCCTCTGAAGCTGATTACTGGGTGAAATGTTGTCTTTCACAGTTCTAAGTCTGAGATTTTTATCTGCAAGTGCAACATCTTAGATCTGACTGAAATCCCAGGTGTTTTCCCTTCTGCAGCTCTGAGGAGCAGAATGCAAGTGTCACTGTTTGGTGTGGGTCATTACACATATTGAATCTCTTTCCCCATGTTAAGTATCCTCACACCTTCTTGTCAACTGTCTAAATGGGCCATCTTGATTATCACTACAAAAGTTTTTTTTTCTCCTGCTGATAACTCATCTTAATGAATTAGCCTCTTACACACACACAAATACAGAGAACATGAAAAGGGGGGGGTATGTATGTGTATATAGATATAATCTCTCTCTTCTTACTGTATGTTCCATTCTATGCATCCGATGAAGTGGGCTGTAGCCCATGAGAACTTATGCTCAGATAAATTTGTTAGTCTCTAAGGTGCCACAAGTCCTCCTGTTCTTTTTGTGGATACAGACTAACATGGCTGCTGCTCTGAAACCTGTTTGATGAGTGGGTATAAGCACATAGCTCCTCTGATTACCCTCTCATAACAGAAGCCATTGTTGTGGCTTACACGTGGTTTGTTGTTCTCAAGAAGCATTACAGTGACCTTCCAAGTAGATAGCTGTGCTTTGACAGATTACTGGAATGGAATTGTTTGAGGTGTTTGACCTATGGCTTTTCTTGGCATTATTTAGGCCGTATAAACATGAGTGTTCCCCTTTAGCTTGCAGGCTTCTAGGAGAGACTGAGCCAAAGTTCAAAGGTTTGATCTCATTCATTTTGGTCTTTCTGGTTTCCTAGAAGTTCTGTGGTTAAGGGTATGGAAACCAGTTGGCCAGAATTGATAACTGAGGCCATTTCCCCTCCCAGTTGTACTGGAACATCCGCTATATAAATGCTTTTGGGATAAGTCCCAATTTCTGGGTCTGAAGTGGATTCATGGAGGTTGTTCTATTGGCATTTCCCCATTATTGGAGAGAAGTGCATAAGTAGCAAAACAACTTTCAATGAAAAGCAAAATTCAGCAATAGGGTTGCTGCTTATTCTGCAGAGTGGCTTTAACGCTCATCAATGGCATTATCATCAAAAAAATAGTTGGGATCCTTCAGAAATGGAAATGAATGAGATATGAAGTGGAAGACCAGTTTAAATTCCCAGGTGTGATCAGTGCTCCAGAAATTCCTAAGGTAGACCTGTTCGAAGGCGGTTTCTATTGGATAGGCTCTCTGGATAGGCTCTCTAAGACTGTACGGTCATGTAAAGCTAGACACTGCAACCAGTCTCCTTTTTTTTTTTTTTTTTTAATTGGAAGCTTCAGTTATAGAAGCGGAAAAGTAACAAGTCTGAGCAAAGTTCCTTAGATGTTCAAATAGACACTTGTAGTAGGGATTAGCAAAGATGATAGAGTTTAAGGCTTAAACACTCTGATAACAGTGACACAGTGAAAGTTACCTGGAGATGGTATGTTTAACTTGGAACAAATTTTCCTTTTTAAAAGTTTTCAGAGGGCTTTGGATCAGCGTAGGGTTAAATTTACATAGCCATGGAATGATCACTAGTCAATACCGGGCAATTCAGAACTATCAGACGGGAAGTTGGTCTCAAGAAAAACTAAATTATAGCTGGCGACATATTACTTCCGAATTCCACAAGCACTTGTTGTGCATGGTGCAGTAATTCTGTTTCAAGAGGGGAAAAGGGACAGGGTTAACATAGTGACTCTTTTACTAGTGGTCTGAAACTACTTCACCAGAGCTGAATGGATTCTCAGTGCCAATGGGCTTAGCACTGGGTATCCTATTTTATAAACAGTTGCAAAGAGGGGCCTTCTTTTCTTCCTTTTTCCGTAGGTTTAGCAGCGTTTTAGAAGAGGAGCTCCTTGGCCATGCTGGTGGCGGTTCTGGTGGTTATTTGGAGCACATATACAAGTATGCAGCAAAAGAACTGTTTGGGATTCAAGTGGATGAAGTTCAATACAAACCTTTAAAGTAAGGAATTGAAATATGTTGCAAAGTGCTGTATTTCAGTGCAGTTCTGTTTATACTCCTCTCCTGGCAGTAATTAAAGAGCAATGTTCAGTGTTAAACATTTTACAGCAAGCCATTGGCACTTGACTCCCTACCCCCCACAGTTAACTTAGCAATGAATCAGCCTGCAGTCTGTGCAGCCTTTTCCCTTGGTGCCTTCTTGACTCCTTCCCCATCACCCACATAGTGTTCTGCAGTGTAGATTTCCCCACTATTAAGCTACAGAAAAAATGTAGAGCAACCTGGCAGCTGAAGCTCTCATGGAAATGAGGGAGCTCTTTGCCTGTCATCAGACACTAAAACACGTGTGTTGGGATTTTAATTCCTCCTCCGTAATTGTGTTAACTAGTAGTTTGATTAGAAGACTAGGTGTCAGGACTCCTGGGTTGTATTTCCAACTTTGCGACCCAATTGCTGAGAGACCTTGAGAAAGTCACTTAAATCTCTCTGGACCTCATTTTACCTGTATGTAAAATGAGACTCCTGCCTGCCTCCCAGGTGTGTGTTTAATGTATCATTTGTAGGGCTCTGTAGAAGTACATACTAACATGGGGATTTTTATATCCAGACACTGATGCTCTTCAGCAGATCAAAGCAGCAAGGTGGTCATCTAGGGTGAGTGCACCTGAGGTCCAGGGATGCTAAGAGGAATCCATGCACAAGTTGTTCTCATATTTCCCAGGCACCCTGTGCAGTGCATGGCTATTTCGCCAGGGGGCAGCATCGCTGGCCTGACTTGAGCTGCCGAGTGTGCCAATTGTCTGACTGAGCGAGACTGGAGAGAGTTCAAAGCTCGAAATTAAGACGTGTCCAAGCATCAGTTTGGGGAAAATGGTTTCCATAGCACACTGTTTCTAGTTTTGTAGTTACTTGCGTTATAACTGTTCTGTTACTACTAAAGACGCCAACAATTGATCTTTTTATACACACAAACCATGAAAAAATGAGTGTTTACCACTACAAAAGGTTTTCTCTCCCCCCACCCCGCTCTCCTGCTGGTAATAGCTTATCTAAAGTGATCACTCTCCTTACAATGTGTATGATAATCAAGGTGGGCCATTTCCAGTGGGGTGGGGGGAGAGAAAAATGGGGTAAACACCCATTTTTTCATGGTTTGTGTGTATAAAAAGATCTTCTATACTTTCCACAGTATGCATCCGATGAAGTGAGCTGTAGCTCACGAAAGCTTATGCTCAAATAAATTGGTTAGTCTCTAAGGTGCCACAAGTACTCCTTTTCTTTTTGCGAATACAGACTAACACGGCTGTTACTCTGAAACCAATAATTGATGTTGTCTAGAGTTACATCTGCATTATGCGGATATAAAAATGTTCATCTTTACGCGCTTTTCCTTTTGTATTTGAAGTAGAATTGGGGGTTATTTCCCTAATTTAACTAGATTTATGGAGGCTAGTTTCTTCCCCAAGAACTCTCTTGTACTCTGCCACCTCAAAGAAGGACACAGTTTCTTTATTTGAATAAGCTCCTGCATAAAACTTAAACTTGTTCTCTAGTATTTAGTCAAATGCCAAACAGAGAATTAATTTAGACCAGTGATTCTCAAACTTTTGTATTACTTTACAATAGTAAAGAATAAAATTGTCAGACACATAGAGAAACATAAATTGTTGCACAAAAGTCAGCATGGTTTCTGTAAAGGGAGATCATGTCTTACTAATCTCTTAGAGTTCTTTGAAGGGGTCAACAAACATGTGGACAAGGGGGATCCAGTGGACATAATATACTTAGATTTCCAGAAAGCCTTCGACAAGGTCTCTCACCAAAGGCTCTTACGTAAATTAAGTTGTCATGGGATAAGAGGGAAGATCCTTTCATGGATTGAGAACTGGTTAAAAGACAGGGAACAAAGGATAGGAATAAATGGTAAATTTTCAGAATGGAGAGGGGTAATTAGTGGTGTTCCCCAAGGGTCAGTCCTAGGACCAATCTTATTCATAAATGATATGGAGAAAGGGGTAAACAGTGAGGTGGCAAAGTTTGCAGATGATACTAAACTGATCAAGATAGTTAAGACCAAAGCAGGCTGTGAAGAACTTCAAAAAGGTCTCACAAAACTAAGTGATTGGGCAACAAAATGGCAAATGAAATTTAATGTGGATAAATATAAAATAATGCACATTGGAAAAATAACCCCAACTATACATACAATATGATGGGGGCTAATTTAGCTACAACTAATCAGGAGAAAGATCTTGGAGTCATCGTGGATAGTTCTTTGAAGACGTCCACGCAGTGTGCAGCGGCAGTCAAAAAAGCAAACCCTATGTTAGGAATCCTCAAAAAAGGGATAGAGACTAAGACGGAGAATATCTTTTTGCCCTTATATAAATCCATGGTACGCCCACATCTTGAATACTGCGTACAGGTGTGGTCCCCTCATCTCAAAAAAGATATACTGGCATTAGAAAAGATTCAGAAAAGGGCAACTAAAATGATTAGGGGTTAGGAACAGGTCCCATATGAGGAGAGATTACAGAGGCTAGGACTTTTCAGCTTGGAAAAAAGGAGACTAAGGGGGGATATGATAGCGGTATATAAAATCACAAGTGGTGTGGAGAAAGTGAATAAGGAAAAGTTATTTACTTGTTCCCATAATATAAGAACTAGGGGTCACCAAACGAAATTAATGGGCAGCAAGTTGAAAACAAATAAAAGGAAGTTCTTCTTCACTCAGCGTGCAGTCTACCTGTGGAACTCCTTGCCTGAGGAGGTTGTGAAGGCTAGGACTATAACAGGGTTTAAAAGAGAACTGGATAAATCCATGGAGGTTAAGTCCATTAATGGCTGTTAGCCAGGCTGGGTAAGGAATGGTGTCCCGAGCCTCTGTTAGAAGATGGAGATAGATGGCAGGAGAGAGATCACTTGATCATTCTCTGTTAGGTTCACTCCCTCTGGAGCACCTGGCATTGGCCACTGTTGGTAGACTGGCTACTGGGCCGGATGGACCTTTGATCTGACCCAGTATGGCCATTCTTATGACCCCTTTCACATAGCAAGCCTCTGAGTGTGATTCCCCCTTATAAATTAAAAACTCTTTTTTATATAATTAACACCATTATAAATGCTGGAGGCAAAGTGGGGCTAGGGGTGGAGGGTGACAGCTCGCGACCCCCCACATAATAACCTCATGACCTCCTGAGGGGTCCCGACCCCCAGTTTGATAACCCCTGATTTAGACGAATGATTTTGCCTGCTTTTATTCCCTAGAAACAAGGATTTCCAGGAAGTGACACTGGAAAAGGATGGCACAGTCCTGCTGCAGTTTGCCTTGGCTTATGGATTTCGAAACATACAGAATTTAGTGCAAAAACTGAAACGAGGAAAATCACCTTATCACTATGTTGAAGTCATGGCTTGCCCATCAGGTAAGGCTACACAGGAACTTTCACTGGTACGTTACTGGACGTCAAGGTTTGCTGTAAGACTTTTTAGGGTTTCTGAAGTTCTGAGAGCTGGATTGAAGCCTTCATGTCTGTCTGTGTGTCTGAAAGCTAGAGGCCTTGTGTTAGTGTTTTGTTAAGTCAGGTGTGCTGGTTTTGTTTTTTAAGTGTAGCAGTCAACAATTCTTTAGCAATTACTTTATAGTCATGATTGAAACTCTGCATATGAAAACGGGGTGCAATTCTTAATGAACAATTCAGCTTTTAAAAACCTGCTCACTGCCCTGCCCCTAGCTTTGTAAACCCAAGTGCTTCCTAAGCCATGCAAAAATGAAAGTTCTGCTCTTCAACTAGCTTAGAGACAAGTGGTGCTCCGTTCCAGTGTGCTAGAAACAGCTTTACCACTTCGCCCAATCTTTCTCCCTTCAACTCGGTCAGTGATGTTCAATTACCGTCTCTGCGTTCACAATGCCCAACTCCTTCCATTTGGCTGATGGAAAAAGAGCCATATTCTCAGCTCAAGAGTTACACTGTCACCTCGAGAGGACTGCAGGGTGTGAGAAATGAAGGAGTCACATGTAGAAAAAATTCTTAGACTTCTTAGAAAATGTTATAGATTCTCTTACCTTTCTGATGTAGGAAGTGCTGCAGCCTCCTCTGGTTGGATACATGGGCAGTTTAATTTAGCCAGTCAGCTAAATTAGGAAAACTCAATCCCTCTGGGGTAAATAAGTCCAAAGCAAGCACTGGCTCTGACCAGCCATTCTTCACCCTCTCTGGGCCTCAATTCCCCCTCTAGGGTTCATATAATTTTCACCTAGTAGCAGTGTTCCCCAGCACTGCAGAATTGGTTGCATGGTCCAAACTAAGCATTATGCAGCTGACTCTGATAGCTCTGATTTCAGGCACACTGTTCCCCTGCATTTGCAATCCCTGGCTTCTTCCCATGACCCCTCCCAGCTGCTTTCTTCAGTCATCCACCACGCTTGCATACTCCCCCTCCCAGTGTTCTGTTTATGGAGAGGGCAGGATTTTCCAATCTCCTTCCTTCAGTTGAGACTCAAAGGCTATTCCTGACTTGGTCTAAGCATGGTCCTTTTCCAGGCTGTCTGAAGGAGAGCCACAAGTTCCTGCTCCCTCTCCAACTCCCCCCCCCCCCCCCCCCTCTCTCTGAGGAACAGGAAGTCCTAGCTCCCTGTCCTTTTATCAGCATGCATTGCTGTCCATTCTGAACTAGGACTGGGCCATGACTGACCAATAAGCTCCTTTGTAGGGCTTGTGTCCCCCTACTTTTATAGTATTTGATTTCATTCCCCACTCAGCTGTGTTTTAATTTATGAAGTCTTACGTTGCTACTGTCAATTGCAGATTGAGATCATTGTTTTGTATTAGTTGCTTTTAATTGCTCTTAAAGTTTTATTAAAGCATTTCCACACCCACAGGCATGTTCTCTTGTTGCACCTAGGCTGTTTAAATGGAGGTGGTCAGATCAGAGCAGAAGGTGAATCCAGCAAGGATTTGCTTCAGCAAGTTGAGAAGTTGTATGAATCTGTTAAGATGGAAATTCCAGAGAGGAACCTCACTGTAAAAGAACTGTATGAACAATGGCTGGGTGGTACAGACTCAGAAAAAGCTGGAAAAATATTGCACACGGAGTACCATGCAGTGGAGAAGATGAACTCTGGATTTAATATCAAATGGTGAAGATGTATAATGCACTTGTATTTCTACAGGGACTGTAAATCTGTGAGACCAAGAGGTACACTTACTCAGTGCCCTTTTAAGTTGTCTGTCATTTTAAGGTCCTCAAAAGTCAACATGTGCACTGAAATTCTAGGATACTGTGACTGGAAGGACACAATCTATACATAGAAAATGTCTTGCAGCTAGAAGATAATGTGTGTACACCCTGGTACTGCTAATTAGTTCCTACAGCTTCTAAGGCTATTTAAATAAAAACAAATGCTGACTTTAGATGTGAAATACGTCTCTTTAAAAGAAGCAGTGCATATTAGCCACCACACTATGGCCCCAACCTTGCATTCCTTTTTCACACCCCCAGTCACACTGGAGTCAATCAATGCATTTAAGGTACACAGAGAATCCAGGACTGACCCATGTCAACTGTGACATTATTTGGATCTTCTTAAGTCAAAATTTTACCAGTCCTGTACCTGAGCAACACATCTGCTATATTTTCACAGCATGAAGGTTTAGGGCTGTGACTCTTAGACATCATGTTCCAGTTAGAGTTGGGTTAATTGGCCCCTGGTACTCTATTTCCTGCTCCTGGAGTCTAGCTGTGATATCATTTCCTGTATTTCAGGTAAGCTGAAAGTTGCATAGGCATGGATGGAGGCAGCCTACAAGCGAGTGAGTTTGTTTAAAACTTTTATTACCAGTTGAACTCTGACTTGAATGAATGGGCAGAAAAACTTGTCACCAGTTTTTTCATTGAAATAGTCTACAACTGCCGATGTGAATTAGAGGGATTAACAGAACAGCAGAGTCTAACTAATATCTCAGTAGCAGAGTTCACTAGTGGATTTTACCTGACACTCAGATCAAGCAAGTGATCTTCATACAGTATGCTTCACAGAAGGGTTAAACAGGCACTTTTCATTTCAGAATGACACACAGTACTCGGCATAACTGTGCTCAGTTCTGAATGTGGCCTCTAGCTGCTACTCTACGACAAATACTAGGACCAGAATATTAAGCCTGTGAGACCAGAAAAGAATCAAGGGTAGTTGCTTACTAGAATGAATATCATGGTAGTGAGTATAAAGTCACTCCATATTTAACGCAAAGCACCAACACACCTTAAGCAAAACAATGGTCCGCTTGCATTGGAACACATGGTCTCCGGTTTGTTTGATAGAAACATGTACCTCAAACGTGCTGATCTTGCAACATATTTGAAGTTTGCTTATGGGCAATTTGAGAACTGTTCATATTAAACAGGGGAAAGACCTTTTTATTTCATTGGAGCTCACTGTGAATTTCTAATTTCCTACTAAATTTCTTTACGTAGTATGGTCTAAGAATTCTTAGACCGTCACTTGACAATGGATTAAGGGATACTGTCAAGTTTGAAAAATTAAAATACTTCCAGATACTGGACCTGCTACTCTTCTTTGTGGCAGGTTACAGAGCGGTAGCCATGTTAGTCTGTCTCAGCAAAAACACCGAGGCGTCCTGGTGGCACCAGGACTCCTCGTTGTGGGTTTATAATCACATGTTCCTATATTTAAAAATGCTTCTCTTCCCTACCCTGCTGTGTGAGACCCACAGAGTGAAATGAAGGTAACTGACTACAGAGAAAGCTGTGAAGGGCTCACAATGTAGAAATTCTCTTCCAGTGAATCATTTTACATGTTACTTTTAGCAATAATATATATGATTTTAAGCTATTGTCCTTTTAAGTCCTACACAGCAGACCTTACAGTCGCTTTTTGGTTAAACTGTGACCAACAAATTGGTTTCTTTTGATATCTTGTAAGCAGCAAACTACACTCCAATCTAAGCCATGCCTTGACAAGCTGTTAGAAATCCTCATTCAGGGAGTTTAGGCTCTGAGCCTACAAATGCTTTATGCACATGGTTAATTTCATGTATCCAAGCAGTCCCCTTGAAGTCAATGGGAGAACTCAAGTGCTTAAATGTTAAGCATGCACAGCTGGAGGACAGGAGCTTTACATTTTTTTAAAAAGAACAAATGCGAGATGCAACTCAGATTTTGTTCACTTACAATGCTTTGACGAAGCCAGTATCTCTCTTGCATGCCTGGGTTCCTGCCTTTCAAATAAGATTACATGGGCCTAATGCAGAATGGGGAAAATTAGGTAGCCGGAGCAAAAGATGCCATTTCACTTAACTTCTGCTTTGCTAGAAGACGACTGGCCTGTTGGTGGGACTCAATATTTGAAAATCTTAAACTCCACCACATTTCAGATCACTGAAGTATTCATGCAAAAGCTGAGCTCTTTCTATTTTGGAACAGTCTGCTGTGTATCTTAGGTATTTGTTGGTTTTGGTTCTAAACAGAGCATCTGATCAAACTGGAGCAACAGATCTACCTCCATCTGCTCAAAAGCAAAGTTGTGAAAGACAATGGTTGCCTTTTATACCTGTAAAGCAAAGTCTTGTTTTCTCTTGGTACCTCACTTTTTTAAGTCATCAAATGTTTACCAAAAATAAACCATCAGTAACATGCACAACATGTCAAAGTTTAAAAAAAAAAAAATCAAAGCTTTATTTAAAGCTGTCAATACAATCTAGTAGCAAGTACACTCTGCTCATCCGGCAAGACTCTCGCATTGCTTTTCTCTCCTGTTTTGCAAGGAGGGGGCTAGTTTCAGTGAATACCTTCTCATGCATAGTTTTACATATGGTATTGCATTAAACCTGTAGGTTTTAACTGCAGCAAGCCCCATGAATTCTGGTATTAGGTGATGCAATTCTAAGTTTAGTACACAAGTGCTAGGACTTTGAACTAAAGTGCAAAAGACCCAAGTTCAGTTTATTTAAAATGTGCAGTCTTCATTAGGCATATACAAATAAAATGCTAATTAGCTATTGCACTGTAAAATTAACCCCTCAGTAATCTGCATTTTGTTTTGCTACCCCTTTACGAGAACTATATTCTACACATCAGTAAAATAATCTCAAGAGTTGTACATCAGTGGTGGTTAGCATCAAAGTGTTACACCATGGTCAGGTCTACACACAAGTTGTACTGTGCAAACCTAGTATGGAGACAATTATATTGGTTTATTTAAAAAAAAAACGCTCACTGTACATAAAAGAAAAATCAGGTCAACTATAATCCAGTGCTAAGAACTTATCAAGTTTAATCAAAGCTGTGTGAACAGTTTTAGAGTAAGACGTTTTAGGGGGCCCAATCTGCCTTCCTTGGTGTTCTCATTCACCTGTGTGAAGTAGGTGTAAAATCACTGCCCTTTTAACGGAGTAGTGTTTAACCAGCTTTTTCACTTTGGTGTAAACAGTAACTCAAGGTAGTGGAGAATGAGGCCTGCTATTTAATAGTAAAAGCTATGGAATCCTGAAACAGAGCAACTTGCTCCCTAGAACTGCTCCCTCTAATCAAGGCAGGCGGATTTTCACAGCTGTTTACAGAGCTATTCTAGATTTTCTTTCAGAGGAGACAACACTTAATTCTAAATATTGTAATAAACTGCTCCAGTGCCTTGCAAACTTTAAGTACTACACACAGTTTTCAGATTGTTAAACTAAAATTGGAAGGCTGACAAATTTTTTTTAGAAAGCAGATGTTAATTTTTACTTCTATAAAAAAAAATTAACAGTCATACAAACACAAGTCCTTCCCCTTTCCACTCTGCTAAACGTACACATGGGAGGGGAAGAATCTTTCACGTTCTATAGTGGGAGAAAAGCAGCAGAACAGATGCTGCTTACTGACCCAAGGCCCTGATGCTGCAGACATGGATGTGCTTAATTTCATGGGTGTGAGTAATCCCCTCGTCAATTGCATAGAGTTAAATGTGCATAAATCTGCACAGGCTTTTAACTGTGGTTCCTTAATCTGCCTCTGCTGGTAAAGGGAGCATATAAGCATATTTTCAAACTAGGAGCCTAAGGGACGTGATCCATCAGGCCTTCTGCACAAGCAACTCCCAGCAAAGTCTTGCTTTGAAGGACGACAAGCCTGGGCTCCAATTTAAAGCATTTTGCTGGGTTAATCTGTTCAGAAGCCCATGCTATGTCCCTAGGAATTGTTTTTCAAATCCTGCTATCACATTTTGATTTGGGAATATTAAAAAACAGGGTGTGTTTTTTTTTAATGCTGCTTTTGACAAAGATATTCATGATTATTAAGCAAAAAGACAATTCCCCTCCAATTACCCTGCTGCTAGTTTCAGCTTGCTGTGATTAAGCGTGGTAAATTTTTGCCTTACATACTATAATTCTATTACATGAAACCTTTCCAACCTGTCAAGGTTGCAGGGGGCCAGTGTCGGCTCCTTGAAAAGATGCACTGCTTTATATACTCAATATACATGCATCACCAGATCGCACTACAAGGGGCCCATTGACTGCCCGTTTTGATTTTCTGGAGACAGTTAACAACTGAAGACAAGGGGAGTTTGGCACAGAAATCAGCACTTTCAAGTTTCTCAGTTATCATTTGTGAGAGTCACTGTTGACAAGGCCAGCCCTGGCTTCGTGCAAAATAAAACTGTTTTTTCTAATGCTACATTGGTACACAGCATAGTTTCGTTCCATTCAGCGAGCAGCCCCTCCCCCAGTAATTACTAGAAGAATTGGAAGTTTTAGATGTCCCCAAAATATCTTGTTTTGGGGAGCAACAGAACAGCCTTTTAAAAACAGGAATTGTTCTGGGCAGAACTGTTCCACTTTGAACCCTTACGTTCAGATTTCCCCGTTTTCCAGAAGCCCATAGTTTACTTCCAGGTACAAAAACGAACCTGGTTCTTACATCACCCCTTTTAAGAGGCAGGGCTCAGAAAATCAGACCATTCACAGAGGGGTGTAAGGAGAGAGAGGAATTGCTTAGGGTGGTTCAAACACGTACAGCTAGAAGTGAGGGGATCAAAAGGAGAAAAGAAACAAGGCTGAATTACATCCCCAATTCCCAGCTGCGGGGCCCATGCAATAAGGGAAGCTTCAGTGGCCGAATCATTTAAAGCCAGACAGGACAGAGCCCTCCACAGTGTGCTACGGGGAACAATCCTTGCCCAGCGGGGAGACAGGCTGGCCCTCACTGTGGCCTTGGTTGCATTTATATATTGGCACAAAATAAACGATCCGACAAACCCGGCTGCATTTCACTTCTTCTCCAGGAAGGGGCTGAAGAGACCCCACTCGAACGCCAGCATGGCCTGAGGGGTCAGCCTTTCTTTGGGCTTCTTGAAGTTATCCTTCTCTGTGCGGAGAGCTCGCAGCACGTCCACCGGATCCGTCTTGCCCGTGAATTTCTGCACTGATTCTTCCCTGCAAGTTCAAGCGACACCAGTTGTGTGCCCCGTGCGTAGCAGCAAAGGGAATCAAGACTCAAGGCCAGGTTTGGTTTTCTAGGACTCCGGTGGCCATCTGGAGTCTTGTTTTTAGAGACTCCCTTTGGCTTTACACCAGAGTAACAGAGCAGAATCT
Source organism: Eretmochelys imbricata (assembly GCF_965152235.1). Classification (NCBI taxonomy): domain Eukaryota; kingdom Metazoa; phylum Chordata; order Testudines; family Cheloniidae; genus Eretmochelys; species Eretmochelys imbricata. The sequence continues at coordinate 4,729,618 of NC_135581.1, read as the reverse complement.
GGCTGTAGTCTGTCTCCTCCCACCACCCTCACTGGTGGGGAGCAGGCTGGTGGAGGGGTGGAAGCCAATGGGGAGGGTATCTTCTGTCATATCCCTGTAGAAGGCTGGCTAGGAATGAGTTATCCTGGATGGGGAGCTAGGGGGAGATGAGACCCCCCCCCGCCCCATCACCTACCTGATGCTTCTCATACTGGTGGGAAGGCAAAATTTCCCTTCCCCTGTGAGTCACCAAGTGAAAGGTCTGTTGCTGGAAGGCAGGAAAAGCAGCCGCATTCCTCGGCCTGGTGCAGGACGGGGCAATGCTATGGGGCATCTCCGTTCCCGCAGAGCCCGCTGTCCCCTCACACTCAACTGGGCCTGCCAGTGAGGCACTTGGTGCCCAGGGGGCTGCGGGAGGCGCTGAACTCTACTCACGAGACCCGCAGGAAGGGGTTGTAGTGGAACTCCTCCTGCAGAGTGGAGGGCACCGTGGGCAAGTCCTCGTCGTCTCGGAGCTGGGGAGAAACCACAGACTCGTTCAGCATATGGAGACAGTCCCCATCACTGAGCTCATGGAGAATATCAGAGGCAGATGCTTAGAAGCTCCTAGACATGGGGACAAGCACCTTAAACACACAGACCAATTAGAGGGGAAACAAATCTAGCGTTCGCAGAACTCAACGTTCGTTCCAGCCTCCCCCTCCCGCTGGGACTCTCCGCTTCGGAAGGGGAAACACCTACTTTTGCCCAAGCGAGTTTCTTTTTCACAATCTCGTTCTCCGGTTCCACTTTCAAAGCAAACTTGAGGTTCCTCACGGTGTACTCGTGGCCACAGAACACTTTCTGCAAGGCAAACGAGACAGTGCACCTTTACGGTCTGCATGTCGCCCTGGGCTTGGTACCTCCCCACCCAGGATAGCACGTCTTGAGACGGCGTCCCAGCGGCGGAGACCCCAGGTGAGCTCCGGGGGACGAGCGTTCCCGCCTGTGGAGGAGCCTGGATGTGGAACTCCCTCAGCCAGAGCCAGGGGCTGCTGGTCTTCAGAGTGCACCGCAGAGCTCCGCTGCTTAGCCAAGCGGCTGCTTGACCTTGGGCGGAGATTCTGGAGGGCTCTTCTCTCTAGCGGGCTGGGGTGTCCTACCAAGGGAGGATGCATTTAATACACGTGGTTTGCCCACTGCAATTAATCCAGGGGGAAGCAGCTGCCTGGGGAGAGCTCTGGGCCTGATTCCCCATAGTCACAGTGTCTAGGAATGATTTGTGGGGAGCTCTCTGGCCTGTGTCATGCAGGAGGTCAGACTAGATTATCACCAGGGTCCCTCTGACCTAGGAATCCTACTCATGCTGAGGGGACGGTGGGAAGTAGACGCTGGTGGAGCGTTCTGGGCCCAGTCCCCACATTCATGGAGCAGCCACGGCCATTCCAGTCAAAGAGTGGCATTTGGCCAACGTGTCAAATGGCAAGAGGCTGGTGCCAGCCAAAGAGAATCCAGGCAGCGCACGTTGCTCAAGAAGATGGAGAAGCACGTTGGCACCAACGTGCTGCGGGCATAAAGCTCTGCCCGGCCTGCTCCGAGACACAGAGAGGGAGATGAAGGTAAATAGGGGAGAGGGCCCGGACACCCCCTGAAATAGGCGTGACACTCACAGTGTCCTTTGGCAAAGCACCCAGGATTTCAGTCAGGTTCCTGTACATCTGCTCGGCCGTTCCTTCAAAGAACTTCCCACAGCCACCAATGAACAAGGTGTCACCTGGGCGGGGAAACACGTCACCTTACTGCGGGGAGGGCAAGGAGGTTCTGCCTGCAGGGCAGGCGGGAAGCCTGTGGCCAGGGGCTGATGCCTGGGGGAAGCCCACCCTGCTGTTGTATCTGTGCCAATGCTGAACCGGACTTTACTCCCCGGGGTTGGCAGTCAGGCATGTTTTGCTGGTCTAGTGGGCAGGGCACTATTCCTAGCTCTACCACAGGCTTCCTCTGTGCCCTTGGGCAAGTCACTTAGGCATATAAATACTTAAGAGGATCTGGACCTCTGGGCTTCAGTTCCCCATCCACACAATGGGAATAACAGCTCCGCCCTGCGGGTCAGGGGCCAGAGAAGGGCCTAGACAGATATCACTTTAAAGGAAAACAAAGCCCATCTTGCTCAGGCTTACCCTTAAAATGAGGCAGTTCCCATGCAGATCGCAGCTAAAGGAGGACGGAATCTGAATGATTCTAGTCTAATGATCGATCCCCCCACATAGCTCACTCAAAGGGATCTCAATCGGAGACTGTCTGAGACTTTTCAGCTCCGGCTGGCTTCTCAAGAAGGTGCTGAATACCTGAAAAGACGGCTGGAGCATCTGGGGAGTTCTCTTCCCACATGAAATAACACACGTGGCCTGACGTATGGCACGGCGTGAACAGGCACCTCACGTTAATATCCCCGAACTGCAGAGACAAAGGGGCAATCCGGGTTGGTATTATCACCACACGTAGGGACCCTAGTCAAGGACCGGGACCGCACTGCTCTAGGCGCTGCATAAACACAGAACAAAGAGATGGTCCCTGCCCCAGAGAGCTTCCAAACCAAGCAATACGGACTTCCCTTCTTCACGACAGGATGCTACAGCAGATCAGCTTACTTCCATCCCAGCTGAGATCTGCTAGCCGACATTTTTCAGAAGTCACCTGCTTACTCTTCGGTACAACTGAAATCACCAGAAAGGCCTGGCTTTGCAACCATTTTAGAAGCAACGCCTCACCGTGGAGAAGAGAGGTATCTTCTTGTTTGGAACAAAGGTGAGTGACTTGGCACATCAGCGTGACGATGACCCCTCCCCAGGAACGTCAGAAGCTTCCTAAAAGCGCGGCAGGTCACCAATGGCCCTAACCATGGCCCCACTCCCATGCTACCCTTTACCCCCCCAAGGCCCTGCCCACATGCCACCCCTCAGGCCCCACCCCCCACTCACTCCTCTCCATCCCTGCCCTGTCACTTGCCCTTACTACCGATACAAAGTGGGAGGCCATGGCCCCGGCCCCCCTATGTTCTGGCAGCCCTGCCCCTCCCTTACCTCAATAACTAGATGACTCAAGATGGAAATGGGGCAACCAAAAGATAAAATTCTCAAAGACAGACATGCAAGAATATTTTCCATGTTCTCCACCTGCTAATGCCAAAGACGATGCAGGACAACAAGTGACAATTATGCTTAGTATTTATAAGGCATTTTTCCCTCTTCCTGGCATTTCACCAACAGGACAAATAGCAAATTAAGATTCACAACAGGCAGATGTTATCCCTGTATTACGCGTGGGGAAATTTAGATTGGGGATTGGCAGTTTCTGGCTCACAGGCCTGTGCTCACATCCACCCCAGAGTATATAAAGCCGGCTATGAAGTTCGTCCACAGGATCTATTTGAACAAAGACGGGCTGCAAAATTTCTGGCACTGTGTTGACTGGCAGTGTTCAGATCTAGGATTTGGTTCGATGCATTCTAAAGAAAAGGGTCATTTGTAAAATTCAGATGCACATTTGGATTTCAAAGAGTCCCCGAGCAGAGGCGATCTATCACATGTGGATTTATAACCTTGGGAAAATGCTACCATCTACTGGCTATTTGTTCCACATGAGAATCTGCCACAGAGAAACCTGGCAGCAGTAAACCAGGGAAGGTTATTGACGCTGGATCCTAGCACCGACCCCCGCGCGGCGATCCCATAGATTCCCACACACGCTAGAGCAGAGACAGACCGAAATGAATTAGTAGTTGGAGCAACTGACAGGCAGCAGCTTTCTCACGCTTCCCCCCTCTCCCCTGGTCACAGCAGTGGGTTACACAGCAGGAAAAACCAAAGACAGTAAGAGTGTGTGTAGTGGGAGCATGGACCGAATCCTTCCCTTGGTTACGCCCCTACAATCTCATGCACATTCATCCCCGGGCAAGCAAAGGACTCTCTCGCTCTGGTCCCCGTTCTCACATTGACTCCCTGTGGGTCTTTGGGCACATCACTTCCCAGCTCTGTCCTTCGCCATCACCCTCAGTAAAACAGGGATCCTGACACCGACCTCCCTGCCGGGGCTCAGGAGGTGTCATTCAATCGTGTGTAAAGAGCTTTGAGATCCTGAGGGGGGCGCTAAGTGAGACAAGAGGAACAACAATGTTAATAATAAACCTCCAGTCTCGTACCTTTAACTCCTCGTTGTGAGTCACCTTGTGTGTCAAGGCTCCAATCCGCTCATCTGCTCCATACACCTGCAGCTCTGGATACACCTTGGCCAGTTCTTCATTTCCTCGGGCGTGGTCCCTTCACAGACAGGGAGTGAGATTAGCGTCTCCAAGATACACTTGGCATTTACTGATACCCCAGAGGAAGGGGGAGGGCTAAAACGAGTCTCAGGCTCCTGCATCAATGTAACCCTAGTGTTACAGTACTGCGGGGACAGCCCTGGTGTGTGCTGTGACACGAAAAATACCACAACTCAAGATTTCAGAGCATGAAAAAGGGCCACCTGACATTCTGGAACAGGACACAATTTATCCATATGTGAGCACAGCAGCCCAATAGACCTGTTCTGCATTCAGGACCCAATCCTGGGGAGCACGGAGAGCACTCTGCTTCCACCTCACAGGATCGGGTCCCTTGATATCTCTCAGATCACAGAGTGTTGCTGTCATGTCATGAGCAGGGATTTCTGCATAGATCTCCCCCCAAGCCTCATGCACTCTGATGAGAGCATACTATGAACATAAGAACGGCCATACTGGCTCAGACCAAAGGTCCATCTATCTAGCCCAGTGTCTCGTCTCCCGACATTGGCCAATGCCTGGTGCTTCAGAGGGAATGAACAGAACAGGGCAATTATCAAATGATCCATCCCATTGTCCAGTCCTAGCTTTTGGCAGTTAAGAGGTTTAGGGCACCCGGAGCATGGGGTTGTGTCCCTGGCCATCTTGGCTAATAGCCATTGACAGACCTATCCCTCACAATACAGGTTGACTGTGTGTTGTGTAAAGAAGTACTTCACCGAGTGTGTTTTAAACCTGCTGCCTGTTAACTTCATCGGGTGACCTCTAGTCCTTGTGTTACGCAAAGGGGTAAATAACACGTCCTTAGTCACTTTCTCCCATCATTCACGATTTTATAGACCTCTAGCATATCCCCCCCTTAGGCATCTCTTTTCTAAGATGAACAGTTCCAGGCTTTTTAATCTCTCCTTCTATGGAAGCTGTTCCATCCCCCTAATCGTATTTCTTGCCCTTCTCTGCACCTTTTCCATTTCTAACATACAGTACTGTACCCCTTTCCTCTCCACAGCACTTACCAATGGTGATGGGTGGTAAGAATTGCTTTAAGTGCAACGCCTTCTTTTCTGACAATTTCTAGTAACTAAAATGGGGGGGAAAAAGAGTCATGTCAAAGAGCATAGATTTTAATAAGATCCTGTGTCGGCAAGTTAATCATTAAAGACCCTAAAGACAATCTTGAAAGCCTTGCTGCTTCCTGAAACACGACTCTGCAAAACTAGCATCCTGCAGGGTCTCCCAGTGACTTCAGATTATGTGTGAACAGATCACATTTGAGGAGGCAGTGATTCTAACTACCAGCCCTGCAAATTCACCCTGCGATCAGCATAATACTTGGCGCTGGAAAGGCGGCGTAAAAAACAGCTGGCACACAAAAAGCCACAGGTACAAGAAACAAGGCGCAGCCTCTTGGGATGGTTTTTCATGCAACATAGTATTAAATGTTGTCAAATGCGATTTCATTTATAAATCAGAACCCAGCATCAGTGAGAGAGTTAAGTGATGGATATTTTTGTTAGAAGAAAGAGGTAACCAGAACAGTGGGTCTCTGCCTGGCAGTTTGAACGTGAGCAAATAATACTACACACAGCTCCTGACCGCCCCTCTCCTGGGAATCAAAAGAAGTGCTTAGTACATCATGTATCTTCCTAACACTGTGAGCTTCCATAAACTCTTTCAAGATGTCTTATCGCAAATGTCACAAACTCAGCCCATTTCTGGTAGGATCTTTAAGCATGATGCCTTCGGGAGCTCCCTAGAACACTGGGGGAATCCACTCTGTGATCACAGACAGATCAGATCGGGGTAACTCACACTACACCACTGGAAATCCAACTGCAAATACGCCCCTAATTCGAATCCCCCGCCCAAATATTCGCAGCATTGATATTGACAGGGATTCCTACCAATCGGGAGATTGTGATATTGGCTTCCACTTGTGCAACAGCGCTTTTTGGCCCAATTTGCATAAGCGTGTGCACAAAACTGTATGCATGTCATTTGCACATGCAATCACCACAACTGCACATGCAGTCACAGCACCTCCAGGTACAAATTATGTGCATGCCTTTCACATCTTTTCACATCAATATGAAAGTCTGGCCTTGGGTATTTGCGTCATTTTGGTCTGATTAAGGGTCAAACTGTGATCAGAAATGATACTGGGCACAAGAAGGGTGCAAAGGGCAACCCACCTGCAGGAGAGAAAGGGCTGCCCAGAGGCAGCCATGCTATCAGCATGACCACTCCCAAGGGGACGAGAAGGTGAAGCATAGCCCCACTGTCTCCCACCCCAGCCGGCCAGCCCTGGAGAGGAATGCACCCTGCACCCTTTTTAGGGATATAGCAGCAGCCATACTCCCCCATGCTCCTGGAGGCATCATGCTTCCAGAGCCTATCGGAAATGGAGACAGATCCTCTCTCCCCGACGGGCCCCCTGCCCAGCCAGTGACTGTATTTGATGGCCAGGTTGGCAGTGGATGAATTCTGTCAGGTACAAGCTGTGTTGCTATGAGAGATGCTTTTTCCATGCTGCTAAGCCCAGTAGCTCCAACCTGCTGCATCATGATTGGCTCAGCTGCCAGTCTCAAGGCCAGCTAAAGCAGGGAGAGTTGAGCGCAAGACTAAACACCTAGCCTCATAACAAAAAACCCCAAAATTCTTCACTGGTTATAGAAACAGAGCCAGGCTGCCATTCTGGTGAAAAGGAACACTACCAACCCCCTGTGCTGCATGAAGCCTCCTGGTGGAAGGCAGTCTCTGGAAGCCAGGGCCCCAGGAAGTTTGATGCTGTTAGCAAGAAAAGACTTCAGAGTTGGCTAGTGGAATGCAATCGCACAGATCATGAGGGAGATGGACAACTATAGACTTGAAATCCTGGACATCGGTGAGAGGGGAGTGTTAGGTGTGGATAAGAAGTACTTCGAGCAAGAGGACACCACCACACAGGGAGCAGCGCCCCATACAACAGATTCTGTGGGGGAAAAAATCATTCATCAACTGCAATCAATGAACCAATGCAACGGAGATGCCGAACTCCAAACCAGAGGCCTAAAGATGTCAATCAGTGCTCTGCTCCAACAGAGGAGCACAGCGATGACGACAAGGAGGACTTCTACAATTGCCTCTGAAGTGTGATTGACAGACTACCTAAACGCGACTTACTCCTTGTCTTGGGCAACTTTAATGCTGGAGTAGAATGTGATAACCAAGGAATGGAAAGAGCAACAGGGAAGCATGAGCTGGGAACCATCACCCAAAATGGCAAGAGACTCATTGAATTGTGTTTGGTCACCAACCTAGTTCTTGCAAGTAGCCTGGTCCCTCACAAAGACACGTGGAATTTGTCAGATGGCAAAACAAAAAATCAGATCGACCACAACTGCATTCGCCGAAGATGCAGGTAATCTGTCCAAGATCTAAGGGAATACTGAGCAGCAGATGTTCACAGCAACCACAATCTTTGCATTGCTAAACCGAAATTAAAACAAGAGGAAGATCAACTTTAAACAGAAAGTGGTAAAGAAAATCGACAGTACAAAACTGAAACCAGAGAGTCCTGTGAGAAATTCCAGCGTGAACTAAGGAACAGATTGCAGGCACTGACAGAGGCAGAGAAAGGTGACACAGAATGGGCCTGAAGAAAAAGGGCAGCACTCAGAGACAATGTGAATCAAGCTGTACCAGTCACAGTCGAATATCAACACAGACAGAGCAAGAACTGGATAGGCCAAGAGACGTGGCGTCTCAGCAAGGAAAGAAAAATTACCAAAGGAAAACTCCTGAATTCTAAGACCAACAAACTATTGGAAAATGTACAGGAGGAGTACAAGAAAGCAGACAAAGCAGTGAAAAGCAGCTCAATGAAAGATAAACGGAGATATGTTGAAGACTGAGCAGCAGAAGCTGCTGCTAGCATAGGAAACCACAGAGCCACTTACCAAGTGACTAAAACCCTGTGTGGAAATTTCAAAACAGGACATGGGCCAATAAAAAGCAAAGAGAGAAGAAAGAAAGCTCACAACTGAGGTAGAACTAAAAAGCAGATAGGCAAAGCATTTCAAAGAAATCCTCAATAGACCCAGCTCCACTTCAGCATCTGATGTTGGTGAAATACATGGACCTGATCAACTTGACTAACATCGGTCACTAGAGAAATATCAGAAGTGAAGGCTGCAATCAAAAAGCTGAAAAGTAACAAAGCAGCAAGAGATGATCCAATTCCAGCAGAAATGCTAAATGTGGTTGATACCATAATCTTAACGAAACGGACAGAGCTGTTCAACCAAGTTCAGGGAAAAAAGACCCCTCCTGACCAGTGGAAACATGGAATCATTGTCAGAATACCCAAAAAGGGTTGATCTTACTGATTGTAGCAACTGGAGAGGAGTTGTAGGGAAAGCCTTCTGACGTGATACTACACAGGATGAAAGGCAGTTGATACAAAGATTAGGGAAGGCCAGGCTGGATTCAAGCCCAAGAGATCCTGTGTGGATCAGATGTTCACACTAAGGTCCATCATAGAAGAATGTGTAGAATGGCAATCTCCCCTCTTGGTCAATTGCATTGATTTTTCAAAAGCCTGCACAAGACCGTGGAATATTCCTCAGTCCTACAGCATCCCAGCTGAAGTTATCAAGATCATCAAGGAAGTTCTGTGTAAGGGTGAACACCCAGAAAACAGAGCGCTTTAATATGGACACTGGTGTGAAACAGGGCTGCATTTTATCTCCACTGTTCTTTAGCACTGCCATAGACTGGATAACGAAGAAGTGTATTAGCAACACAAACATCAGTATAGGATGGGTAGATGGCAAATGCCTAGAAGACCCAGGCTTTGCTGATGATATTGCGCTACTAAGTGACACCCTGGAAAAGTTACAAAGAAAGACAGACAACCCAGCAACAACAGCATGCCAAGTAGGGCTCAAAATTAGTTATGCTAAAACAAACATCCTTGAAACCAAGACGTCAAGCAGTAACATCACATTAGAAGGCAAAAATATCAAGAAAGAACAACAGTTCACCTACCTGGGCAGCACCATTTTAGCCAACGGAGACCCCAAGAAAGAAGTGACACCAAGGGATAGGAAAGGCATCCACAGCATTTACAAAACTCATCAACGTATGGAATCAAGGCTACACAGCACCAGAACAAAACTGAGAATTTTCAATTCAGACGCAATCTCGGTGCTAAGATATGGCTGCAAGAACCGGAGATCTACTAAAAAGTCAGACAGAAAATGAGACACCATTGAAAATAAGTGCCTATGAAAGATTCTGGGCACTGGCTGGAGAGAGCATCACCAATGAAGAGATCTGAGAATTCACCAACCCACAGCTCGTTTCTGCCATACATAGGGCATGTACTTCGGATGACGATGCACACGGCTACCTGCATGTAGCAGTCCAGTGGAAACGAACTCGTGGGAGGAAACAAGGACGCCCAAGAGAAACCTTAAGAACCCCCATTACCAGGGAGGGCACAACTGTCTATCTCAACACCATAGAGCAAATGGAAGCAGTAGCAAATGACAGAGAGGAATGGAGAAGACTGGTTTCCACCCTGTGTGCTCACACGGGATGTAATAATGTCCTAATAAAGCCCAGGGCTTTAGAGGCGGTTTTTTTTAATCGACATAAAATACAGTTTTAGTACCATATTCTTAAGGCTGCTCCAGATCAGGCCTTAAGCTATTAATTAATTGTTTGAATCAGCAAAGCAACAGTCACTAACAGTCAGATTTCCCTTGGTACTTACAGTATTTATCCCTTTAGTGTAAGGAACGCAGCACACAATGTGGAGATATATCAGAGACTCAGACTCTCCAATGAACTCGGCCTGGGTGGAACTCTGTACTACTGGGGTTCTGCACTGGAACAAGGATCAGCCCACCTGGAGCTCAATGCAGGATGGAGGCTTCTGTTATCAGAGGGTACATCTGCACGGCTATAAAAGACCCGTGGCACAGCTGCCCTGACTCAGCTGACTTGGGCTAGCAGGGCTCTGGCTGCGGGGCTAAAGAGGGCAATGTAGATGTCCAGACGTGGCTTGGAGCCCAGGCTCGGAGACCCCACAAAGGGGGAGGGTCCCAGAGCCCGGGCTCCAGCCTGAGCCCAAACACCTACATTGCAATTTTAGTTCCACAGGCCAATTGACCCAGGCTCTGACACTTGGTGCCATAGGTTTTTTATTGCCATGTCGATGTACCCTAAGACAACAGGCAAGTGCTTAAGAATGGATCCCCATCATTTCCATCTCACCATTAATGCTGCTTGTTTGTTTTTGTGCCTCAAAAGCTCAAAAATCACAAGTCAGGCCTCTAAAATCAGGAGGTTATTTTTAAAAACTCTGATCATGTTTAAGCCAATTAAATAATTTTAATAAAATAATTAACAAACAAATAATAATTTAAAAACTAATTTGGGTTTTGTCTCTTTGCCTTCTGGTTTGTGAGACTTGAGGATCAGATTTTCAGGCTCTTCCCCAAACCATGAAGAGGACTAGAAACTTTCATTTAAAAAACAATTAAGCTGGGATTCTCACAGAATGATAGGACTTTAGCAGCATCACTCCAAAAACCTAGTATTGCCAGGCCCATGATAAAAATCACCAGAGTTGGCAACACTGCATTTTGGATAATGAAACAACCCAGGCCAGTTTCACCTTTGTTTCTAGTCAGTTTCATTTTCCATCCTCTCCACTAGCACAAGACAGTTCTTGTGTTTGGGTGTCCAGCACTGCAGGGCAAAGTGTGAATCAAGAAAAACAAAACAAAAACATTTTTACTTCAATTTTAAAAAAAACGTTTAAGGCTCTTCTGTTTGTTTTAGGCTGTATAACATCTTTTTTGACCTTTCCCCCTAAAACAATATACATTTTGGGCCTAAGCCATAGTCAAGTGTCATTTTACAACACACAGTTGCAATCCCAGGGTCCATCCTACAGACCCACACTGAGTAACTTTTAAATCCTGCAAACAAACAGAGAAGCATTTACAAGATTGGGCCTCATTTGTACAGCACCTGGCACAACAGGACCCATTGGGACTGGGAACTTCAGGCACCATCACAATACACAGGTTTAATAAATACAATGGCTTCTTGTTTTTCCTGATTGTAACTTTTCACTGAGCTCAGACCTGCTGCAGGCATCCACCCTGGACTAACTAACCCCATAGCCCTTATTTGATAGGTCCCTATGTGCTCTTAGTGGAAGCCAAGCTAACCCAATGCTCTAGATTCCTTCCTTTGGTGTCTACAAACAAGCCAGCCTGCTCTGAACAAACGTCCTGAACCAGGACCAGATGTCCCTCAACTTCAAGGCTTTAAGTAGCAAAATTCCTAGTTACCCTCTTGGGAACAGCCGCATCCACTACAACAGCTTCCTTGGTATTTTCCTCAATGACCAAGTACATGTAGTTATCTTCCAAGACTGAAATTACTTTGACCTTCATAGTCCCAGGGTTGTGAAGCTCCACCTGAGCTGTAAGGGCAATTCCATTATTTTAGAACTATCCCACACAAATCACAAAAATTACAAGAAATAATCTTCCCAGAACACACTGTGGGGGAATTAAAGAGACACACGGAAGCCCCCAGCCCAGGCGCAAAGCATCCTCCAGCCCCGGGTGAACCCCCCGCACCCAGGTGCCCATCACCCCCCTCCAATTTGGAAAAAGCCCACACGCGGTGTGAAAATCCCCGCACGCCGATCACCTCCTCCACCCCGGTGCAAATTAATCAGCTGTCTGCTAGTGTCACCCCCCCCATGCCCTCGTGCACCCCTTTCACACGCGTGTGCAACAACCCCCGTGCACACCCAGCCCGGCTCGCGGGTGATCGCGGCAGCCCCGGGGTTCGGTACCTGCTCGGGGCGGGGAGCTCCCTTCCGCGGGGACCGGGCAGGCTGCGGGGACCGGGAGGCCCCGGCCGGCGGATCGGAGCGTAGCCCTGTCACTGTGCGCCAGGGCCCGCCCCCAGGGCCCGGAGCCAGCCGCCTCCATCGCCGGGGCCCGCCTCCCGGCTCTCCCCAGCAGCTGCGCTCAGCCGCCGCCCGTTCTCCTGCGCTGCCCCGGGACAATCTGCGCGACCCCAGCAGCGGCTGCCCGCTTCTGGGGCTGCGACATTGCAGGGGTCGTGCAAGGCCAGCTGCTGCGGGGGGAGGGGGGGCGCAATCCCCCCCGCTTAACCCTCCTCTTCCTCTCTCGACCCCCCCCTCCCCGTCCCCTGCCCAGCAGCCCAAAACACCTGGCCCAGGAGGAGCCCCCCCCCCCCATTCCTCTCCTTACCTTCCCCCTCCCTGGTGGCAAGTCTTGCCCTCAGGTGACAGGTGTGTCCCACCAGCACCCAGGGGAGCCACTGTAGTTTCAGTAGCCAGCAGGCGAGGGCCCGCTGGCAAGCCTGTGTCCGCGTGCCTGCTTAAAAGCCATGGCCTGGGGGGGGGCCACATGGCACTGCAGCCTATGCTGTCGTGGTAAGGTCAAGGGGAAAAGCTCTTTGACCTCAGCCTGGGCAGACGGGTGGCCGATTCTTCCAGGCCTCACCTGTCAGGACAGCTGTGTCATCTCGCCTCATCATTCCCTCCCGGCAGTACCCATCCGTAAAAGGCAGAAATGTTAAATCCTCCACCATGTACCTGAGCCCCTTAGCCCAATCCCTTCCCGCTACACTGGGAGGGCCTAGCAGTGGGCAGCGAAGAAATTGTGTGGGAGGAGGAGAGGGAAGGTCCTAAATTATTTCCAGTCTACTGTGGGCTGTAGGAGAAGAAGAAACCTCAGCCTTCTCCCCTTGAAATTCTGGATCTTTTACAAACTTATTCCCCCTCCTGCCCCTGCCCGCTACTTATCAACATAACCAGCATGAAGCAGCAACGGGGGTCCTGGCACCTTGCCGAAGCACACGCAAAGGTTTTCTATTTCTTTGCACCTGGAAAGGGCTTTCAATTCCAGGCTCGCAACGTGGTATACAGCCCTATTTTACACTTGGGGAAACTGAGGCAGGAGCTGAGTGCACAGGCTGTCTTTTTACTTCACGTTTGTACAGCAGGGCCAAGCCAAGAACTCAGATCTCCTGAGGCCAGGGCGGTATTAAGGTATAAGATAACGAAGCTACCATTTAGGGCCTTGTAATATGAGGGGCCTCTAAAAAAGAAAAAACTGACTCCATGTCAAATTTTAGCAAAATCAGCTGATAAGTAAGGGAGATATGGAGAAAAAGAAAAGATTCACTCTAAATACAGACATTTTCGTTCAAATATGACAAAAATATACACATCTGGTTATACAAATACCCTTACCCTTCACTAATTGTTCATTATTGACAGGGGAGAGGCCAGGTCTGAGAAAAAAAAAATGATAAAAGCACTTGTAAAATTAGTATTTCTATGAGTAAGTCTGCTATCAGTCTCCTAAGGCAGCATTTTGTTGGCCAGTTGCTACTGGTAAAATTCTGACCATGCCTTCATAATTTATTTAAACAAATAAATAATCGCACTGCCGATAAAATCGGGAAAATGATGAGTTCGGAGACAGTGGTATCGTGAAGCCATCCTGCCAACCTCATACTCCTGTTCTTTCTTCTTTTGATCCATACATACGTACACTTGTGTATTTTAGTGCATACGTGGCTTTCTGCTTCATGCACTATCCATGCTTCACGTGATTGAGTTTGTGGGTGATCGTCTTATGGTCTTGGATCGAGTGGATCTTGAGGAGGATAAATTTGTGTTCGCTTCCCTCTGTCAGTTTCGGGAACTTTCACAGTAAATATCAGAGAATGCTGACCAAAGGATACAAAGAGGGTTTTGAGAGACATGAAGGGAGATATACATATATATAAAAATATTCTGAGTACTTGATGAGCAAGTTATTTCAGACTATGTGCATATAGAAAAGGAGGACTTGTGGCACCTTAGAGACTAAAATTTATTTGAGCATAAGCTTTTGTGAGCTACAGCCCACTTCATCGCATGCATTCAGTGGAAAATACAGTGGGAAGATTTATATGATTTATAGGCTATTAAGGCCTATAATATTCATTATATTTGCCTGAATATAGGCTAGTTTTTCTCACTTTCTCAATGCCTGCCTGGAGATTACCAGTCTTTTCTCTGGTAAATTCTCTCTCTCTCTTTCGCGCATATAGCTTGTTGTTCCTCTGTGTGTCCGAGGTGTTTACTCGAGATTGATTAGTGGTCCTGGGGGAGACAGAGGATAGAGAAGTGAACACGAAGAGAGATGTCTGCCTAGATTTTCTGCTCGGGGGGTTTGGCGCATGCAAGATACTATTTTATTATAGGTAGTATGCTCTGTACAAATTCTTATATAAACTTATAACTCACACATCATATGCACAATACATTGTATTTTTATAGTATGGCAAAAGAAAAATCCCAACAATTCATTGTTTCATAGCAAAAATTAAATCTGAATGAACATTTGTAAATATATTTTACATATAGTCTGGATAATCTTTGTATTTCCCTAACAAAAGTAATCAAACGCTTTTCATATGAAAAGAATAATTTTCCTTATTCATGGTGTAAACAAAATTATATATCCTCTCTTGTTTTCCTGTGAGAACATAGACAAAATAGCACTAACTTTCACAAAAATAGCCTGGTAAAACAACACAGGCTTTTGGCGTATAATTTTTTGTTGTATAGATATATAAATCTCAATATTTATAATATAAAATTCATTTTTTTACTGCTTTCAATAAATATTCTCTGCTACCAATTTTAGTACCAATATTAGGTAATTCAGCACAACCTTCTATAGAAACAAAACAAATCTATTTATTGAAAAAACACAATGCACATGCAATTTTCTGATGGTTTGCTTATTACCTGGGTGTAATTCATATCAATATAACTAACAGTTGAGCTTTAAGCTTGTGGGTTATCCGCATCCGATATCCTCTAAGAGTCTCATTGCGTATTCAGGCCAGGAATACCACTATTTAGATGCCCCAACAGAGAAGAAAAAAATTTCTGAGAAGTCTTCTAATAAATTGTATTATTTAAGTCTACCCTACTTACATATGCAATTAGTTCAAAGAATTAGTCTAAAATGTATTTCTGTCATGATGTCATCGTTAGAGAGGTTTCAGAGTAGCAGTCGTGTTAGTCTGTATCCGCAAAAAGAAAAGGAGTACTTTTGGCATCTTAGAGACTAACCAATTTATTTGAGCATAAGCTTTCGTTATGCTCAGATAAATTTGTTAGCCTCTAGGGTGCCACAAGTACTCCTTATCCACAGACATCAAGGTCAGAAGGGACCATTATGATCATCTAGTCCAACCTCCTGCCCAACGCAGGCCACAGAATCTCACCCACCCACTCCTGCGAAAAACCTCTCACCTATGTCTGAGCTATTGAAGTCCTCAAATCGTGGTTTAAAGACTTCAAGGTGCAGAGAATCCTCCAGCAAGTGACCCATGCCCCATGCTACAGAGGAAGGCGAAAAACCTCCGGGGCCTCTTCCAATCCTCCCTGGAGGAAAATTCCTTCCCGACCCCAAATATGGCAATCAGCTAAACCCTGAGCATGTGGGCAAGATGCACCAGCCAGATACCCAGGAAAGAATCCTCTATAGTAACTCAGATCCCACCCCATCTAACATCCCATCACAGGCCTAATTATCAAAATCATGTTATACCATCATACCATCTCCTCTATAAACTTATCAAGTCTAATCTTAAAGCCAGATATGTCTTTTGCCCCCACTGCTTCCCATGGAAGGCTATTCCAAAACTTCACTCCTCTGATGGTTAGAAACCTTTGTCTAATTTCAAGTCTAAACTTCCCGATGACCAGCTTATATCCATTAGTTCTTGTGTCCACATTGGTACTGAGCTTAAATAATTCCTCTCCCTCTCTGGTATTTATCCCTCTGATATATTTATAGAGAGCAATCGTATCTCCCTTCAACCTTCTTTTAGTTAGGCTAAACAAGCCAAGCTCCTTGAGTCTCCTTTCATAAGACAGGTTTTCCATTCCTCGGATCATCCTAGCAGCCCTTCTGTGTACCTGTTCCAGTTTGAATTCATCCTTCTTAAACAAGGGAGACCAGAACTGCACACAGTATTCCAGGTGCGGCCTCACCAGTGCCTTGTATAACGGTACTAAAACCTCCTTATCTCTACTGGAAATACCTCACCTGACCTCCCAAGACCGCATTAGCTTTCTTCACAGCCACATCACATTGGCAGCTCATAGTCATCCTATGATCAACCAATACTCCAAGGTCCTTCTCCTCCTCCGTTACTTCTAATCAATGCGTCCCCAGCTTATAACTAAAATTCTTGTTATTAATCCCTAAATGCATGACCTTACATTTCTCATATTAAAATTTCATCCTATTACTATTACTCCAGTTTACAAGGTCATCCAAATCTTCCAAATCTTATCGTTAGAGTGTGTTGCTGAAAATGAAGATTATTCTATTTTTACAACTTTGCCTTTATATTTATGCAAATATAAAGCTTTTGTGTTTATATATTCAACATCCTTTCTGTGAAAATAATAAAAAAAAATTTTAATGGTATGGGGCCACTTACACTTGACATCATTTATGGCCTCAGAATGTCATAATCCGGCCCTGCCTGAGGCCCAGTAAAGCAGCTGTCATGTAACAATCATAGTACTTTAAAGAGGTTGTTTCTTTTCATTAGATTTTTAAAAATTGCTTCCTTTGCTACTATAAACAAACTGAGGGCTGATTATGAATTTTAAGTTCATACTCACATCTCTGGGTCTTTCTGTTTATTATAGCAGGGAACTGAATTCTTCTTGGACTTTTTGATGTCCTGATTGTGTATTAACCTCACGTCTGGGAAATAGCAAATAAAGGATAAGTCATATTGTGTGAGGGAGAGGGTAGATGCCAGCACTCCCAAATTCTAATCTCTCTTGTGCCAATGATTTACTGTGTGATTGTAGACAGGTCACCAGCTGTTCTGGACCCCATGCAGTCCTTATAAGCGGGTGGAGTCTCCTTTGGGTGCAGTGGAGATCTGACGCTTCTCCCAGGGCTGAATTTAAACGTCTGTGCCTCCATTTCCCCCCGAGGACACTGCAGACAACAGCAAACTGCTCCCTGCAAGGATGTTATGAAGTTTAATTTGTAAGTGGCGAGCCAGGGCAGACCCGTGGAAAGAACGTTTGACTAAGTGCATCTGCTGCATTGCCAACCCCAAGGGTTCAAAAATCATGAGACAACCCCCCCACCTAATCATGCAGTCTTTTGTTTATTGAATCCCCCTCATGTCTGTTTAGTGTGGCAATTTTTCCAACAGTATTGAATAAGGTGGTCTGGATCTTGCTTGCTAGCTGATGGGGCAGAACTTCCAGCTTCTCTCCAGCCCCCAAACTTGTAATTAATTGTGTGTTCTTCCCCCCAGCAGAGAAATTAATTATGCCCTCTCCACCCCCAAATTGGTTCCCTCCCCACCACAACAGTCCTCCATGTTAAAGAGAGACAGACTCTTCCTCTAACAGAAATGCCAAACCAAAGGCTCAAAGGGCATAGTGTGTTTCAGGTCTGTCTTTGGATTTCCATTTTAAAGGAACATTTTTAAATACAATCCAGACCTACTTTTGAAAGTGTTACCCAGGCCCCACTGACTTTCCATGAAACTTAAGTACTTTTGAACATTTTACTCCTTAACCATTAGTAACAAGTAAAATACATTTACATTCTTTCCCTTTAGATTACTGCCCTGATTTATGCTCTGTTTACATGTCTTTCCACTTTGCAGTAATAACGTTCAAACTGTTTTTCTTTTCTAATTGAAACTGTACAGGTTTTAGAGACAGTTGGGAAATCTGTGTTTCAGAAACTGCAGTATTTGGACATTTATATTTCACTTTTTAGAGTGTGTAAAAAACCCACCCACCCCTAAATTTAAGTCATGTCCCTTTAAAATACTTTCATCATGTGACTGCACTGGCTGGCAAGCAAAAAATTAACTCGAATTCAAGAGGAGACAAAGTCCACCATGCCCAGTTTACTTATCAGGCAATAAACAGAAGAGGAGGAACTAGATTCAGAGGCTTGAAATGACTCAGCATTACTCAGTTTCAGCTGAGAATCATTTATTGAAAAACATACAGTTAGTTTGTAACTGTGCAATCGGAAGAGACACAGGAGGAGAACGTAATTAGGAGCCCAGTTCATTAAGATATGGGTGTCAGAATTTTTCAAGTGTGTATTCTACCACTTTGTGCTCATATCACGTCCCACGAGCAAGATGAAAACACTGCACGGTCAACTCCTACATAAACTTCTCTGCAGACTTCTCTCCCCCAGGCCCCGCTCCTAAGCTACCTGCACCATAACAGTGACAGGTGTTAGAAGTGAAAGTATTAATAGCAACGTGCATCTTTGCTGCGTTTGAGCAGTAACCACTTCAGAGCTTAAAATAGATCCTACAGTAGCCACACATTGGATAGTGTTCACCCTCCAGGTTTTGTGGGCACTATCACATGGCTTATGGTTCTTTAAAAAAAAAAAATGGAGAAGGAGAGTGAAAGAGGTTTATAGGGATATCCCTGGATGAAAGCCAGAGTCTCTGAGCACTTTACAAACCTACACACAGTAGCCCTAGCCTCCTGAAAAGTACATGCATTGTTTAACCATGCAGAAACTGAGGGACAGAGAAGGTAAGGGGCCTGTCCAAGGTCAGAAAGACTCCAGAAAGGGGAGCCAGGACTCCTCTGCCCTAGCCACTTGGGGTGGGAGGGAAGTTACTTTTGAAAACTATCCTCCTTAAAGCGCAGTTCTCTGAAGACTCTAGTGACACCAGCTCTGGCTCAGAGATGCAGATGTGGAAGTTGCTCCAAGTAGGACAGAATGAGCAGCTTGTGTTAATAGGGTGCTTTTGGCCATATATTTAAAAGAAGCCTTTTTAATGAGGGAGCTGAAACGAACCCTGATTCATGGCACAGATGGTAAGGGGGCACGGACACCATGCTAGGTCCCTCTCCCGCCCCACCAGCTCACTTGAAGCCTATCTTCCAACACGGACACTGAAAACTCTCGGCAGCAGTTCCGTGACATGGCAAAATTCTGCCTATTTTCCTCCACCCCAGCAGTTACTGAGAGATCTGGAAGACCGTCCTTTGCTCTGAAAGAGACCAAGTGGTCCCTTTTTGTCCAGAGTACCAACCCACAAGCAGCATGAAAACAAAGACCCAGAGAACGGGTGGGGAAAGTCAGGCTTAATTCACCCCCTCTGTGCCATGCACAGTCTCTGCCAGGGAGGCAGGGTTTCCATGCTCTCGATCTGCTTTCGTAAAATTGTGCTCTGTTCACCAGGATTAACAGACTGTTTAAATGAACACAGCAGTCTGGGGAAAGTTGCCATCATGTCTGTTTCAGGCTGGCTGCCTATTCCGATCATCTAGATGTGCCCACAGTTCATACCAGGGAGGGCTCTTTGAGCCACGAGGGCAAGGAAAGGAAAGTTTAAGGAACAAAAGTTGTGTTGGAAGACACCCTGGGTCTGCCTAGAAACCAGGCTTCAGTGCAGCTGAGTGACCAGGGCAAGCTTTGATTTCTTTACATTTAACAGCACTCTAGAAGAAGCTTCTGCTGGAAGACTAAGAGATTGCAGGAGCTAAGGGGTTAAACCCGGCAACTCTAGTTTCTGCTCCTATTGAAGCAGGCCCTGAAGGGTAGCCACTGTTTCAAACCAGCTGGTACCTTGATGATCTTGGGCACAACAGTAACCAGAACTCTTGAATCTTTTTGCCAGAGGGGTCAGTTGGGCTAATCCTGCTATGTTAAAGTAGCATTTACAGCATAAAGAAGCTATCCTGATGGCACAATGGTAGGAAAGGTTATATCTACGGTCTAACTTAATAGCTACTCAAACTTGTAGGACATGCATTTACTCACTAAACCAAGTTAGTTCTCTTTAGGATCAGACTGGTCTATCGGCCGAGTCCCTGCCTAAGGCTCGGTGTTGTTACAGGCACTATTCATAGTATACTTCGGAGGGGAGTCAGTGGGTACATGCAAGCTGCTTTTTAAGCCGTTAATACGCAGCTGTTCATACTTGAAGGGTATAAGCAACATCATGGCCCATCAGTCTGAAAAACATGCTGTCTTTAGAAATTATTGATCTCTAAGATGCAGAAGGAAAGGGGTGGGTAGAAGGCGTGGGAGGGGGAACTACACTCTAATGCAAGCTTGGACAGTCTTATTTCTACAGCCAGATGTATCCAGATACCAAGCA
This sequence comes from Eretmochelys imbricata, assembly GCF_965152235.1. NCBI lineage: Eukaryota > Metazoa > Chordata > Testudines > Cheloniidae > Eretmochelys > Eretmochelys imbricata. The sequence continues at coordinate 4,709,103 of NC_135581.1, read as the reverse complement.
AGCTGGGCAGCATATTTAATGAATTAGACCCTTAATTGCTGGTGACAAAGTGAGCACTGCACTATGACAAATGAATGTAGCAGATCTTAAAGTGACAGAATCAGAAAGGTTAATTTCGTAAGTTGCAAAAGGATTCGTTAGACAGCCATTTGTTTACGTGCATTGCACACAATTTACTTTAATTGTGGAAGTCTCCTGGCCCAATCCTGCAGTCCATATGCAGGCAGATCTCCTATAAAGCTAACTGAGTTTTGCCCTGGTAAGGACGAAGCCCTCAAATGTGCCTTCCCCTCCCACCACCACATACTGAACATTTGTAAGGATTCATGCAAAACCTCACTGCATCTGACAGTTTGAAAGCCAGGAATAAATATTCTTTAACATCTTATAAATAAGCCATAGAACATCTTAACAAGAGCAAAGTGCTTTTTACCCCCACCCCACTTAAGACAGTTAAAAAAACCTAACTGTGAATGTGTCTCCACCACAACAGAACAATGAAACTTCTAGTTCCTAAAACACGATAAAACTGACAGGTAAGTGTTTCAGACAAAGTACTCAGTCTTTTGGTACCCTGAAGTTATCCTTCTCTTTTCTGATGGCTCCCATTGTTCGAATGGGATCAGTTTCCCCAGCATGCTGCTGGACTGTCTTCTCTCTAGCAGAAGTAAAATAGACAAGCCAATTTTATTTCACTGCAATAAGACTGTGTATATTAATCATATTTTAACTCAAACCAGAAATATTATAACCCAGACCTGATTTCACATTTAAGTTACAATCACACAAACTTCTAGGCAGTATTTCTTGCAAAGCGCCTGCTCACAGGATACTTATCGACCCATGAAGATGTGAGGGCAGAGCATGGTTTCTCTGGGCTGACCAGCACAATCCAGAACTGAGCCCTGTCATAGTGCTCACAGCGATCTTAAGAATTTTTAAAGATGCAGTCGTCAGCCAGAACAGATTGCAAGTGATAAAATCAACATGCTGAGAGGAGGTGCTTACATCTCCAGATTTGCACTCTCAGAATATACAGCATGAACGAGGAACACGTCACTCAGCCAAGAAACAGATCTTCGCTCGGGTCAAATTGTATAGCATTCTTAAGACTTAGCCAGTCACTACACCTTCATCTGTTGGCACAAATCTCTCCCAGGATAAACAGTTACGCATGTGAGAAGAGGTCACAGAATGGAACAATTTAAACGCCAGTAATGCCACAGAAGCACCAGCTCCCTTGCTTCCCATAATTGTTTTAAGTGACACCGGTCTCCATCGAAACTGAAATTTGCTGATGAAAGGCAGAGCAACAAGCTGCGATTGCTGCTTTCTTTAGAGGTCATGGCCTCCCCCATTTCCTTATAACCCAGGATAATATCAGGATCAGCCATGCATACACAGGTACCTCACTCGCATGAAGGGGTTGTATGTAAACTCCTCTGCAATAGTAGACGGGATAGTTGGTTCGCCACTGTCATATTTTGCCTGTAAAAAAGGGAAAGATTTCTGCTTTATGATGGGTACAGATGTGAAAAGCAATGGTCTTCAGTATCGTGCAGTAAAGCTAAGACACAGAGTCAGTGCTGTGTTTGCATTGCCTCTAGCTGCTCTGAATGTCGCAATGATACAGGCCATCCACAGGCCAGACTGCTCTCACCAGAGGAAAAATGGCATAATCCTTCCGCAAATGGACACGTAGGTACAACATTCAAACAGATGCAGGACACAGACAGATGCTGAGCGGCCCCATTCACAACCCTCTAGAAGCAGGAATAGCACATGGGGAGGTGGGACTGGGAAGGGCAGAGGGAAGCTGGATGTAGGGCCAGTGCTGGCTCACAGGGTCTTCGGCCGTCTGGAACTGCCCCTTTGGCTTTGCTCCGCACGTTCGGGGTGCGGGGGGGGGGGGTACCCTCCTGCTGCTCCCACCAGTGAGGCTACAGCTACGGCCTCTTTGGGATAAAGACAGTGTGTGAGCTCCGCCCATCTGCTTCGCTCCCGCCGCCAGCCCCAAACCCCTTCGTGCTGCTGGGTTTAACCAAACTCAGGACACGACCTGCCTCAGCCTCCTGATCCCGGTCATTGCCCTCACCTCATCCCTGCCCTCCATTCCTCTCAGCATCCCTGCCCTCCCACCAACCACACTCTCCTCCTGCCTCCTCACCTCCTAGCACCACGGCTCCACCCACAAACCTTGCACGACTTTGATGGAGGCGTACAGGTCTCCTCCGCCACCACATCACATCAGTGCCAGTGCCCTGCTTCTCCCTCTTATTTGTTAGACTCACTTGTTGCATCGTGTCCCACCCTTGACTAAGATCTGAGGCAGCGGCCATGTCTAGATGCACTTGTACAATGCCTCCCCCTTACAGGGCCCTGATCCCAAAAGAGGCTCTGGGGTGCTACCCCACTATAAAAATAATTCTAATAACCCACTAAGCCGAATGCCAAGATCCCACTTACCTTAGCCCAGGCTAGTTTTTGCTGGATGGCAGCGTTATTGGGTTCAACATGACGGGCAAATTTTAGGTTGTTGATCGTGTATTCGTGACCACAGTAAACTCTCTAAGAGAAGGGGAAAAAATGTTACACTCACACCGCTTCATATCCCAGGATCTCAAAGCACCATTACAGATGTTAGGGCTGCAAACCTGGCTCCACTGGAGTTCATGGCAAGGGCTCATAATCCTCTAGGATATGGATATATATTCTATCCACCATACGGAGGCACAGAGGAAATGGGGAAGAGATCTGCCTGATGTTACATGGCAGAGCTGGGAAGAGAACCCAGAAGTCCTGCCTCCTAAGTCCTCTGCCCTAGCCTGCATTCCCTCTTTATGAGCAGAAGAGGGATCAGTGGACCAGTGCTCCCTTCTCCACGGACCCCTGGCTGTTCTACATGCAAGACAGTCCATGGATATAGCCCTTGTTCATTCTGAAAGATCACTTCCCCCATTTTGAATACCAATTCCTTCTTAAGTCTGCAATAGGTTCAGCTTGGTGAATTTGCTAACATGAGATGAGGATCGATACCGTTTCAGGGTCCAGGCGGCCTAAAATCTCTATCAGTGCTTTGTACATTTCCTCTGGGGTTCCCTCAAAGAACTTCCCACAGCCAGCCACGAACAGTGTGTCACCTGGGAGAGAGGACAGGACACAGTGTCACGACCAGACAACACACTGGAGCAGACAATCCCAGGGGGAAAAGAAAAAAAAAATCGGTACTGTGGCTGGTCATAATCATCATTACACGCAAGCTTCCCACACACACAGTTTTGCCACCTTAAGCAAGAGACATGGCTAGAAGGCCATGCTATAGATCCAATGGACATTGGTCTGTAAAGAGATACGTGATGGTGCCTAACTCTTGGTTGTTTGGGTACGTTGACGAGAGCCTGTTAAGGAGCAGGTACACATGATCAAGTTCAAAGCATCAGACCTACTTCACTTGAGGCAGGATCACCACCCAGGTTTCCAGAGACCAAAAGTGAATGCACTACCCACTAGTATAGTCGCCCACCTAGTCTCTCCTCCAGTTAGCTACACAACTAACAAAGTTGTAAGAAAATATAGGAAAGCAAACATGGGCCAAATTAGTGATTGCTAATAAAATTCCAAGCCTCGCTAGTTGGACAAGTTTAGGGAAATTTCCATTTAGTGAGCTGTGGGGGGCATGGATCAGCATTCATGTCGCACTCCTCATCAACACTCGGCCAGGGCAAGCTAGTGATCCAACCGGCGGACCAAATTCAATGATGAATCCTGGTCACATGCCACCTGAGGCAAGTTGCACATAGGCTAAGAAGAAGTGAGCTGTGATTGTAACAAGGAACAGGGAAAGAACCTAAATCTGGATAATCAGGAGAACATAAGCAGAGGAAAGACCTGCATTTCTCAGCAACACAGATCAGAGGCAAAATAAACCACCCAATTCCTCACCTGTAAAGACAGCGGGAGGCTCAGAACTATTTGGTTTAGTCACATAATAACAGATGTGTCCAGAAGTGTGACATGGCGTATAGAGGCATTTCACATGAAGAGATCCCACCTGAGGAGAAGGCCAAAGAATGAAGTTAGGCCACCGTGCACTGGTGGCAAGGGAGATTAACTCACTGTTTTTCTAGTCGTACAATTCAGGCAAGTTCTCAGAGCTGCAGAGTAAAATCTCAAGTCAGGTTGCCACGGGAGCTCAGCAAAGGTAAGGAGGGGTGAGCTTACCAGAGAATGGAGCGTATTACTTAAAAGCAGGTGCTGAGTCACTCTCACTTACATGCAGAGTAACTCAGTCCTTGGCAGTGAATGAGGCCACGACAAGAGCAAACAGATTGAGAGACATACAAAACCCAAACAAGTTAATCAAGTGTAAACAGCTACTGCCAGCTACTGTGTTAAAGGGGACGTGAGCTATACCCAGAGACACATACTAAAACAGCCTGCTCACCAGGCTAAGGGGCCATTTATCACAGACATGAGTTAAATTTTAGTGCCCCCCCACACACACTTCCCAGTGTCTCCTTGTGCTTCCTTTTTTGCTAAATACATCCCTAAATGTATATTTCTGGGACAAGCAGAATTCCTGTGCGTCAGCAACATTGCCGCACGTTTTACTGCGTAGGCGCCAAACGTAGCTGGCAGATACCTCCACTGCAGTTAAACCAAAGCTTTGTCGAATAACCTTCGTTTGTTCAGCTTAGGAAGAGCAGCACCAGTCCTGAACCACTCACTTCCCCCTGCCAAATGCTGCAGTCCAGCCAGACAAGGAGGAGAGAGTCTCCACTCTGCGTTTGCAGATCTACAGGAGCTGATTTTTAAACCTTAGTCTTAAGTACCTCTCTGGCCTCCATCGCCACAGTGTCTAAGCACCTCAAAATCTCTAAATGCATTTATCCTCACAGCACCCCTGTGAGGCAGGACAGTGGTATTATCCCCATTGTACAGATGGGGAACAAAGGCAGTGACTTATCCGAGGTCACACAGGGACTCTGGCAGAGCAGGGAACTGAACAGGTTGTGATCCATGAACCCTTAGTGGCAGTCTACGTAGAGACCTGTGGCATCTGTCCAGCTCTAGACAGGCTTCTCAAGTGGAAGGCACATTCTGGACTGGGGTTTTTTTTGGTTTTTTTTTTGTTTTTACCTGAAATGATGTAGAGTGAGACACTTTCTGTGTCAAGGCTCCCACTCGGTTGTCTCCTCCATACACTCTTAACCCAGACTCCATCTTCACAAGCTTCTCGTTACCCCCGGCATGGTCCCTAGAAGGTCAAAAGGTCACGTTTTGGGAGACCAAAAGATGCATTTCTTACAACTCTGGCCCTCCTCTAGCTACACTGCAAAGTCTGGCTCGTTACCAGGCATTGAATTTTACCACCTTTTGTAACGTAAGCAGCTACTTGTTTCTGTTTCCCTGCACTTCACCTCCACACACAGTTTCAGAAGATTCATGATCACCATCTCCTCCCTGAGGCTATGCCCCACCAAAGCTATTACTTGACTTCATTGTTCAATTATGTTTTAAGAGGAAGACCAGGACAATTTCTGCCATGGGTCTCCCCACTGCACCTGTGCTGAAGTTTACGGGGTATGTGTTCATTACAAAAAAAAGAAAAGATGCAAAGACCAAGGCACATTATTGACAAGACGTGAGGATTTTCAGGAGAGCTGGAGGAAGATTACAGATCTCAATTCACAATGTAACAGCATTTTCTAGTCTTCAACATGAGATTTTAGAATTGGATACGGTCTTTTCTGCAGAGCAAGAAGAGGGGCTAATGGGACATGGGCCCACGTTCTTACAGGTATTTAGGCACTTAAGTGCCACTGAAATCAATGGAAGACAGGTGCCTAAATACTACAGAGGATCTGTGCTTTGGACACTGTCATGATGGGTGCTCTACAAGTACACAGCTAGGTCAGTTAAACAGAAGCCATCATGAGTCATTCTTTTTCATTGCCATGAGAAAGCTGGTAGCGTCACCAGCTCCAGTTCCATCGCCTAAGCCTGTATTAAAAGTGCTTCCTTAGAGCTTTCATTCCCACCAAACTTTAAATTAGATGGGTGTTAAGTAAATCTATCTAAACAAGATGCCAAGTGAGGGAAAGCCAGAGCAACTGTCAAACCAGTTTCCTCACTCCACTTTCCCTGAGGCTTGATTCAGCTCTCAGTTACACACACGCAGCATCCAGCAGTGATAAATGCATGCACATACCCAAGGACCAAACTCTGCCGCCGGTAATCTTCTTTATTGAAGTGGGTCCTCCTGTCTCTAAATTGGATTCCAAGCCCAGTGAAGCCAGTGGGCAGACTGCCATTGACTTCGATGGGCTCTGGATCAGGCCCATTAAGCCTAACAGGGAATCTCCTTGTAAAGGTTAGTACATTTCCACTGAGCCCTGGCTCCTCTGAGCAGGAACTCATGTGTGGGGACCAATAATATCTGGAAGAACCACCCCTTGAATTGTGCTTTGGATGAACAACTGCCTCCAGAGGCAATTCTACCCTACCCTAAGATTATAACATCGCAGAACATAAGTGTTACCAATGGTGATGGGTAGTTAGAACGGTAGTCAACTTCACGCCATGCTTTCTGACCACTTCCACAACCTACAAACAGAGCATCATAGAAACATTAGACCTCATATAACCTGGCTTAGGCATGGCCTCAACCATGAGTAGGGGCTTTTGTGCCTCTATTACGGTTTGTAAGGAGCTGAGCCAGAACCTGCATCCCAGAACTCAGGCAAGGCTCCCATTAACTATGCTGGGAATGACACCGGAGTAAGGACTGCAGATCAGGTCATTAGGGCTTGCCAGACTGGATCAGAACATCAGTCCAATGTTCCACCTCTGGCAAATACTTGTTACTTCATAGGAAGCCAAGAAAAACCTCCATACTGCACCCAGGGCAGATAAAGGGGAAAAAAATATCCCTCCTGTTCACATCCCAATAAATACAATTTGATTACCCTTATCTGAGCAGCTGTATCGACCAGTAATCATGACTTCATCCAGCCTTTTTACCCCTAACCCAGAGCAAGGTTCATGGCTTAATCATTTCCTGCATTTAAAATGCAGGGCTAGCATAGGCAGCAGCCAGCCAAACCCAGCTCCCCTTTCACCAGGCAGAGCGCTTTAGCCAGAGCACCATGGAGCGTCACCTTCTGGGGTTGCACAGGGTCAACAATCGCTGCCTCTTTGGTTTCCTCATCGATGATGAGATACATGTAGTTGTCCGTGAGGGCTGGAAGCAGCTCCACCTTCATGTTGGTCTGTGTGACTATCTTAGACTTTCTCAGATCAGAGTCGGCGTGGAGGAAGCCAGCTCCTGGCCGTGTTGCACCTGGAGATGCAGAGGATATTTGAAAATATGGTTGGTGCAGCAGCAAAACTGGCAGTGGGGAAAGAGTATAGGGGATCCTGTGGCTCTGAACGCCAAGGCTCTGAAGGGCCCCGGAGAAAAGCAGCACATGGCTTAGTGCGGTCTCCTGCTAGAGCCGATATAGGCTACCACATCTAGGAGAAAAATCAAGGGCACAGGAGGGGTGAATTCTCCCAGGTAGGATGCCACCTGCCACAACGAGGAGTGAAATGGCTAGCACGTGGCAGTACGGCCCTGCTTCCTCAGCAACACCCAGGAGAAAACCTGGCAAGTCACCACAGAGATGAGAGACAGGCCCTGGCCCAGGGCGCTTACAGTCATCAATGAACCTGTTTGCATGAGCAAAGTTACACAAGGTCTGTGTGATTGCAGGATTGGGCCTAATTTAAGACCTGACAGAGGGGTAATAGAGCAGGCAGAGGGGGGTGGAGGAGGGCTGACAGCTGTCACAGCAGTAGGACTACGGGGTTATCAGCAAAGGCCAGTGTACAGCACAGTGGAGCCAAAAATAAAAAACCCCCATGTTTTACAGCCGTGTTTCTCAACGGCCAGTCCAAGGAGCAGTGCCAGTCCCTGAGATCTCCCTCACACAGGTTAGAAAGGCAGCATGCCAGTCCCTGGTATCAAAAAGGTTGAGAAATGCTGTTTTAGAGCATAGACAGACACCTTTGGCTCATTCCTTGTAGACACCATAGCAGCAAGGTAAGGCAAAGGGGGAGAGAATGCTGGATTCTCTGCGGAGGATGCTGGACTCCCCTCGGTATACAGGTTATTAACCAACATACACTCTGGAGGAAAGGTTTGGGTTAGTGGGCTACTGCCACTCAGATGTGACAAAAAGAGGTGTTCTGCTGTTTGCTTCGGGTGAAGTGTTTAAGCAGATCCAGGACATTTCACACGAAAACAGCCCAAAGTAAAAAAGAAGCCTATTTAACTCCACAGGGAATCGGTACGTAAAACAACAGCCAATGGGCAAAAGGCTCAGCCATTTAAATGGTGGAGATGAGCAAGAGAGGACAGCCCACTTGGCCTCCTGTTTCTAGAGCCTCTAGTCACCTACTCACCAATTTCAGGGCTCTTAAATATAGTTGTTAAAGGTTTAAAAACAACAACAACAACAAATGTTGCACTCAGGGAGGATTACTGTCGCCTGTAAAATCTTGCTCAGTGTAAGCCAGTTGTCTGGCATGAAATTCACCTCTGTGGAGAGGGCCAGCACAACATGAGCATTACAGAATCACTGAGAGGTGCAAGACCAGGGCCCCGTTGCGCTGGGTGCCGTACAGACACACACACTGAGAGACAGTCACCGCCCTAAGGCACGTTCAGTCTAAATTGACAAGGTGGCAGCCCAGAGAGGGAAAGTGACTTGCCTGAGGTCACACAGCAGCTCAGTGGCACAGGTAGGAATAGAACCCAGTGCTGCCACTGGACTGTTCCGCTTCCCCACAGTATGGCTTGTGCTGGCTTCTGTCTGTGGGATAATAGATAGAAGAATAGGAAAGAAGAAATATCTACGTTTCTGGAAGAGGTTTCTAAACAGGCTTTGGGATGCACAGTACACAAGCATCACAACAGTGGAGACACACCAGACCTAGAGCTACAATCCAGCTTCATCGGTGTTATGAGCATTTGGCACACGAAAAAGCCTTTGAACCACAGTCTCGCCCGCCCTCTCCCCCCAGGACATTTAAAGTATTTCTAAATTTATATTTAACAACACACACACAGCCCTAGAATGGCAGGAGACATTAGGACTTTAGAGACACAATGCACCAACAGGAAGCGTAGGGAAACAGACTCCCTAAGTCACTTCATAGCCAGCTCTTACGAGTTCAATGAAAGACCTTCTCTCCCCGCACTTGCTCCTTTGCCAAGGATCTTCCACACCCCCTATCTTTCCTCACCTGGCTTGGAAGCCTCTAAAGGGACGCAGCAGGACCATGCAGTACCTCAGCAGAGACTAACAACAGCTACAAGAGTCAATAGGGATTTAAGCAACAAGAAAACTTCAGCGAGGGAGCAGTTCTACTATGTCGCCTGGAGGTCTGTTCACATGGTCCTCGTTAAGTAGGTCACTGCGTCTCAAGAAGGTACCGTCTCCCACTCTGTTAGCATGACAAAAACTGAAGCCAAATTGGAGTTCCTTATGGCAACTGCTGACCCATTTAGTCCAAAGTGTCTCTCACCCTGCTGACAGCAGCAGCTCTTTGTCTAAGCAGCAGAACCCGTTTCTGTCCCAACCCTGTGAGACTTTTCCGGTAGTTTCTCCCTTGCAGAGCTGCCAACTGTTGCAATTTTACACTAGTTGGCATTTTTCTTAAAGCCCCAGCTCCTGGAGTTAGGGGATTGTGTGAGAATCTCAGTCTGCATTTTGAAAGTATGATTCTAGCCCCCGTATTGCAGGCAAAAACCTGATGACCCACGTGCACCCTAAAGGCTCAGAACTCAAATAAAAAGAACCCCCAAATATTTAGCCTTTTTTTTTTTTTTTATATATATAAAGTCTCATGATTTTCTGAGGCCTGACATGGTTTTTGTCTGTTCACTACTGGCAATGTTGTGCTTGCCAAGATGAAACGCCCTTCTCTCCCAACACAGCGTCTGCCCATGGCTACAGCAAATGCTCCAGGTGAATGCGCTTTCCGTCTGATCTCACTCCTGATGAAGCCGGGGTAGAACTGCCCTAGCAAGACTGGAACCCGCTCGCCCGATCAAATAGCCTCCTATGGGAATTCAGCCATCCATCTCCCCGGAACAGAAACCGGCTGTCTTAATGCCGGAGAGAATTGATGCGCAGCAAAGAAGACAACCGTGTTGCTTTGAAGTGTGGGGACACAAGGGGCTGGTGTTTCATTTTACTCCCAGGACTCCAGCCCAGTGTTTTCTGAGATTTGGCAATTCGCAATTTTCCTGGAGTGCCACAGGCACAGCAGGAAACCGAAATTGCAACTGAGGCAGCTTCTGAGCGAGCCTCTCAGATGGCTCAGGAATGTCCATGTTTGAGGAGAGATGTTTTTAAAAGGCCTTGTAGTCTTGTTATAGCTTATAAAAAACAAGGCCCGTAGAACTTTAGAATATATGATGTTAAATCTACTGCGGAGCTTCACTTTGCAACCATCTGAATCTCTGCAACCATCTCAGTACTGGCAAGCGTAATAACCCGTTGGAAAACTTAAGAGGCAGACAGTTGTTGCTGTAGGTCCCCTTTGGCTTATTTATCTGGCCCAGAGTCCTTGGTTTTCCACTCCACACCTGCCTTCCGCCTCATATTAAACTAGAGCTGTAAGATCAGTAAAGGAAGAGAGTGTAAGAATCTAAAAATGCAATACTACAAAGAAAATCCCCAACTCTGAAGCTTAACAGAGCATACACATAAGAGGCATTTGACAGAGAAGACACTTTAGCATCCATACCTGCCAATTGGTGTTATGGAGCAGGGAAATCCCTTTTATAAAAATAAAGCTATCATTCCTGGGCAGGAGAAACACCAAAAACAAACCAATCCTTCTTCCCCGACCCAAATCTGGCGTACTTCAATAGGGTAAAACCATTTCCTCATCTCCCCCAACCTCTCCAACCCTGTTTACAGTTAAATTAGGCTCTGACCCTGCAAACACTTATGCACATGCTTAAATTTTAAGTAAGGAAATAGTCCCATTGACTTAAAGGTAATCATATTAGTATTTGGAGGTTCTGGCCACAAATTATTTACCAGATCCTTGAGAGGGGGTTTTCATGCAAGCACTTGCCTTTAAAATACCAAAGTGTGATCGGAATAAAATAAATAAATAAAAATAAGCGTGCACACACTTTGAAATGCCCTCCGAATTTCCAGCTGTAACTCAGACCTAGTTTTCAGAGCTGTTCTCATCTGGTCTACAGGTGCATAATTTCCTATCTGTGCACACTGATGCTATCAGAACTGGTTCTGTTTAAGATGTCATTCAGCCTCATAACATTACGTAACTGGTCCCACTATTCAGGACCATATCACAGCATTTATTTCAATGTCACTATATGAGCCTTAATAAAGTGTACCCTAAAACATTAAGGCCTAATGGTTTTATTTTCATATTGTTCCTTAATATGTTATCATACTTGGGGTCTGATCCAAAGCCCCTTGAAGTCAACAGAAAGATTTCCATTGACTTCAACAGGTTTGGGATCAAGTTCTTTGGTCATATCTTCTGGTACCACTCTTCAGTGTACAAGTGTGATTCTGCACTTGTAGAAAGGCGTGTTTGCAGATAGGAAACTGTTCACATTATCCAGCATATGGATGTACGCTGAGGAGACGAAGCAGAGTTTAATGCAAGACTTCTGTATGAGAGGCGTTATGAATTCATTCCTTCTACACTATTAGGGATCAGATAGGAAATTTATATTTATTTAATTTCTGAATCTGGTACCTGCATGTCTTGTGTTCTACATTCGCAGCTTCTTCTCCAGGTAGAATGGACTACAACAAACTACTTCTTATATCAGTTGTGAGACTTTATCTTTTTGGTCATACTGCCTGTATGGTTCTCAGAATTTTGATATGACTTATGCTCCTGTTTGTGTTGCTGCCATCCGAGTGATTAATGCAATTTGCAATAGCAGCTCCCAGAAATACATCTGGGAAGGGCCAATGACATCATTATGCTTTTATAATAATAATAATAATTACCCTAATACTACTTAGCACTTATGTCGTGCTTTACATGTTCAAAGCACTGTACAAACATTCAAGTTCTGGCAAACTGTGGGGTCCCTAATAATCCAAAGGGATGACAGAGTTGCTTATAAAATACTGTACACTTTTCAAGTTTGACAGCAAATGAAGTCAATAATAGATGGTTTAGGGTCATTCCTACAACTGGACCCATGTAAAATCCTCTGCTCCTTACTTCACTAGGACTCAGGGTGATAAATTCACATTAAAATCAGAGTTTCAAAGAAGTTCTGTCGCTGTTTAAGTTTGTGTGGGTTTCTAAAAGTTACTAATACAACCCCTCACCCACAAAATATTTATAGTTTATCAATAAAACCAGCTTGGGCTGGGTTTTCAAAATATACTCCAGGAGAATTTCCCACCCAATCATCCTGCTGCAGGAAGGCCAGAAATGAAACGGACTACAGGAAAAAGGGGAATGTCACCTATCTGCGGTCGACCTGTGGAGTTAACTCCCAAAAAATCCCTCAGCGAAACAGCAGCGTTAAAGCTGTAACCTCCTGAAGGGTCACAACCAGGGTTACAGCCCAAGAGGAAGGGAAGCGTTTGGGGTGCCGATTTTTTAACCTGACGGCCCATTTTTAACTAGGAGATGGTTCCCCCCCGGGATTGTCCTTGTTCAGTCGCCTTCAAGGTTATTTCAAGCCCTGAAGTGGTTATAACCGCCCAGCCAGAGGCAGATACCCCCCCCCCGGCCCAGACCCACTAGACAGGGCTGGTGCAGCACCCCAAAACGGATCCCTCCTCCGGCCCAGAGCAGACACACGGCCCCGAGGCGGCTCTCTGCCCCCTTGCAGGCGTTACAGCCCCGACGCAGACGCGCTACTTGCGCGTTTCCTTCCCTGCAGCTGGCGACGAAGCCACGGCTGGGGGGGGGGGCGTAGTGCAGCCGCAGCGCACGGCGCTGGGCACGGCCAGGGTGTCCCCCCCAGAGCCCCTCTGCAGGGGACGCTCCACCCAGCGCGGCCCGCTCCGGCAGGCGGTGCCCGCAAGAAGCCCCCGCCGCCGCCGCCACGTACCCGCTCGGAAGCCTGCCGCCGCCCCCAGCCAAGCCAGCGCGCTGCCGAGCCTCCGGCGGCTCCCGCGGACCATGGTCTCCAGGGCGGCGCGGCAGCCCGCCCGCCCGCCGGCGGGGTTACATAAGAGGCAGCGCCGCACGCTCGGCCGGGTCCGGCCCCTTCCCCTTCCCCGGCCCGCCGCCAGCCAATCGCGCCGCCGCTGGCCGGACCAGCCCTCCCCAGCGGGGCGGCGTGCCCGGGGCTCGGGCGGGCAAGGCCGGCGACTCACAGGGCCGCGGTGGGAGGCGCCGCTCCGGCCGGGTGCGAGCCGCCGCCGCCGCCTGCCCCCCCGGTCTCCTGCGCTCGGGTCTGCGCTGCCCCAGGCCCCCGCGCTTGCAGCCTCGCCGACCGCACCGCGGCCTGCGACGGTGGCACGGACAGACAGACACCCCCCGCTCGCTGCCTCGGGCTTTTCCCTCCGCTCCCGTGTCCCACCCGGACTTGCCTTGCACGCCCGCGGATTGCATCACGGGGACGCTGCCGCCCTCGGCCGGGTGACCCGAGGCATCTGAAGGGATCGCCCCGACCCAGCAGCATAAGGACCGGGGGTGGGGGGGGCAGAGGCTTGGCCCGCTGGTTTCAACTCGCTTCTCTTGTGACTGTTTGTTTTGGTTTTTGGGTCTCCGCTCCACTTTGCTCACGCTTTCTGCCTGTTGCCTTAGGGACGAGGTGGCCCGGGGAATTTGCCCTGGTGCGTTTTATTCCATCAAAGGGTTGGTAAGCTCTAAAGTACACATTGGCACAGCATTTGAACGCCATCCCTGCTCCTCACCATCATGTGCTGATAAGGAGCAGGGAGGGTGGCTGGCAGGCCATGCATTTAAATACCCTGATTGCAGAAGCAGCTTCGCCCAGCGGGGGGAAACCAGGGGCGGAACCGTGTGTGCCTAGACAACTCTATGGTTTCCAGCTGCGAGCAATTGGATTGGTGCAGGGGAAAATGTGTCTCCTCTGGCCGGCCGTAGCTGTCAGGTGATTGTTCTGCCCTGCTCACAGCTCAGCATCTGACACAGGGGGAAGTTTGCAGCGATGATGGCCTCTTCCAAGCCTTTGGCTAAGTTCTGGGAATGGGGCAGAAACATCATCTGCGTGGGGAGGAATTACGCAGAGCACGCCAAGGAGATGAAAAATGCTCTCCCCAGCGAGCCCCTTTTTTTCCTGAAGCCTTCCTCAGCCTATGTCCGGGAAGGAGACCCCATTATCAACCCTTATTACTGCAACAATCTGCACCATGAGGTGGAGCTGGGAGTGGTGATTGGGAAGAAAGCCCATGCTGTCTCCCAGAAGGCTGCTATGGACTACGTGGCAGGTTATGCCCTGTGCTTGGACATGACAGCCAGGGACACCCAAGCTGAGTGCAAGAAAAAGGGCCTTCCCTGGACCTTAGCCAAGGGCTTCAATACCTCGTGTCCCGTTAGTGATTTTGTGCCCAAGGAAAAGATACCAGACCCACACAAGCTGCAGATCTGGCTCAAGGTAAATGGCGAGCTGAGGCAAGAAGGGGAAACCTCTTCTATGATCTTCTCTATCCCCTACATCATCAGCTATATCAGTGAAATAATCACACTGGAAGAAGGGGATCTGATTTTGACAGGTAGTCCCAAAGGTGTTTCTGCTGTACAGGAGCATGATGAGATACAAGCTGGGATAAACGGCATCCTCAGTATGCAATTTAAGGTGGCACAGCAATCACGCTGATCTTGATGAGGGAATCTGTCATTTCTTTTTGGGGAGCACTCTACAGATGCCTTTTAAAACAGCCAAAGAATGAAGAAATACCTAGCTGTCTGTTCCCCAGCAGCCTAAAAGAATGTATCGCCCAACCCTCTTGGAAACAATGAAGAATCAAATGTACTGAGCTAAAATATTAGGTTTTGTGAGCCTTCTTATAAAGGCCCCAGATAAGGACTACCACTCTTGTGAAGGTCAAGCTTTTCACATTACTGAATGGCACACAGATCCAGCTAAAAATATGTATATGGTAGAGAGGCGCTCACGCAATCTGGTTAATGTGTTATATTTGAAGGAAGCAGCTTTAAAAAGGAGAGCTGGGAGCGTGTGAGAGAAAGGGATTGTTGTAGTGAAACGCTAGTTTAGGAAGTACTCTAATTAAATTGGTTTAAATTAACTGTTCTGTCATATTGTTTGCCCTAATCCTAAAACTAATTTAGTGCTTCAGGCATATTGTCTTTAAAATAAACATCGATTTTTGCTAAGGTATGCAGAGGCCTTTGGAAATAAGTGTCTACAAATTTTAAATGGTTCAAGAAAATTAGCGTTATCCTCACCACTTTTTACTCTCTGTTAATTTTTTGGTGGGGCAAGGTGACATTATGGGCACATGAAATTTGGTCTCCTTAAAGGAAAAATTCACTGTGGTATACTTCACCACAGATACATGTTTGCTTCTTTTATATGACTGTCATTAAAAACAAATTATTTTTCAAAGGAGGTTAAAAAATTAAAGTATAGCTGGCATACACAATATACAGTATATTTACAGCTGGTCTGGTAATTAGCTTGGAATTACATGTCA
This sequence comes from Eretmochelys imbricata, assembly GCF_965152235.1. Taxonomy (NCBI): domain Eukaryota; kingdom Metazoa; phylum Chordata; order Testudines; family Cheloniidae; genus Eretmochelys; species Eretmochelys imbricata. Next base: position 4,693,411 of record NC_135581.1, on the reverse strand, counting down.
TCGAAATCATGCACGTGATTGCCAGGAGGCCTCGTTAACGGCATAAACCTTCTGGTGGCTGATTAACAGAAGTTTGGGGAGAAAGCTGGGTGCTCCAAATTCAGAGGTGAGTGCTGTGTCAGTGGGCAGCCAGAAGGGGAAAGGCATTTTATAAAACACAGCCCACTGTAAAATGGGGATAAACAAGGCTCTCTCACCTGTGCTAAGTGCTTTCAATTAATATTTATTAAAATTAGCAAAATTTAAAATATACCATTACTTCTAACAAACTGGCTTTCAAGAGAATTACTTCATCCAACTATTAGTTAAAAGAAAAATACAGTTTTAAGGAAATTTTCAGCAGTTGGGATCCAGTTGCCACATAAGGAGGGACTATTTTAAGGTTTAAGACCCAATTCTGCAAACGCTTTCTACACACGATAATATTTAAAGGGCCACTTTCATTTTTTAAACTTTTTAATTACATTTGTGACAGTCCTTAAATGGGTGATTTTTCTTTTAATTCTTTAAAGCAATTTAAAAAATTCTTTCCTGCTGATGTTTTAGGATCTTCTCAGTAAGAGATTGTTTCTCCAAACAGTTAAACAGGAATAATCTCATACATGAGCAATTTAGTCAGTCGAGTAATCCTATGGCGTTTATGTTCCTTGGACGACACCCTGGCCATAGAGGGAAACGGTGAAACTCAGTATGGTACAAAGTACTATCAAATGCACAAAAAGAATAAATTGAAAGCTTTTTGTCCTCCACTAGCTTCTTTCAATTATACTAATCTTAGACCACAATCCTGCAAAAATTTGGGCATATGCTTAATTATTATAAGCATGAAAATAATCTCAATAAGAAAACTCGTATACTTAAAGTTAAGCACATGCTGAAGTGTTTGCAGGATGAGAGCCCTAGTTGTTACTTATGAAACTGTAGCCGGTACAGCACTTTTGGACTGAAATATAATTTTCATGTATATCATTTATTTAATACTGCTACTGAACCCGCTATTGTGAAACAAGGATCTGAATTAACCTAGCAAAGTGTCTTGTCCAACAGAAAATCCCCTTGATACTCTCACTGTTGAAAGTTCACAGCTTCTGCAGAAGGCCAGCTTAGTGAGAGGAAAGGTCAGCCTTTTTCCGGAAGCCCAAAACCCCACAAACAGCTTTCCACTTAACACTGTGCATAATGGCAGAATTTCTGTTCTCCTGGTACTGGCTCTCATTGTTTCCAGGTGCTTGGTAACATCAAAATACAGCAAAAAAATTGTATTTTCATATCTATACTTTCCCATGTAAACAATTCCTGTTATAACAGCAACGTTACAAGTTCATGAGCGGGGGGGAAAGGTGCCCAGTACACTCATGTATGCAGAAAGATATAGTCCACAGACGTTTTAAGATGTGGTATATACTGTGAAAAAAGTTTGAGATTCCCTAATTGAAAAAATCCCTTTTCCTCCTCAAATATAGCTGTGCAGCAAATAGATGAACCTAGAATAGGAGTCATTCATAACCAAAAGGAAAGGGGACATGTGGGCTTAGCAGTGGGTTAGCAGCTGGTAAAGCTTTTTGGACATAGAACTTTCAGTGCAAAGGTATTCTAATCACATTTTTTATGTCTGGCATATGCATCTTGGGCCTTCTGTTATTCTTCCTTCACAGATTTACATTCCTGAAGGAAGTCAGGGAGAGCCGCTCATAGCGTGCTTTGGGATCTATCTTCCCATACGTTGTAGGATCTCATCTATACTACAAATAGAATTGTACTGAGGACCTGGTTACAACCCACAGTTATCCTCCAATACAGTTAAACTATGGTTCCATTTTAAAGCAGACAGCCATGTTTGGAATCAACAGCTCATTTTGTCAGCTTTGGAGTGAGCTGTAGCTCATGAAAGCTTATGCTCAAATAAATTTGTTAGTCTCTAAGGTGCCACAAGTACTCCTTTTCTTTCTAAGTTCATGTCAAGCAGACTAATTTCTGTGGGGAAAAAAACACCTCCACGTCAGAACCACCCCCCTTCTGAGGGAATCTGCAGACAAGCTCAGTGCAGTGTCATTCTTAAGAAGTCTGATTGCCATATGTAGACGTTGAGCTGGGGCATCTACACGAATCCGTTGTGGAGAAGCAGGAAGCACAGAAGGTCTATTGTGACATCTCTTTACCTTTCCAGAGCTCTGTAACTCTTTCAGGAGTCTGATTTGTCTTGTCCCCGCAAAGTGTCACCTCACTTAAAAACTACATGCTTACAAAATCAGACATAAAAATACAAAAATGTCATAGCACACCATTTCTGAAAAATTGCTGACTTTCTCATTTTTACCATTGTGACAGGGTCAGGCCAGATGGCTACAGGAGAGTAATTTTTTTTTGGAAGCAAAAACGGTATTTTTTTATTTGCATAACACACTTACAAAACAAAAGAACAGCATATGCAATGTGTAATACAGCAACCAATCACAATTGTTTTCTCATTAGCTTCAGGGGAGGGAAGTGTTCAAGCTTGCCTGGGCCCAGAGCAGGGGGCTTCCTCGACTCTCGTGGTCTTCCACCCTTCCGAGTTACCTGGTGGCCCAGAGCGAGGGGGCTTCCTCGACTCTCAAGGTCTGCCACCCTCTCGAGTTACCTGGCGCCACGCCCGAGTGTCACCAACAATTCCCTCCTCTGAAAGCACCCAATAAAAGGGCAGGCTATGGGGTGGATAACTGGGGGGGGGCACATGCACCCACGTGTGAAAGGACCCCTCTAAGGTGGTGGTGTCCACAGCAGCAATGGCTGGGGCTGAAGTCCCTTACTCTCTCCCCCAATCAAAGGGTCAAAACAAAGGGAGCCAGACGGGGACACAGAGCAGAGAGCCTCGGACAGCGCCCACTGCTCCCCAAAAGCATCAAGGGAGTCAGTGGACGCCGCCCAGAGGAACTCCACCCGGATACATGAACAGACCGAGGATCGGAAAATAGCCCCACAGTCACAGGAAACTCCATCGGGCAACCTCCTCTCTCTGGTTTTATAGATGGCCATTTTAGCCAGGGCCAGGAGGAGGTTAACTAGGAGATCCCGCGACTTTGTGAGGCCACGGATGGGGAGTGCATAAATAAAAAGGTGAGGGGAAAAAATGCAACCAAAAACGTAATAAAAGATTTGTGAGGAGCCAGAACAGGGGCTGCAGCCTAGCGCACTCCAAATATATGTGCGCCAGGGTTTCCCTCTCACCGTAAAAGGGACAAGTATCTGGGATGGGGTTGAACCGCGCCAAGTACGTGCCCGTGCTCACAGCTCCGTGAAGGAGCCACCAACTGATGTCCCCGACGGGCCTCGGAACCAAGGTGGAATATAGGCTGGCCCACTGGGGCTGCTCACCCTCCAAAGGTGGCAGAAGGGTGTAGAGCACGAGCGTGTATAGATGTTTCCTTGGCACGGTTTGGAAGCATACTGGCTGCAGTTCATGCAGCCGGCTCGCCATAAAGGGGTGAGGGGGTCGATTGGGTCTACGGGGCAGGGGTCCAATTAAAAGGTCCGGCGGGCCTGGGGTAGAGGGTGGGCGGGGCATGCCCCTCGAGCAGGGTCTGATCGAGGTAAGCTCTAGCAGCTGGCGTCAAAGCGGCGTTCACCTCCTGAAGTACGCGCCGGGGAGTACGAGGTCTGGAGAGCCCCATGCGCCGAGCGAGTGTCAGGGGATCCAGCCAGTCTCCCCGGTTGTAGTCCAGGAGGTCTCCGACTCTCGTGACTTCTGCCAGGATCAAACTCTGGCGCACCGAGCGGGACTCCGCCACCTGCACACAGAGCTGGGGGTTGCGTAGCAGGGGCTCCGCGAGGAGATCTGCCCCCTCGGTGGCTGCCACGGACCTGGTCGTTAAACACCGTTTCCAAGTCCGGAGGAGGTCCTGGTAGAAGACTGGCAGCCCGGAGAGGTCTCTTGGAAGACCTCCCGGACAGAGATAAAAGAGCTGCCGGTCATATCGGAGCCCTCGGATGCGGCGCAGGATGGCGTGCGCCAGTCTGCTCCACATCGAACTGCCTGCACTATAAAGGAGCCTCTGTAGGGCCTGGAGGCGGAAGACGCAGGCCTGAGTGTGCAGACACTTCAGGCCCTGTCGTCCTTCCTTCAGGGGTAGATGAAGAACCCCAACAGGGGCCCAGTGCATTCCTGACCAAAAGAACCCCAGAATCGATGTCTGGAGGTTGGTCAGGAAACCCGGGGCTGGGACGAGGATGTTGAGCCGGTACCAGAGCTTGGACAGGACTAGTTGATTAAGCACCAGCGCTCTCCCACGAAGGGAGAGACATTGGAGTAGTCCCGTCCATTTCCGGAGCCGCTCTATTACCCCGCCCTCTAAATTTTCCCAGTTCTCCGGCGGGGAAGGGTGCGCGGCAGAAAGGTAAACGCCGAGGTAGAGCAGCGGACCCGCGCTCCACCCAGATAGTCTGAAGCGTGGGTGGGAGGGAGCTCGCCTGCCGCCAGTCTACTACCGCCAAGCCAGAGCTCTTGACCCAGTTGACCCTGGCAGAGGAGGCTGCCGAATAGATGGCCTGGCAAGCCTCCACCCACGCCAAGTAGCCCAAGTCCTGGACCACGAGGAGCACGTCATCGGCGTACGCCGACAGGACCAGCCGCAGCTCCGGCTCCTGCAGCACCAACCCTGTCAACCTCCTGTGGAGTAGGCAGAGAAAGGGCTTCATCGCCAGAGTGTACAGCTGGCCCGAGAGGGGACACCCCTGGCGTACTTCTCGTCTGAAGCTGACCGGTTCGGTCAGGGTCCAGTTGAGCTTAACCAGACACTCTGCGGAGGCGTACAGCACCCGGAGAAAACCCACAAACAGGGGTCCGAAGCCAAACGCCCGCAGAGTGTTTAGGAGGTACCCGTGGTCCACCCTATCGAACGCCTTCTCCTGATCTAGGGACAGGAGGGCGAACGACAGACCGTCTCTACACCCGAGTTCCAAATGGTCCCAAACCAGAAATAGGTTATCAAAGATACTGCAGTCTGGGACGGTGTAGGTCTGGTCTGGGTGGATCACGTCCGCCAGCACAGACCCTAGCCGCAGCAAGATTGCTTTCGTTACGATTTTGTAATCCGTGCTGAGGAGCGAGACGGGACGCCAAATTCGTAAATCGCGGAGGTCCCCCTTCTTCGGCAGTAAGGCGAGCACAGCTCGCCTGCACGAAAGAGGGAGGACCCCGCTCTGCAGAGACTCGGCCCAGACGGTGACTAGGTCTGGGCCGAGGACGTCCCAAACATCGGTAGAATTCCACGGTCAGCCCGTCCATGCCTGGAGACTTACTAGTGGGCATACGACGGAGGGCTTCCGAGAACTCGGCCAGAGTGAGAGGCAATTCTAGCCGGTCTCGGTCACTCGCGCTGACCGTAGGGGGCTCCTCCCAGAGCACTCTGCAAAGGCCAGGGTCGGTCGGATCCGGGGAGAAAAGACTTGCGTAGAAGGCTCGGGCCCTCCCGCACATCTCCACCGGTTCCGTGAGGGGGGTGCCGTCTTCTGTCAGGAGGCAGGTGACATGTTTCTTGGCCCCCTCATTTTCTCCAGGGCATAGAAGAAGCGGGAGCCGTGATCCATCTCCCGAAGGAGGCAGATGTGGGATCGAACAAAGGTACCCCGGGCCCGATGGTCCTCGAGGGCCCGGAGCTCCTCCTGCTTCTCCCGGCACGCTCCGCAGAGGAGCGGGTCCTCGGGGATGGCGGCCAGACGCCTCTCCAGCTCTAAGACCTCCTGTTCCAACTGCTCTATCGCCGCATTTCTCCATCGGCCGGTGCCCCGGGTGTAGTCGCGGCAGAAAAGCCTGGCACGCACCTTCCCCAGGTCCCACCATCGCTGCGCCAAGGGAAAGGCATGCCGCTGCCCTCGCCAGGCCAGCCAGAATTCCCGGAAGGACGTCACGAAGCCCTCATCCTCCAACAGGCTGTTGTTAAAATGCCAGTAGGCTGGCCCCGGCCTCTCTGCATAGAGGGAGGCTGTCACAGTGGCTAGATGACGGTCAGAAAATGGGGCCAGCCGAATGCTGGAGGAGTGAGCTCGTGAGAGATGGAAACGTGAAAATAAATGCGGTCCAATCGGGAGTGGCTCGACCGATGGGCTTCCACCCGGACAAAGGTGAATGTGGAAGTGTCATCCAGGTGGTGGTCACGCCAGATGTCCACTAGGGAGTGATGTTCGACTATCTTCCGGAGGGTATCCGCGGCGGCCGGGCTCTGCTCGGTCCCCGAGCGGTCCTGTTCCTTGAGGGTGGTATTAAAATCTCCCCCCAGGACCAGGCACTCGTGAGAATCTAAGGTGCCGAGGAAGGCGGACACCCGGTGGTAGAATTGCAGCTGCTATGGACCCGATGTCGGGGCATAGACGTTAACGAGGTTAACCATGAGCCTCTCCATACGGACCCGGAGATGCAGCAGGCGACCCGGCACGGCCTCGGCGACCCCTAGCACCTCGGGCCATGGGTCGGGGGAGAACAAGGTCACCACTCCAGCCTGTCAAACCGTGGCATGGCTAAAGTAGACCCTGTCCCCCCACTCCAGCCGTCAACTGTCTTCGGCGGTTGGGTCCGTATGGGTCTCCTGCAGGAAAACCACAGAGTACCCTACCTCCTGAAGGAAGGAGAGCACCTGGGACCTGCGGAGAGCCATCCTACAACCCCGGGAATTCAACGTTGCGATGGTGAGAGGTGTCATGGGGAGGAGATTGGGGGGGATCCTCACTGGCAGGGACACTCGCATCTCCCAGCAGGCCGCGCAGAAGTCCGTGACCCATCTCGTAGGTGAGTAATTGTTCACGGAAGACGCGGACCCGCCAGTAGGCCGCGGCATCCTGCTTCCCCGTCCCTTTACCTACCCCCATGAGTGCCCTTGTGGCCCGGAGGATTTGAGAAAAGTCCCCCCATCACTGGAGAGCAAGTTGTACCTTTTTGCGGGAGCCACGGACATCCTCTAAAAACTTCCGCAGCTCTCCTCGCAGCTCATGGGGGGGTGGGGTTACGGTTTCCCAGTTGTTCCCCGGCGGGGCCCTTGGTGCAGCCCTGTGGTCCACTAAAACGGACAAGCAGGGTGCGGACCCCCGACAGGGTGCCTGATGGGCTGGAGCTTCTAGGCCCGCCTCAAGCTCTGGGGCGAGAGGGGGCGGTGGCGGGAAAATAGCAGCTCCTAATGGGTTGGGACAGGAGAACACAAAGGCCGCTCCCTGGGGGGTCATCAGTTGGGAAAGGGAAGGAAACAGCCCCGGGGGCGGCAATGACATTGCAGGAGGTAAATTGGATAGGGGCAGGGGCAGGGGCAGGGGCAGAGGCGAGGTTCTGGGTTTCGGGAGGCAGGCAGCTGGATGGTGGCGCTTCCTGATCAGGCTCAAGGGTTAAGGTGGTGGGGAGGGAGCTCTCAGTGACACTGGGTGCGCGCTCTGTGGTGGATTTAGCGGCCACAGCATCAGGAGGTGGATTGTCTTCTATAGGGCCCCCACCCGGGAAGGAAGTCGATTGCTCCACACCAACGGGGGGTGCCCCTGGTGACTCGTGTCCTGGCCACGTGGCACCGGCTGTCACCTGAGCAGGCTCAGTGGTCATCAGCGGGGTGCCATCAGCGGCTGGGTCAGTGGAGGAGTCCAGGGGCTCCTTGGAGGTGGGAGCGGAAGCAGCAATTAAGGGGAGGGAGCATGGGGAAAAGAGGGGTGGAGTGAGGTCGCCCAGATCAAGATTTGCTGGCAAGAGGTCGTCCTCCCCCTGGGCGACCGGGGTCAGATCTAAGGCCTCGATCTCCTTGAACATGGAGGAGAGGACACTTTCCGCCGCCCCGGGGTTCTCCTCGCTGGCACCCGCCACGACGGTTGCCTCGGGATTCACGGGGGCTTCGGGTAGCGTCAGGACAGAAGGGGCTTCCTCAAGGGTCTCATGGGGAGGGTCTCCTGTGGAGGGGAGACACTACCCTCTGGTGCTGCCACGTCTTTCTGGGCTGACACTGGTGGATGGGACGCACTCGTGGGCAAAGTGGAAGGGGTCTTCCAGGGGGCCTCCGCCTTGGGTGGATGAGGCGGAGCTCGAGCCTTCCGCTTGCCTCGCTTCCCCTGGACTATGGCCCAGCCCTCCATGACATCATCTGGGGGATGGTTAGCAGGGGTCGTGGCAGGGGGTAAAGGCGATGGCTCAGGGACTTGGGAGGGGAACGGTGGGGCAGCATAAGGGAGGGAGGATTCTCCCTGGGGCAGGCTCTCTCCCATGCCTGGTGGTATCTCTGCCACACCCTCCTCCATAGGCCCCGCTAGATTGTCAGCAGCGAGGGCGGGGCTCTCCCGCTCGTCTGGGCATTGTAGGGGAGGTGCCCCTTGGGCCTGAGCAGGAGTAGCGGTGGTCCGAAGAGGAGGGGAGGCGGGTTTGGGTACCGGGCGGCCAGGGTGTCGGCAGTGACAGAGCCGATGTCCTGCCGGGTCTTGGGTATCCCAGGTGCCCCTCCTTGCCAGGCTAAGGGGCGTCCCTCTGGACATGCCCCGCCGCCCGGCAGAGGTAGCACCGGGCTTACCCCGTGGAAAAGTACACCCAGTAACGGGCCCCCTGGTGGGGGACTAGGAAGGGCCCTTGGAGTGCCACTCCGTCACGCGCTGCCAATGGCAGTAAAAGTTGCACTTGCCGGCGGAAGGAAAAATTGTGACGGAGGGTGGGGTCCTTGCAGCCCAACAGGAGAGGGCTGATAACAGAAACAGGTTTCCCCAGGGTTGAAAGGGTGGGTAGCAGGGCAGCATTGGGGAGAAAAGGAGGGACAGAGGTCAGGACCAGGCGGACGCTCATGCTCAAATAAATTGGTTAGTCTCTAAGGTGCCACAAGTACTCCTTTTCTCTTCAGGTCCTCTAGCGGCTCTAGGGGGACAAACACCCCCCCCCCACTGCCAGGCCCCTTTCCACCACTTCCTGGGCAGCAGCCTCCGATGCTAAGAAAACGACCTTCCCTTACATTTTGGAGGCCGCCACAATGGCCGAGGGCCCCACCACCCTCGCCAACGCCCGCACGTAGGTCTCCATGTGGGGCGAGGCGGGCACCAGGAGGCATCGGACACCATGCTTCCTTGTCATGGTGGGAAAGGGGCCCCTGCTGCTATTGATAGTGGCGGAGGCAGTGGGTGGGAGAGATGACGAGGTGGCAGGCGGGGGGGCTGCCGCCACCTGGGCATACATTCTGGGGGCTGAGGGAGGGACATCCGCAGAGCTGGTGGAGGGGGCAGCGGGGGAGGATGCCGTGTTCGGTGGCGGGGCTGCAGCAGAGGGGGTGGCCCCTGCCATGGAGGGCCCAGTGGTTTTAGCGGGGCCCTTCCCCTTCTTCTTGCCCTGGCCTTTCCCGCCAGCTGGGGGGGCTTCCCTAGAGTCTGGGGAGGCAATGGGCATGGCAGCGGCGGAGGTCACCCCGGTGCCCCCCATTGCCAATGCCCCAGTGGGGGCGGTGGCAGGTGATTAACAGGAGTTGGGGTCAGGTAGAAAAGGACAAGCTGTGGGGTGGACAATTCGGGGGGGAGGGGGGGGCACATGAACCACCGTATGCTTGTCCCGAGAGTCCTGTTTGGTTGGCTGGTGCTTCTGGCCCACGCAGTGGAATCAGGGCGAACAGCTGATTCCAGAGGCAGATGTTAGACAGCCAGCAAAGATGGTGGAGTGGGGGAGGGGGTGAAGATCGTAGTGTGGGGGTTGGGAGGACACAGATGGATTGGGGGGCAGCTCCGTGCCACACCCCCTGTGTCCCTACGAACACAGTTAAGACACAGTCAAGGCCTCCCCCCACACGAGAGCACAGTTCGAAAGTTACTCAGTCTTAGGCCCCCTCCACGGAGATTTGTAGATTCCCCGGGTGGTGTTCCTCTGGTGGACGGCTTTTTCTCTGTCTGTTCCGAACTTTCTTTTTTGCATTCCAGAAATGCCGGAGCAAGTGGTAAGAGTCCTCTTGACCGGAGACAGGTCCGCAGACAAACAGCAAGCGGCTGGGTCTGGGGGCTGGGTCCTTCCACTCCCCCGCTCTGGGGAAGCGGGCTGGCAGGCCCCCACTCTCTCGGGGGGGGGCGGGTTTCAGCTGGAGTGGCAGCAGCGTCCGACGGAGGGCCGGGGGGGGGGGGGGAGCTAACAGCCAGCCGGCAGCCAGCCAGCATTCTAGCAACAGCAGAAAAAGAAAGAAAAACAAAAAAAAGAAAAGAAAGGGGGGAGAGCGTCTGGCCCGGTCGGGGGGGAAGCTGAAAGCAGGGACAAAAAGCAAGGAAAGCCCAGGCCAGAGGGTAGCAGCAGGAGAGCAGGCTAAGTAGGTCCCTTTTCCCTGGGTAAGGTAACAAGGAAGGTTCCAGAACTATCAGGAACCTTCTGGAGACAATTAAGACAGGCTGATTAGAACACGTGCAGCCAATCAAGAAGCTGCTAGAATCAATTAAGGCAGGCTAATCAGGGCACGTGGGTTTTAAAAAGGAGCTCACTTCAGTTTGTGGTGCATGCGAGGAGCTGGGAGCAAGAGGCACAAGGAGCTGAGAGTGTGGACTGTCGGAGGACTGAGGTGTACAAGCATTATCAGACACCAGGAGGAAGGTCCTGTGGTGAGGATAAAGAAGGTGTTGGGAGAAGGCCATGGGGAAGTAGCCCAGGGAGTTGTAGCTGTCGCACAGCTGTTCCAGGAGGCACTCTAGACAGCTGCATTCCACAGGGCCCTGGGCTGGAACCCGGAGGAAAGGGTGGGCCCGGGTTCCCCTACAAACCTCCCAACTCCTGGTCAGACACAGGAGGAGTCGACCTGGACTGTGAATTCAGAAAAACGGCCAAGCTGAGGGCTGCTGTGAAGCTCCAAGGTGAGCAAATCTGCCAATAAGCGCAAGACCCACCAAGGCAGAGCAGGAACTTTGTCACACCATGTAATTATAAAATAAATCAATTGGAATATAAATATTGTACTTACACTTCAGTGTATAGTCTATAGAGCAGTATAAACAAGTCATTGTATGAAATTTGTTTGTACTGACTTCGCTAGTGCTTTTTATGTAGACTATTATAAAACTAGGCAAATATCTAGATGAGTTCATGTACCCCCGGAAGACCTCTACATGTACCCCTGGTTGAGAACCACTGGTCTATTGTGTTTTATAGTTTAGAATTACAGGGATTTTTCCCAAAAAGGAGTGATTATCCTCTTTGGCTAGAAAAAACAGAACTTCAGTGGGCCATCAGTCACAGAAGATCATTTTTGGCTAGACAGAATTCTGTTTTTACTGCATTGTGATCACTACTCTCCCATGCTATACAAGATCACCGATCATATCTACTGCAATAAATCAAGAATTATGGTTTTAGAATTTCTTTCCTATGGGGTATATTGTAATAAAAACATGTTTGCAGCTTAGATTAAACAACTGTTTATTATTCCTTTGAGCATTTTTCAAAATGTATTATAAACTGAATGAAAATGGTTTCCCTCTCTACTTAAGGGGCTTAATTCAACAGAAAGTGCATCTAGATGGCAGACAGATTTTTCCTAAAATGACCCCTAAATCAGCTTTTTTAAGTAGAATAATATAAAACAGAAATATCAAGATGATATAGGCCCATTTGTAAAGTTCAGTAATAAACCTGTTTCTCTTTTACCAATCTAAATACATTTAACAAAATACAAGTATTGATTCAAACATCTTTTTTTATAATAATGTCGTTTCAACGCAGTACAACCTTTTTAAATCCTTCCAGCTGTTAAAAAGCCAAACAATGTTATTTTCTTCCTTTTCCTGACAAGCTCTGACTAGCCTCTACAGGATCTGCTAGTTTGCATGAAAGCAAGTTCACTCTCAATCCGGTTCTCAAACTGGGTGACAAAACCAACTGTAAAAATAAAGAATTGTATTTTTTCTGCAAAACATTTCAAAACTTCTTGTTTTCAAAGTTATATACAATATCTCACGTCTAAATGAAGCATCTTGCTTATATGCCTATGAATGTCAAAGATAAATGCTTCCATTTTATGGGAACCAGAGACTGCGTGGGCTAAGGAGGGGTATATGTTATAAAGAGTTGTGTTTAAGGAATGTTAAAGAAAAGTTAGAAGCCAGATTACAGTAGCTCTATAAGAGGCAATTTTATAAAAAAGGGAGTACTGTACAGTGCACAGTAAAGTGTATGATTTAAAAAAATCAGGAATGTTGCATCAAAGCAGAAAATGTTTTAACAATTCCCTTCTCCGGCCGCGTGGGTCTGTATTACTGTTGCCATTCCCAAGATAGCTAGAGACTCTAGATACTATCATATTCCCTTCCCCAAAGGCAAAGCCATAGTGTTGTTTTAAAAAATGTTTTAATTTACATAATTAAATATGAAAGGTAATATTTACGCAATCCTGGACACTGTACGATATAATCAAACATGTAACTTGGTCCCTGATCCTACAAACATACACATGCTTGAGCTTATGCACATGAGTAGTCCTAATTAAGTCAATGGTACTAATATGTTTACAGTTAAGCACATGCATAACTCTTTACAAGACCAGGGCCCTAGTCAGTAATGGCCAGATCCTGCAGGCCTCACTCAGATTTTGCCTGAGTAAGGCCTACAGAAATAGCCATCCTGCTGTCAAAACCCAATAGTGAGGACATTTATTTTCTTGTAATAATTAAAACAATTATTTGTATATAAATTCATACACTGTTTAACGGTCAACAAGTATACCAGGTGACTGTCTTATAACTGTTTTTCATCATTTTATTTTAATTAAAAAAAATCCTCTCTCTAACTGACACTAACAATTGGTTTACTTGTTTAGTGAAAACACTACATACTTACTTTAAAATAAATTTTGCTTCGTTCCAGAAGAAGGTGCCATTTTAATGCTGTCTTCTGCTGTTCTGTCAGAGTGAGGAACTCATGGACCTATTGAAATGATCAAACAACACACTTATTTCTGAAACACATAAAAATATACATGTGAGTGAAAATCACTTTCAGAAGATATTAGAATGACCACAAACCTAATGTCCTCAAAGGAAAATGTAAAACTCATTTCTTCAGTCTAATGTTCCAACAATCATACCTCACCAAAAAAAATGAGCAAACAGAAACGCTTCCCACCAACTGGTGGATGGAAAGAGAGATAAGTTGTTCATTTTAATAAACTTGTAAAGCTATCAAATATCACAGAGATGCACGTTTTATAAATACGTAGATATATTGACTAGAATAAACCGCTTAGTGTTCAGGGAGGCAGATTAATGGAAATATCAATTATGTCTCCAGGAAAGTGTAATTTTTAAAATGAAAAAATAGGGATTTTCTGTTGAATCTCTTTTAATCAAAGTAAGGTTTTAAGAGAATGGGCACCGTTATAAATTCTTAAATAAATTTAAACATGATTCCTTCTTTCTAGGCACTTGTTAGTTCCTAGTCTTTGACAGGTGCAGTAGCTATACAGTAGAATCTCAGAGTTATGAACCAGAGCTAAAACTGACCATTCAACCACACACATTATTTGGAATCAGAAGTACACAATCAGGCAGCAGAGATTTACAAAAAAAAAAAAAAACTAATACAGTACAGCACTGTGTTACATGTAAACTACTAAAAAATAAAGGGAAAGCAGCATTTTTCTTCTGCATAGTAAAGTTTCAAAGCTGTTTAAGTCAATGTTCAGTTATAAATGTTTGAAAGAACCATCAAAACGTTTTGTTCAGTTACAAACCTTTCCTGAGGTGTTCGTAACTCCGAGGTTCTACTGGGTAAGGAGTACAAACATAATATAGCAATAGTAGTAATTTTTGGCTTGCTTCACACAGCTGGAACTTCACACTATTAGATCAGATCAAGCAGGGGAAACTGATTTCTATTATTTACCGTGCAGCTTAATGTTTCCTCAGCTACAACATCTGAGAGGTAACATGAACGTAGAGTGCCTGTGTGATCTGTAAGATCAACTAGTAAATCAAAACTGGTAAAAACAGACTTAGCATCTGAAGAGATGTCACTGCAGAAAGTGCATGTGTTTGACATTTCATTGACCACATAGTGGCACCCTGAACTGCAAGGAACAGGAAAAGACAAAGTATCAACTACAACAGGTATACAGTTATTTATTGTCAATCTGAAATTGTTCCCTAGACCCCCTGACCTTCCTCCAAGCCCACCCCTCCAATGGATCTTCCTTCCAGCCAGAGTCCTTCATCTTTTACACTCATATAGAGACAAACTGGCCCTTACTCTCCTCTCTCCCCCCAAAGGCCAGAGAGGGCAGGCCCTATCTCTAATAATCTCTGACAAACTACTATATCTGAAACCCTCCATTCTAACAAGACCCGATTCCCCCCCCGTCCCCCGCAGAGCAGTTTCATTTTACTTTCCTGGAACTAGGCTAAACATTGTTTGATCTCAGTTGTGTTGGGGGTAAAGGAGAGGAGGGCAAAGGTCTTTTTATATAAATTTAAAATATAAACAGTTGCTTACCACCTGTTTCGTATAATTTTAGATGAATCTGTGTCAATGTTCAATGTAGAAATATAAGCGTAAATAATACCATAGACTGGTTCAGGCTTTCCCTCATTCTGCAAAGCTTTTACCTTTAACTGCTCCACAGTATAAATGTCAACTATAGTCTGCACTAAAGTTGAAAGAAAAATGTTAAATATGTCCTAGAAAACACCACTAAATAATAATAATAAAAAAAGGATTAAGTTCAAAAAGGAATATTGGGCCTGATCTAAAGCACATTTGAAATCAACAGAGACTCCCATTGACCTTAAGGGTTTTGGATCAAGCTCATAATTAATATAAAAAAAAAGTTAGGTATTTTCTTTATTGAATGTCTCAGAAGTAAGAGCTCCAACCCAGAGAAGATAAGTTTTACTCTAAAACATTTTCAAATAAAAATTTGTCCTGTTTTAATTTATTGTGAGCTTCCTTTTCTAAATAAATTAATAAATAGGTATTTTATATGCAATAGTTTGCCCTTTCTTTTTCTTATTTATTCTGTTTAGGTCTCTTGCCGCAAGGCCAGTGCATTTCCAAGAATAGTACCGTCAAACTGTTTGCAAGTAAGCATAGCCAACCACATTTGAGGTACACAACATTGTCAGACAATTTGTAAAACAGCTCAGTAATGGTCAGGTCCTGAAAGTCTTAAACAGGTGAAATTTTCCATTGAAGTCAGTGAGTTTTACCGCTATAAAAAAGCTTCAGGGACAGGCCCAAAAAGCAAATGACAGTACTACACAACCGAGTTACATTAAATCAAAGGAATATCTGGAGGAATGCTTACAATTTATGGATTCTTTTAACTGAGCCTCAGTTATATCATCCAAAGCTCCTGTTGCTGCACTCTCTTTTATGAAGTTGAAAAGAATATTTGCTTCTGGTGTGTCTTGAAAATATAAAATAAAAATTAGCTATGAATAAATGTTCCCTGCAAAAAATGACAAGCACAATGTCTGAATTTTGAAATTATTGCTATTTTTATTCTGGTAGCAGCAAGGCCACATCAGTCTGCAGTGAGCAAAGCAATGCTTCTCTCTTTCATTCTCCAACCATTAATACATATATGGGATGCACAAAGGAAGCGTAGATGGAGGTGCAGCAGAGAAACCAGAAATTATTGTTCACTCGGCACCTGATTGCCCCTTCCTGCAAGAGGGGAAAAATACTCTTAAAAATACGAGCACAATGCTGCAGTACCAATGCCATATTATCTCACTAACACAAGGACAAAGGCCTAGGAGGAGTGGGAGGACCACTTAGGCCAGGGAGTCAAAGTAAAACAGGCCCAACCCTTCCACGCAGATCTGCCCAACAGAGATTCCCCTGTGCACCATCCAGGCACCCCACTTTTCCCTGGCATCAGGAGCAGCTCCAAGGTTGTACTGCCATTCTCTCTCCTCTCATAGCTACACCTCTTTATGGAGTTCCTGTCACAGTGAAGGAACTAAGCATCTATATATGTGCCAAATGTCCAGAGACTGTGGGGCACATTCAATAGGAAGTAAACTGTGTTTAGCAGCTCTTGTCTGACTTTGTCCTCTCTCCACTCCCCAAAATCTAGAGTCCCCAACATATGATGTTCACACAAGGGTCTTCCACGGACTCGAGTGAACTAACTGGGAGCCCTGCTGCTGATCTGACGTTCTCCTGCACAGACACTGACTCAGCTCAGATCTTCACACGTTCACTCCTTCCACCCCACTCACACAATGGAATGAGAACATCTGGCCCTCAGAAACAATGCAACTGTTAATTTTACAAAACAAGTGCAATGTTATTTACAAGAGATACAAAGCCTTAGAGAATGCTTCCAACTGGTGAAGATGACTCACTGTGTGGGCAGCTAGTGTTAGATCAGGCCATTCTTTTCTTAGTTAAAATTAAATTTTCATATGTCTCTGCAAACAGACAAATTATGAATACGCTGGGCCAAATTCTGCACTCATATGCTCACATTCATTGCTCACTGAAATCAGAGATGCATGTGAGAATCTGAGGGCTGAATTTGACCCATGAACTCTACCTATTATCCTAAAAGTTATTTTTACTGGGTTTGCATTTTGTACCCAATCGAGGAAGAAAAAAAATATTCATGTCACAATGCTTAATAGGAGACTCAGCTAAGTTTTAACTACTGATTGGACAGTTGTGCTAAATACTACAATACTAGGTGTTCTAGAAAAACCATCAATAGGTGAGAGAGACAGAAATTAGCAATTGTATGTGGTGACATTTTTCTTCAGCTAAACCTTCAAAATTTGTTTTAAATTCTCATGCAAGCTAAATTTGAACCAAAAAGTTAACACTTTCACTTGAAGTATTTATCTACAATATGTGGGCTTTAAAAATCTCTTACCTGGATTAGTTGTAAAAATGGTTTTTGATATAACAGTTGCAGTCATGCAGTTCCTAAATTTGTCAAAATTTATTCTCAGCTCTGATGCAAATATTACTGGGCACAAAAACATAATTCTTTGTTATTTTAAATAAGTATCACACTAAAGATAAAAAACAGCAGCAGAAATCTTTCACAAAAACATAGAAAAGGGATACCTGTTTCTCGTGGCATCCAACTTTGCGCAAGCTGGATAGATTCATTATCCCAACTAAATAAAAAAAATCTCTGTTTATTTAATAGTGAAAGCATTGGGAACATGGGTGACAAAACATGAAAAATAGTAGGTGTAAGCCTTTATGCCATTAAGGAGCATTTATTCCCCTCATCCTTCCCCAAAATATTAAACAAAGATCTAATTATAGGTTAAAATGGTCAGAATGACCCCAATCCAGCCTTTAATTGTACATGAACACTTCTGTGTGCATACCATTATTTGTATATGCAAACTACTGGGTTTATACAACCTGTATTTGTATGCCATGTGCACAAGCACAAATGCTTTTGGGTGTACAAATTATATCACCTGTACACCCAAATGGTTATGCAAACACAACTATGGGCACATTTTGAAAATGTAGCCCACCAAGTAACTACAAAACTTTCCTATGTTATCTCTAAGTGTTTGTTTTCATTTTAATCCCATTTTACCCTAACTCTACTCCCCATTATTAACTCTGCTTTAGTCTTTTATCATCTTTTATATTCCCTTTTTAACTGTTTGGTTTGTGGAGGGAATGCACTGCACTTACAGCTATTTTTAAATGGCAAGTGCTGTATAAATGCATATCTAATAGTATGTTTACTTGATATTTGCTAGGAGATTTAATTATAAAACAGTTTACCTGTGAATGTGATGATAGGCACGTATAAGTACATTCATGCAAAGGTAGACCTATGTTTGGGGGCAAACAGTACATCTCTTTGCATAAATAAAATGTCTATTGGTCTGATTGGCAACAGTTTCTTTATTATTCCATACCACTGATGACCTTTCATAATTTATTTGTAGCTCAGCTTCACTCTGACACTCTTGAGCTGTAAGTTTGTCAATAACTCCTAGAAATAGATAACCTATCCAAGGTCACGATCAGATATCCTTTATATGTAATATTGTTTAATGGATACTGCTGCCATGTAATAAATACTGCTGCCTCATCAGAGTGGCCACCCAATTAATTAACTAACTACAAGATTATGGCAGTATTTGCGACATTCAATTTATTCTCTCTGTATCTACCCGGGCTTTAATTTGTGTATTTGAATAATGATTTAGTACATAATTTACCAAATCATTGCAAAGGACAACTCTGTTTCATCATACAGCTTTACTTCACACCTCTGACCTTTCCTTTTGTCTGAAGTGGTAAAGTACTTTGGCTCCCCAACCTTGAAAAGAAAAATATTACTATTCACCTAAAATATATAGAAGAATTAAAAAGAATCAAGCTAGAAAGGAAGAGTCAAAATGATTAAAATATATAAAAAATGACAACAGGCAAGAATACAGAATGAGTTTGGATCCCTGACTGTCTTAGCTAATAGCCACTGATGGCCTACCCTCCATGAACTTATCTAATTCTTTTTTGAACCCAGTTATAGTTTGGCCTTCACAACATCCCCTGGCAACAAGTTTCACAGGTTGACTGTGTGTTCTGTGAAGAAGCAGAGTTTGACAGTGTTGTCTTTAACCCCCAGAGAAAACCCCCAGTTTTATTTCATAAAAACTGAATGAGTTATATATGTGAAGGTATCCATGGACACTCTGGTTTACTTTGAAAGAAATGTTGATTTCCAGATATGCATATCTTCTATGCATGTGCTGAGATGATCCCAAAACAGTGTGTGATTTGGAAGGTTTCCATTCTCATAAATCTTCACTGAAATCACCTATACAAAACCTACTTACTGAAAGTACCAGGATTTGGCCTAGCATATACACTTGAATGTATTTCAGAAAAGCAGGACTGGTGTTCATAGACAGACCATCAGTACAGTAGTTGCAATAAATTCCTGAACATATCTGGGGCGCTTTTGTGATCTCAAATATGCAGGTATACCTTGTGTTCTCAAACCTCTTGATATTATATTTGCAACGTAGATCTTTTAAGCGACAGTATGTGCTGGTGTGTGCCTGCAATTAGAGCTTTACACAACCCAAAGAAGTCCTAGCATCCCAAAACTTAAATATTATATTTATTAACTAATTTTACAATCTAATTTTTACTTTATAAAAGTGGACTTGTATGTATATGAACACTGAAATAAGTTATCCCCTTGTATTTTTGTATCAGATAAAGCAACATATTATATACATCAATCCTTATGTTTCATTTTCTTATGAATATTAAAAAATAATGTCACTTGTTACCCTTACTTTGTATTAACTCAATCCATATGATTGCAGACCAAGACAAAAGAAAATAATTGCTTCAGGCAGCCATGACCCTGTAAATCTAGATCTACACTGACATCAATCAGGGCTTCAGCAGAGAAACAAAAAACCCTCTTCATTTTATTGTAGCACTTCTAACTTACCGACTTCACTGCGGCAAGCACATTAATGATTCTTCCATCAAGGCTTTGCCCATTTGCAACAATGTCACCCAGAGAATAGTAATCGTGAGGATCCTTTACAGGTAGATGCAACAGGGAAAGCAGCTTGGTGTCCACTTCATAGCAGCAACAAATTTTGACAACTGAATGAGTCTCACTGAGCAATAATTTGTAGCAGCTAAATTGAATACATAAAAAAGTGTTTCACACATCACCAGTAAACTATCCTGTGAAAAGTTACATCAGTTCATAGCGAACTATGTCAGCTGATTTTTTTTGATAGGATTATTACTGAGGATGATAAAAGGTTAGGAAATGCAAATTGTTACATCTTGATAACAACATGTCAGTTCTTCGTCCTCAGGAAAAATGACATGATTATGTTACGCTTCATAGATATTTACTACCAAGAAGTCAACATGCATTATTAACAGTGTAAAACATAAATCCAGCACTCTTTCAGCACTTCACAAGTAATTTTTATTTTGTGATATATACTCCATGTAATGAAACATTTAAAAAGTGCTTTACAAAGTGTTAAATTACATACTGTTAGGGTAGCAGCTCAGTGACAATGTCTATAGTACTTAGATTGTAAACTTTTTGGGACAAATACCAGTAATACAACTACTACTAAAACAAACACACAAACACACACACACACACACACACACACGCGCGCGCGCGCGCCAGGATAAAGGAGTTCCCTCTCCACAGATTCAAATGCCTGAAGAATATATGAGAAAAGGAAAAGATCCTTGCTTTTCCTTCTCAAACAAACAACCCTCAATCGATATCCCATGCTGGAATTTGGGTAGATAAGGTTTGATTCAGTTGTTCAACATCTGTGACAAACTCAGGTCTGAGTGAGGACTTACAGGGCTAGTTAATCTCATTGTGCCATCCCAAAATTTCAGATACCTTTCACAAAGTTAACTGAAACCAAAATAATGGTGACACCATGTAAACTATTTTTAAAAAATAATGCTATATTGTACTAAACTGTCTTCCAGCTAAAGACATGCAAATGGATTTTGACAGGATTAAACATCTTTCCATAAAATTATTCAGTGTTTAATTAAACACAATGAGGCACAGTCATCCTTGGAATAAATTCAATTAACTTCAACATACTTTACTGCAGACATAATGTAAGTCAGGCTTAGCTACTGAGGATCTTTACTATATTACTACAAAAGCCAAAGGTCCACATCATGACTAAATATATTTTTCTTGTAAGTCTGTTTGGCAGAATATATGACTATATATTGTTCAGGACACACAAGTGAATGAGGACAGACACATGGATACATTTTAAACAGCAGGCCACAACTTTATTAAAATGTAACATCACTATCTGCCCTGTTTCCCCATAACAGGCATGTGAAGTGGGTCCAGTGTGGGTTTTATAGGGCAATTACCATAAAGCTCACAACTCTCAGGGTATACTTTTCACTGCCTACCCCAAGGATTCAACTTGCTCTTCTGAATCCTCTCACCTTTCCCCCTGCAAAGAGGATAGAGGGTCCCAAAGAGGGACCCCATTCTGCAGGGACTTCAGGTCTCCCTTTTTTCCCCACAGATCTAGGATCCACCAGCGAAATCCTACATCTCTGATATTCTGGTTGCTGGCTGTTTGGTCTTTTATCCACATTGGACACTGGCCATAAATTGTGATGATGAACATTCATAAAGTTCCTCACATGAAATTCCTAAATTCTACATCTATTTAACATAATTGTGTCTCCTGGACAATATGAGGAAGGAAGGGACCAAAAAAAAAAAAAAAAAAACCAGGCCACAGCCAATGTGTCCCTGATGGAAAAAATTCCTTCCTGATCACTTAAACAGTGATCGGTTAGACCCAGAGCAACCTAAAAACATAGTTCCTATATAACATAACAACAGGGAGAGGGGGTGGGTTCAGCTAAAAATAGACAAGAGGCTTGTAAAGCGCCTAGGCCATGGTTTAAGTAAATGACTGGGGGAAGCAATAGCCAATCTCTCTAGCTGGCCAATGGGCAGCAGAGCACTCAGTACCCCAGTACACACCCACTTTTAACAAAGTTGTCCAGCTCCTTACAGGTCCAATCAAGTATCCCAGCCATTAAATCAGTGGTGGTAGGGTATGGAGGAAAGCATGGATGCATGAAATTAATCTTGCAATTTTCCAAGGGAAAATTGCCTTATAATAACTGTGTAGTCTGACAATTATAGACAATAATAATCATGATCATTCCACAAAAGAAGCTGGAAGTCTACTTTAAATTTACCTAGGAGTTGTGGGATTGAATTTTTCTTCCTTTTCTAGCTCCTTTGTTTGTACTAAAGGATTTTCAATTGTCACTGAAATGAAATATAACATTGAAAAGTAATATTAAATTATTTTAAAAGGAAGAGTACAGATATGTACAGATAAATGTATCTGGGCAATTATTTATTTGTTCTAGGTTAGATTGCAAAAATTGACGGTTCTTACAAATAATTTAAAAGTGCTTTAAGAGTGAAATTCTCACCTGTGCAGAGGGGTCACACAAGGACAATATACTATGTCTCACTTAAGCCCTCAAAATATAGCTTATGTGGAACTAAAGTGGTGCACAGTCCTTGTGCAGGCTTTTTTTCACCCTGTAGGCCTGATCCAAAGACCACTGAACACAATGGGACTCTTTCTACTGATTTCAAGAGACGTTGGCACAGGACAAATAAATCAACAGCTGTAGGGATTTTTTTAGCGGATTGTGTTGGGGATTTTTTTGGTGGAGGGGAGGGGTTGTGTCTAATCATTTAAAAAATTATAACTGTCATAAAGAAGTAAGTAAAAATGCTAAATTATCTTAACACACAATTCACTTTTAATGATTAATAATAATTGAGCACAATATTAAAATGTGGATCCATTAACTATGGATGGGTTCTGAGTGGCAATATTCAACGTTTATATCTGTGGGAGGGACGCTGTTGACAACTGTTGTAGCTTTGACTTTAAATTCTAAAAGGTTTACTCCCTCTTCCTCTATACTTATATAACTGAACAATTTGTTTCCAATTAAATTGTTCTCATAATCATCAGATGAAAATATAGTAAAACCGCAAATGCATAACACTGATTTACAGGAAAAAATATTCAAACAGAAATATGTTAAGAGTAAACTCCAACTCACCACAGTCACCTACTCTAAAACTTTCTGAAAGTGACCTAACATACTCCTCTCTGCCCCAAGAATTTACATTTATAAAGTAAGCTGGTGAATCTCGAATGGTAAAACTGAAAGTGTATCTCTCAGATCCAATGTCTAAAAAGAGAAACAATGCTTTTAATGTCAAATATGCATCAAAACATGTCAATTTAATCTGATATTAGTATTATTATACTTGACCAGATTTTGCCATAACTTTTATTTAAAGTGTTAAATAAGGTAGTGTACAGAAATTTGGTAAATACCACTAGAGGTCAGCAGATTTTTTAATTATGAAATTTGGTGTTCATGAATGGGAGCTGTCTGGCACCAATAAATACTATGGTTCAAACAGATGCTGTGCAAGTCTCCCCACACTACTTTGGCAAAGCACTTGTCATCCAACTTTTAATGGAGTATTATATTCTGTAACATCACATTTAGGAGTGTAATTCAGTAGATATGCACCAAAAATGTAATGTGTACATCAGAGAAAGATTTAAGATCAGTCAACTATAAAAATATATAGCAGTGCAAAATGATAAAGCAACACTAAACAGAGAACATATTGAGCTAACTTCTCTTTGGTATAGCTCCACAGCAGCCAACAGATAAGAGAATTTGGCTTACAGCAACCTCCCCAGGAATAAAACTGGCATGAAGAAGTGTAGCTATGAGGCAAAAAAAGCTCATGGGTTGAGATCCTCACCTCTGCTCCAACCCCTTTACACTGCTCAAATGGGCTGGAGCACTGATGCCCCCAGGGCAGGCAAACAGCCTTAAGGCTGCCTCTGGAGGACCTGTTCGCAAACCCTTGCAAAGACGACATGCCTGGGGACAGAAGGGACTCATTGCAGGGCAGGGTCAAAGCTCTGCAGAGATTCCAGGCAGCAATGCAGCCAATAGGGTAGTCTGGAGAAGCCACAGTAACTTAATTATACCAGGGGCCTCTCCAGCGCTTGGAACAGTCAAGTATCAGGAGGGAGCAAAGATGACAAAAAGCCACCTTCACTCCCTCCTCCCGCCGGGCTGCAATTTCTTTGCTGAATACAGAATCCCATCCATGAAGCTGTCTTTGGATCATGCTGCACTGTAACATTTGTTATTTGTAAGTTTTCAATAAAAACTGTATGGTGATCCACACACAGCAAGAACAATTCTGATTACAATTACATGAACACATATCTTGGTATGTATTGTGAACCACTGAATTTAAAAGTTATGCAGATACTTTCCTAGAGAGGATTCTTCTCCTTGGGAGTGCCAGCAGCAGGACTGAGCATTGAATGTCAGGGAGACTGAAGTATCCTCTCTCCCTGAAGGCATTTCCTAACAATATCTGTGCCATACCTGTTCTCTGGATAAACAGACAACCTCACTCTTCAGGGCTGTCAGTTTGGTACCTTTCAATTCCAATAAATTACATACAAAATACTGTTTTCATACAATTTAAAAGGTATACAATCTATGAATCTGTGCCATTGAGATCCAAACAGCCCTATTTGCTTCACTCTTCAAATACATCCTTGACGCTTCTATTAAGACAAAGAATTAACATAAAAAACAGCAACATTTCTGGAATGTTCTCAATTAGAAAGGGGCCAAAATTGGCATCATCCCCCCCCCCCCCCCCCGCATGCCCTGAGGTGGGGTTAGGAACTATGGATCTCAAGCACCTCTGCTTTGGGGTTTTGGAAAACAAAACTGATGAGACTTTTGCCAAGTTAATGCTGTTCCTTCTGTTTCCGAAAAAATAAGCTTGATCTTTTCTATTTTTTTAACCAAAGAAAACTAAATATTTTTTGTTTTACTCATACAAGCCAAAGTTACACCACATGAGAAACTGAAATTAAAAAAAGAACTCTACTTTTTCGGTCTGGAAAACCTTTGACATCTGTTTTCCCAATAACTACACCGATTATACTCTGAAAAACAAAAAACATTATAGAATACAAATATTAAACACAGGTGCATATGATAAATTAGATTTCATGGACTTGTTATGCTCTGATGATAATAAACATACAGTATTATTGACTGATAACCATTTTAATGTATTTATTCCACGGTGCCATATCAACTAATGGCTTAAGCAGAAACATTCAGGTTTTATAAGAAAAAAAAGTAGAAACTAGTACAAAATGGTAAAAGAGGCCGAAACGTTTGCCTGGGTAAAAAGCTGTGGGAAGAAAAAAGGTTACCTAAAAATGTCTATAATTTTGGCAGTCTTCCCCTCAGATAGGCAGGGATAGATGGACTATGTTGTGGGCATGGTACGTGGCTCCCCAAAATGTACTGAGCCAAGATCTGCTTAAATTCACAATGGAGAGAGACCCTGTGGCTTTCAGCCTCATTGTTATTATTTATATTACTGTAGCAGTCATTGACCAGGATCCCACTTGTGCTAGGTGCTGTACAAACACAAAAAATGGTCCTTGCCCTAAAGCATTTACAATCCAAGTATAAAAAAAGACAACAGATAGATACAGGCAAATGGGGAGTATACAAGGAAAGAATCCACATTGGTCAGCATGGTAAGCCGTGGTATTAGCACACAAGCAGCCTAACCATGGTCAAGTTTTTTGTGGGCATCACAGAAAAGGAGGTTTTGGAAGCAGGATTATGAGGTAGCTTTGCAGATGGTTATGCAGACTGCCTACCAAGGGTGAAAGACAGCATGGGAAAAAGCACAAAGGTGGTTGTTTGAAAAATTTAACAAGTGGGCAATGGAGCCTGGCATTGTGGGCTGACCGGAGCCAGGAGTCAGCATCTCAATAGTGGATGAGAGGTGGTAAATTGAAGAGGATAGGGTGTGAAGGGCCTAAAAAGTGAAGAACGTCAAGCTGCCTACCGCTTCTGCAATCTTAGCATCACCAGTTTAGTTCCCACTAGTTGACACACTGCCATTAGATCTCTAGGACCATTCCAGTGGTCACAGAGCATGTATCATTTATATTTGCATTTTGGAATGGACAACATCTCTGCATAGCGCTTGCACTTACATTCAATGGATGTCCTGCAATTTTGTTGTTCCAACAACAAATGGAATATACGACCCAGTTAATTGGTATTTGCAAATGTAACAATTTAGTGGTCAATATAGGTTGAATTCTGCACTAATTTACAACCTCAAGCTAGTCACCTATTTTTCTGGAAGTACACAGGGTAGGTCTGCTCAGAACCTAAGCCCATGTTTATAGTTTACTTTCAGTCACTAGGTGGAGCACGGTAACTGTCCTATCCTATAGTTATTTAAAGGATTTCATTAAAAGCATGTGTTTAATACAGTGTAACTTCCTTGAGGTCTTCAGCACTTTCTTTCATAAAGCATTTTCTATCAATCCACATAACATAGTTTAGTTTTTTTAAGCCAGGCTGGATGGCAATTAAATGAGCTTGCAACACATCCTGTATGTCATTGCTGGTAATAGGGAGTTAGTTCTTGGAATCTGAACAAGTGATTTAATGTCTTCTTAAAAACTTTAACCTGAAGTATAATTAATTTCAGCCTTTCCTAACAAAATAAAATTACACTACAGTAAACTAAAAACTAATTTTAACTAATTAAAATACGTACTCATTAGTTTAACATGTTAAACATGTATTGATAGATTTATTGTTTTTTAAATTATCTGCCCATCAAAAGCTAATTAGAGAGTCAGGTTTAATTTGTAGTAATCGGATGTTTCTCAGATGAAAACAATCTGCTGTGCTCAAAAATTACAATTTTGCTTTTAAAAGAGAATATATTTTAACTGAACTGGTGGATCAATTTATTTGTGAGTGATGACAAATGACAAAGACTTGAATGCATTTTGCTGGGACAGGAAGAATTTATGAAAAGTTGAAAAATGTCAGCACAAAGTACCGAGGTGTGTGTAAAAATATCTCATCTGGTTCAGTTCCTTTTGTGATTACCCAGCTTTCATTATTTAAAATAGACAAGAACACCGGACTAAATTGTCCTCTCTCATAGAAAAGCTGTGGCAACAGGAAAAGTACTTGGAAAATTCCATGTGTTTTCAACTCTGTTTCAATATAGCCCAGAATATTAAAATCTAAACTTGAAAAGCAAAGAATGAAAATTAAATAAATGCATTGGGATTTCCTATTTTGATAATACAAAGTCAATGAGCTAAAATGCAAAGGACAGTTATGCTGTGTATATATCATAGGCCTAATCTTGCAAGCTTTACTCTCATGAATACAGTAGTCTTGGTCCTCACTCAAAGTGTTAACAGTTAAATGATAGAAAATATAATATAGATATATACATTAATAAATCTAAACACGGATCATAGAACTAACAAGCCGTACTAAATTTCACTGCTTAGTGAAATTGCTTTTTGTTGCACCTCATTCCCCTTCCTTTTTCTGTATGGTATCTTAATGTATTCTGAGGCTGAGTCCTTATCTTCTTATAATCTATTAAGTGTCTAGACCATTTTTTGTTTTAAATAATTAAGAAATAATAATAAACAAACCCATTGGGTATATAATCTTGAAATCTTTACTCCCACTGATGTCAGTGAGAGTTTTGTCTGAATAAATAAGGACTTCAGAATTTGCCCAGTGGGACTACTTATTTGAGCAGACGTTGCAGGATCAGGCCCTGTGTCCATAACTTGTAGCCAGAGAATATCACACATCCCTGATGTGTTGTGACTACATAGTGTTGTCTCTGTATGTGTAATCACTAATTCACCATTCATTTAAAACGATACAAAGAGGTCTCTGATACTTCCAGATAATGAATTGCCCAGTCAATATCTATACTCACACTACCGACAAGAACAGCAGCAATTTTCATTTTCCTGGTGTGTACACAAAGAAGGTACGGTACTTTATATCTTATAATTATACTGACGCTCTGAGTTTCTAAATACATGTCAATTACATAATTTTGCAGTAATATAATATAGTCAGATACAATTTCATTTGAGAACAAAAGTGCGACGTTGCTGAGACTTACAGGGCGAGCCAGATTTGGATGCAGATCTGAAAGCGCAACAAAGTTCTGGGTTGAAATGGAGTAGGCCATTCTTTATCTGTAATTTGAGAAAACGAATTTAAATCTAAAAATCAAAACAAATCACTTTGAACTATTCATACTGAAATTGTTAATAGAAGTAATTTTCTTTAAGAAATTTATTTTGACATGAAGAAGTTTGGTAAACAGCACCTCTCTTCTGTAAAAGTTTTAAATGCATTTCAGGGCTTCTCAACTAACAGTTTTCTTACTGTCCATGTTTGTATACATAGTCATTAATTTCATTTTCCATCCACATTTCCCACAGATATTTTGGGGTTTTAGTACTGAATGACTCTCTTAGGCCCTGACCTTGCAAATACCCACACGGCTTTTCCTACATAGGTAGTCCCATTGAACTTAATGGGATTGCTCACATACATAAAGTTACTCAGATGCGTAAAGTGTTTCTAGAGTTTTGGCCTTAATTTGAAGTTATTATTAAATACATATTATTTTAAAAAAATGAAGGCCCTATTTCCATAGGCTTATTCTGCAGCAGCATGTTCTACTTCTGGCAGTATGAAAAAGAATTTCTAAGGGATGTTCAGTGCTAGAACACACTTTTTTCTCATCCTCAATTTTTTATTTATTTATTTACTAGCGTTTTGAAATTAACAACAATGTAATTATTTTCAAGATTCAAATTTTGATTGTAAAGGGCCCACTCCTGGGAAATACTGAGCACCCAAGACTCCCAGTACTGGGAGTGTGCCAGTGTTGGGCTCTAAAGGCTTTGTTAGCCTGCCTGAATGCCTTTTGTAATTTCAGTGTTTCAATTCCAGGGCAGCTCCCTGAGGCATTTATTGATACTTTGCAAAGCGGTATCAGATTCCCTCTTTTTATATAAAGAGCCATCAAGATGTCTAATACATAATAAGACATATTATATGTACAAATAATAGAATAATTGTCAGCATTTTTCAGAAGTCAGACCTGTAAAGTCTGGAGACATCATCCTTCTTACAACTCACAACAATTGATACTTTGTGAGAGCTTTTAGTTGTTTTATCCTGCACCACCACCATTATATCTTTCGTAGTCACTGGAAATCTCTCTCACTTTCCTTTTTCCAGATATTATATATTTATATATTACTTTTCCTTTGACAGCTCATATGAGTTTTTAAAGACATTTTGTTTGATAGTTAAGGTGAGACTGACGGCAGTAGGAGTTTTGCCTGGTCTTTTGTGGCAGGTCTTTGTCAACATCTAATTCACCTTACTTTCAGGATGTCAGACACTAAATTCACTGATTGTTTTCTGTTAATTATAGAAGATTAGGTAAGCTTTCGAGAGCTCTTTGAAATGAGCAGTTAGTTTATTTCTCCAAAATGAAATCAAATTTCCCAAGGCAACTACTAAATATCATCATCATGACATCATATGAAAATTAACATGATAGGGATGCAAATAGCACTATGAAGAGTAGCAGAGGGAGATAAATACAGTACTTCCTATATGGAAGCTCAGAACATCCGTACACATTTAAGGAATTTTAGGATTCTCAGATTATGGTTTAAGTAATTTTCGAGATCTTCATTTTCTCAATTGATTATGATCTCTTATGAGAATCACAACAGAAACCTGTAGTGATTCCAAGCTATCTCCGGTGTCTCTAGATAGTATGTTCAAAAATTACCACCGGAGGCTCTAGCTTAATAAGAGTTAATGCTAAAGGATTTCACTACTATGTGGTCCACAATCACATCTTTCTTCAAACTCCAGAACATCTTATTTATACTTTTACCTTTTTAGTGACTAATCAAAAGATAGAACTTGTAATTTGTTGTGGCTGATCCTATTAAAAGAAAAGTTTATAAAAACAAAAATCAAATCAAATCATGCTTAGATATTGCAATGATTTTACAAAGATGTACAGAAATAAATAAGGAGAAAAAGATAAAAAATAATTCCTATAAAATATCCACTCCTTTCCCCCCCCCCCCCCAATTCCACTGATATGGAAGTTACATTTGTAACATCATTATCTTCTGCTTGTAGCTTTTGTTGTACTGAAAGTTTAATGTCCCCAACTACCAAAGCTATAATATGAGCACTGAAAGTAACATTCAGATTCGCAGCCATCTGGTTTGTATACCCATGAGGCTACTGCAGAAGTCCAAGAAAAGTAAATGAATGGTACTTCTCACCCTTGTTGTTTCCTTTTTCCTCCTTGTCACACCTACAGCAATTCTATCTGGATCTCTCAGAGGGGAAAAAGTAGTATGAATTTTGTGTTTTGTTTTTTAAAAAGATGGATCATAGATTCATCAGAATATCCTAACATGACATCCATTTATTCCACTGTCCTGTATTCCCTTCTCTTACCATGGATAGAAAATATATAATAAAATATAAACCATTCTAAAACCATAAACTAACAAAATACTTTATCATAAACTTGGCTTGACAAATGAATCAAAACTTGTCATCTCCCACTGTATTTTGTTTTTTATTCTTTATTACACCAAAACTTACTTTGGGACAGACAATTTCTTGGAAATGTTAAATGAGGCATCCCTAGATCCCATAACAACATCTGGATTCTGGACATTCTTGCCTGCTTATAAATTTTAGTCCATCAACTATTATTAAATGAATATCACAAGATCCTGAATGCTGTGATTAACAATGACAAGCTAATAGTATATTATTTATTTAATACAACCAGGAAATGCTCATCTACATGAAATGGGATTCCTTCAGAGTGACTTCACAAATCATACAGCTTATGAAAAGAAAAAATGGCTCTAAAAAACAAGAGCAAGACATTTAAAGCAGAACAAAACTAGAAACAATTCATCTCTAGAACAATGTGCTTTAGTCCCACTGACTTCAACAAAACTTAAACATGTGCTTAAAAATTAAGCACACACTTAACTACTTTCCTGAATCAGGACCAGGTTCAAGGATGATGTTCCAATCACAGGGGCAAGGGGACACACAAATTTATGAAACAGTGATTTTAAGCAAAAAGGTGAATTCTCTATCCTCCTTCACAGAGGTCTGTTTTTCCTATAATGCTCCCAGATAAACTGCAGTAACATCAATGAGAGTAACTTTTGTGTGATGAAAAACAGATTTCCTCATTTTCTATGAAATACGTTATACAGAAGGTACTAAAGCAGACTGCGCATCAAAGAAAAATATCTGAAAAGCAAAGTAGAAAATCTTTAAAAGCATTTTAAAATGAAAATCTCATGGAAAGATTTCAGAGATTTATTTTAGAACTACTGTTTACTATGGCCCAAATCCTTCTCCTATTCAATTAAATGGAAAAATTGATATTAACGTTAAATGGGAAGAGGCTCATGCCCAAATATATCTCCAAGGCATCTATCAATGCTTTCCTTAAACACACTGTTAAATAATTTACCACACACTGAAACGGAATTCAGTAAAAAAGATGAACTCAAATGACCTATGTATCAAACAGAAATTAAACAGGCTATTAAAGATTTAAAAGTAAAAAATGCTACTGGCTCAAACAGCTAAATTGTAACATTCAATACCATGAATCACTTGTCTTTTAATGAGAAATAGAGGGCCCAACCCTGAGGTACTGAACACCCTCAAGTCCTATTGAAGTCAATAGGAATTGAAGGTACTCAGGACCTTTTCAACTCCTCCCAGGACCAAGCCGTTACTGAACAGGGAGGATAAGGGCATTTTTCCACACAGGGTGATATAATTATGTTGGAAAAACTAAGCAGAAATATTTGATGGGTCAAAAGTATCAACCCAGCTCTTTAATACATTTTATACCACGCTCTTCTATACACGTCTTGATCAAGTGACATCTCGTTACTTCAAAGGGGAACCAAGGTAACTCTCTATGGCTAGTGGTGTAGGTACCAAGAAATAAGACAAGCCCCTTTTACTGAGAAGAGCAGACCCGCCCTCTGCCCTGTCTGTCACCGGTGGACTGGTATACCGGCAGTGACGTCCAGGACCTGCACGCGCTGGGTAACGGGAACCCGCGGAGGAGGAGCACTGGAGAGTCCCTCCGCCTCTTGGAATAGAAGAAGCGGACTGAGAACCCTCCGATGGTGACGTCCCCAGGAAGAGGAGCAGGTAAGGTGACACACGCCTTCTTCTCTCGTCTCTTCACTTCGGGAAAGGCGGTATCCCTCGACGACGCACGGATGCTGCGAAGGCCTGAACCACGCACGCACAGTCACTGCGCCACTTGTCTGTGGTCCCAGCTCTTTTATGCAGTTTTTTGGCGGGAAAACATGGCACGGTCCCAGAAAAGGCGGGAAACAGTCTGAGGTAAAATTGTTCTGGAGATCGCCCAGTGGCGGGAAAAACCAGTTTGATCAAGTTATAACTAGGCCAGGATGACAGGGCACAAAGGGGGTCGGGGGGGTCACAAGATGGAGTTTACAAAATGGGGATTCAGACTCCATTTTGAACTGCTGCTATATCCTTACAAATTACATATTGGGTTTAACATACACATATTTTAATAAACTATAACAGTATAACAAATCACACCCAACACTCTCATCCCTTATCCCTCAGTTATCCTTTACATATTTTATTATATTGATGTAACATCACTGCAGTAATATGGGGGTGGGTTGTTTAGTTTGGTTGTTGCACTTGTAAGAGCAGTTATGCAAGGTCTTGGCAGCACTGCTGTATGGACCTGATCCGACACTATTCCAGATAGGTTCTTATACTGCGCTCGTCACCTTAGTATCTGAGCTCCTTCCAGTAATATGCTAACTAAGCAACATGACTACACATCTGATATATGTTGTTTGTCCTCTTGTCCTCTCCCTAGAGGGAGAAGCAAGTGCCGTGTCTTGTTTCAGTTGAGTTTTTAATTTCTGTTTGGTTGTTTTTTGTGTATATATAAAAATAGCCTACATGCCACCGTTACTCAATCTGAGGTGCCAATGAAGTCAAGAGGGGCTTTGCTGGAGTCCGAGTCGGGAGGACTGGGGCGGTAAGTGGTTATTGTTAGAGCCAGGCAAATCCGCGGATATTTGCGGTCCATTTTTGCGGATCAGATGCGGATACAAATTTTGTACCCGTGCAGGGCTCTAATTATTGTCACTTATTCAACATTTGCCAAGATGCCGTAAGGAGCAACGATTATTGGGGTGGTGACACCGGCTCAGCCAGTCCCAACATAACAAGGAGCTCTGCCTGCAAACCCACACCGACCTATGGCCCATCCTTACTGCCCTGCAGTGGCTGCCCTTGGGAGGACCAGAGGGTTGGGGCAACAGGGGCGGGTGTCAATGGGGCCAAGGGTGGGAGGGCAGGGAGTGTGTGGGTGAAACAGAAGGGAGCCTCAGGGCGGGCTGGTGAGGTCCCTGGGGCAAGAGGACGAGTACAGAGGTGGGGGGCCCCATGGGGTCCTGGAGAGGGGCACCCGCAGGGTGGGGGCCCCCCACCTCTATGCACCCCCTGCACCCCAGCCCTTGGGAGGCCCCCACCTCCGCATGCCCCCTGCACCCAAGCCCTTGGGTGGTCCCCACCTCCATGCACCCCCTGCACCCCAGCCCTTGGGAGGCCCCCACCTCTGCATGCCCCCTGCATGCCAGCCCTTGGGAGGCCCCCACCTCCACGTGCTCCCTGCACCCCAGTCCTTCGGGGGGGCCCCACCTCCCACACCCCCTGCACCCAAGCCTTTGGGGAGCCCCCACCCTCCACGCACCCTCCCATCCCCCAGGCCTTGGGGAGCCCCACCTTCGCATGCCTCCCATCCCCCCATTCCTTGGGGGGCCCCCACCTCCGCGTTCTCCCCACACCCCAGCCCTTGGGTGGTCCCCCAAGGGGCGGAGGTCTCCAGGAGCCTTGGGGTTCTTAGGGGAGGGAACCCCCACCCCCCAGGGCGGAAGCGGGGGAGGGGGATCCAGCAGCTCACCAGCAGCGGCACCCCTCACCCGCCGTCTCTCTCCCTCGCGATCTGCACGCTCTCTGAGTGGGAAAAAGCACCAGCCTGGAGGGCAAGTCGCTGAGTCTCTCAACCCCTGCGGCAGGGCTTGAAAGCCACCTGCACGTGCAGATGCAAGGCGCAGGCCCGAAGGCCCCATTCAGCAAAGCACATAAGCAGGGGCTTGACTATAAGTATGTTTGAATCCCGTTGCAATCCAAAGAGCTTGGCCACAGGAACAGAATGAAGCACATGCTTCAATTTAAATATGCATTTAATCCCAGTGAAATTAATGCGACTACTCATGTGCTTAGTTTTAAGCACATGTTTAAATGCTTTGCAGAATCAGGTCATTAGTGCAGAGGTTACAAGACAGAAATTACCTAATGCTGAAGAAAAATTATCATTTGTCCAATGTTATCGCACCAGTCACCTTAAAGAGAAGCTGTTCTTGTTTTCCTACAAAAAGATCATTTGCTTTCTCTTCCTAGTCAAGGTCTTTGCAAATATTCCTTCCCCTTCTTGGAGTTATTTTTAAAAAGTATTTGTATACAGTTATAACTGTAGTTTCAATTTGCTGTAGGCAAATTGTTCTGTCACCCCCCAAAAGCCCTTTCCTCACATAGCCAGGATTTTTTTTTTTTGGCCATACAATATCTTCAATTTAAAAAACAACAATATAAATAGTCTTCAGTTATACTAAAATTATGCATATATATTACTTCTACAAAAGCAATAAATTAAGGAATATAATTCATATTTTTGTCTCTGGCTTGTTTTGGTGTGTTTTTAATTTAAATAAATGAATAATTGCGGAAGCTACATCTTGGGAAGCTAACACAGTCAGGCTCAACACAACAACACCATGACCACTCTTTCATGAGAATCATCCTGCTTCACTGCACATTACATTTGGTTCCAGAGATCAGCTTTTCAGAGAAGGACTGTACTGTCTTAATAATGAAGTCAGCATCTCTGATGTGCAAAGAAACGGTTTCCGCCTTTTCTGGTAACATTGCTGTGCAATAGTTTTGTCTTCTTAACAATAGCATTGACTTGTCAATACAGCCCTGATTAATATGAACAGAAATGAGGGCAACACATGACTAGTTCTTGCCACTTGATAAAGAAGTCAAGGGTGACTGAGCAAAGGTCAGAGCTGAAATAGTTTGCATATATGGCGAGAGAAATTATATCAGATTGCATCTGTCATCTCTTCAGAAAATGCCAGGTGTCAAACAGTCAACACAACACAGTATCCATATCACTGGTACAGGTAATATTATTTAAAATAGGAGTGGGCAAACTTTTTGGCCTGAGGGCCACATCGGGGTGCGAAACTGTATGGCGGGCTGGGTAGGGAAGGCTGTGCCCCCCAAACAAATGCAAAATAATTAAAAAATCATAACCCGAATTGTGCCTGCCTTACTCAGACAAGAAGTCTCATATGTGTAATGAAATGGGAATTTGGCCCATAGAATCTGATCCAAAGCCCAGTGAAATCAACTTGGATTGATCTGAGTGGGTTTTGGATCAGGCTCTTACTGAGCTATGAATACACTGTAAGTGGAAAACTCTTTAAAAAATATTATACCTGCAGTTGGATCCCTTGCTTCTGTCATCTGAGACAGTGAGAAAAGAGTCCAGCTTGCTGTTAGAGGTCGACTGATGTGGATATTTGACTAAAAAAAAAAAGTCTGTAATTGTGAAGTATGTGGCTTCCCACCTCTGTCCTTTATAGTTTTACATTAAGAAAGCTGTGTGTGCATCCCCACTCATGGCTTACAGATCTTTTGAAATTAATCTACAGTGCACTTCATTCCATAAAAAATATTTTCTATAAAAGCTATTGAGATTGGTTCTGCACCTTGATGATAGAGGTTCTGTAAACACCCAAGAGAGGTCCAAACTAAAGCCACGTCATGTTTAAGTCCCTTTGAAGTCACACACTTAAGTGCTTTCCTGAATCAAGACCTTAAACATCAGAATGTAGTATCCCACATTTTTCACAAATTTGGATTCTCATTCAGATTGGCTCAGATCTGTCTCTAATATACATCAAGCCACACACACAGAGCTATAATGGGAATCAAACTCAGCATTGATTCTTACCCACAGCACATGGACATGAAATAATGCAATCCCTGATTTCCACAATGATGCAGTATACAAACTGTAAACCTCACAGTAACATCCTGAATTTTGTATGCTCTTGATTGAAGGGTGTACTCCAGTTTGTTAGCCTGTGACACTCATAAGAATCCTTAAGAGAAATGTACCACAAGAAGAGCTCCCATGTGAAGGCTTATAAGTACGTATCCTAGGAAAATGTGTTTTATTTAAACTACACATAAATGCATCCTTACTGAAGTTTGAAGAATAATTTTGTGGGATTAGAGATGGGCCAGTTCCAACAGCCGTTTCCGCCCCTGAGATCCAAATACCCACAAATTTTGGCAAAGTTTGTATCCAGATCTAAACTTCACAGCCAACCTCTCAATCTATAGCAGGCAGAACCAGAAACACTCCCAAAGTCTGGGAAAGTTCAGATCCAAAATGCAAATTTGTGTATTTCGGGCCTGTCTATGCGGGGCATACCACAATCATTAACTTGTTTGCCACATTTAAATCCACTAATTGTTACTTCACTTATAGTGTGAAAAAAATGGTAGGTGAGTCACAGATTGGGAATGGATGAAAAAACTGACGAACCAGAGTTTCTGAATTAAGATAATCAAGCTATGCCTCCAAAGGGCCCAATTATTGCTACTTGGCTAAATCCTGAGACTTTCATATTTCACTCTGACAGTCCCAGATCCTCAAAGGTATTTAGGTACTAAGTGGGAGTTAGCCCCCTTTAAAGATCTGGGCCTCAATCCTTATGTAGGCAAAAGATCATTCACATCTATGAGAATTTGCCTGGTAAGGACCTCAGCATTTGGTCCATTGAGTTTTATTTTTTGTTTGGAATTCTTTTGATGTTTACACCGTCATGAGTATTTTACGCTGTGGCATGCTGGATCTATTTTTTCACTAGTTTAAAGAGACAATGGGCCAGATCTGTAGCTGGTATAAATCAACAGGGCTTCACTGAAGTCAATGGAGCTACTGCCATTTACACCAACTGAGGATCGATATTTTTAAATCTCATTGACTGTTATCCACTTTCAGTGCCTAATGCACTTGGATGGACAAATGCACTGCAGAATACTTTGCTGTGTAGTAAAAATTCCCTGGCTCTTTATTTTCTTTGCTAGCCCATACAACTCAATGTGTGCCATATTTCATAACTGAATTAAAATTTATATGTTTAGACATAATTTGTATTGATTCGAACACAGCACTCATGGGTTTTCATAGACAGCAGGAGAATGGAGCAGGCCATTTTGTCCATTTATGATACATATAAAAATTAAAAAAGAATCAATAGAATTCACTTCTATGTCATAAAATTTTTTTAGTCCTGATCAGTAATTTTATGACCTCAAGGTCACAGCTATTGAAATCTTTAGTGTGGCCTGACAAATGCTCTGAATCAACTCCATACTACAGGATCTTTCAGTCCTTCAATTAAACAACTGAAAATGGATACCACCTGTGCTCTCTATATTTATTATGTCAATAAAGTCCATTATAATTATACTGTGCTGATGACAAATGGCATGCCAGAGAACTGATGGCCTGGTTTTTTAGGTAACCATTTTATACAACATGAACTATGGATCTAACTTTTTTTCAAATGCTTTGAAAATGCTTAGAATGGCTTCTGTATGAGGAGAGATTAATAAGACTGGAACTTTCAAGCTTGGAAAAGAGACAACTAAGGGGGTGGGGGCATATGACAGATATCTAAAAAATCATGACGTGTGTGGAGAAAGTAAAGAAGGAAGTGTTATTTACTCCTTCTCATAACAGAAGAACTAGGGGCCACCAAATGAAATTAATAGGCAGCAGGTTTAAAACAGACAAAGGAAGTATTTTTTCCACACAACGCACAGTCAGTCTGTGGAACTCCTTGCCAGAGGATGTTGTGAAGACCAAGACTATAACAGGGTTCAAAAAAGAACTAGATAAATTCATGGAGGATAGGTCCATCAATGGCTATCAGCCAGGATGGGCAGGGATGGTGTCCCTAGCCTCTGTTTGCCAGAAGCTGGGAATGGACGACAGGGGGTGGATCACTTGATGATTACCTGTTCTATTCATTCCCTCTGGGGCACCTGGAATTGGCCACTGTCAGAAGACAGGATACTGGGCTAGATGGACCTTTGGTCTGACCCAATTTGGCCATTCTTATGTTCTTAAATCCTGATAAACAGAAAGAGGGACTAACACATGGCTTACACCATTTTCATTAATGTTTTGCAAAACTATTGAATGGGCAGAAGATATTTCATGTACCCATAGGATTCTAATTGCACTAGAAGAAATAATACATAGGAAATCTGAAAACTTAAATACTAGAGATTATGAGCCTGCTTCTTATCTCAGTTACACTGATGTAAATCATCAGTAACTCCACTGGTCCCACCACACTTAAACTAGTTTAAGCAAGATCAAAATCAGGCCCCGTATTTATTTGAAGGCTGTTGTCAAAAAACTATTGGATTTCATGTGAATTCCAGTTATAAACAGCTTTTGAAAGCACATACTTAATGGGACATAAGCACATGTATGTTTAAAGTTAAGCATGTACTTAAATGCCTCTCTGAATGAGGACTTTAGTGCTGCACATTTGTTCAAAGCACAGTTACCAGTTTCTCTAGGGTTTATCTAGTTTTAATTGCCATTTCTCACGCATATGCAGGTGTAATCTGACTGACTTCACTCCTTCCTTCACCTTTATGGCAACAAGTCATTGTTTGGATTCAAAGCTAGTAAAACAAGGGTGCTGTTGTGTGCCATATCTCTGTGTGACTGTAGCTGGAGTGTAATGTTTTGTGCTCAGGTAACTCAGACCGTCAGCATTTTGCCTTGTGGTTTACTTTCATTTTCCTGCTCTTGTTTTCAACTAACCAATGTACCTGCATTTTGAAAAGACCATAATTTACTTTCCAGTCACACTTCTTGTTAAAATGAAGTTACAAGGTCTGTCAAAGAATGACATTAAAGAATCAAATCACAACAAAGTAGTCGTGCTCAACAGGTTATAGACGCACAAGCCACTGAGGTGACAATAGCAACAACAAAACAATTACACTTTGAGATCTGATTACCTATTCATTCCAGATTGATAAAAATGTCAGGTGGGAAGGAGGGAAAAGGTTATTTTAATTAGCATATCAGTCCCAAGATTATATTTAATAACTCTGCCTAGCAAGACTGAGTCCTGCTCCATGACTGGGGATACTAGGTGCTACTGCAATACACATGAATCATAAATTATTATAATAATAATAATAATATAATATTAATAAATGAACTCACTAACTTGAAAATATTCAGCCAATTTACAAAGATTAAAGCAGATTCTCAAAGTTAGGTATTTTAAAAACAATTAACAGAACCTGCAAAAATATTTTGCTATCTCAAGGACAATAATCCCTAGCTCTGATCAGTATATGTCAAAGGGCTTTACAAAGGAGGTCTGCATTTTACGGATGGTAAAACTGTGGCACAATGTGGGGAAATGACTTGGCTAAGTGGGGAACAGAACCCAGGTCTCTTGACTCCTAGTCTAGAGAGCTACACTTTAGGTCATACTGCCCCTTTGAAACAGGCTCAACCCTGGGATCAGCATTTTTCAGTTTTAGGGTCCAGTTCTTGCAAGGGACTGAGCAACTTCAACTCTCACTGACTTCACTGCCAGCACTTTGTAAGGTTGAGCCAGTAATTAGCAGAGACTTTCTACAGAGCATCCAATGGGCCCAGATAGTTACTTCTTCATAAATGTATTTATTTAAATTATGTTCATCAGTATGGTCACGGAATCCAAATGGCATCTCGTAAATTCACTTAGCAATTTGTTATACCATGATTAACATTGCATGCATGCAGGGAGAGCTAATCTGGAACTCATCACTACTGTGGACATTTAAGACATATATTTTTAGCTTTAACAGGCTCATCAAAGCCATAGGACATCCTAATATTTGCTCCATAAACTTTCTGCCGCCCACTGCTTTTATTGAGTGGACTCATCTAATATTTATCCATGCTTACACTGAAAAGAATGTGTAAAATGAAAAGGGCAGACCTGTAATTTCATGTAATTGGCCTGCCTGAATGCATTAAAAACAGCAGATTATTAAAGGTATTCACTGGTTTTTGCCTTTGGCTGATACTTGAATTGGCTGGGAACCAGGAGCGTTGACTGAGTAATGATGACATTTTTAATAGAAGTAATACAGGTGCTGATGCAGCGAAACAGATGCTTGGTGCATTAAAGGATATTCAATCTAAACCTTCTCGCCATCACCCCAGTAAGCCATTGTTCAACTCTTTCACCAACACAGAGCCCCATCCCGTGCAGCCTTACTGACTGGAGTAGTCCTGACTGGAGTATTTACTGCCTGCCAGATTTTCTGTGATGCAACCTTCTTTATTTACAAGGAATGCATCAAGTCCTGTGTCTCTGAATGCAGAAGAAACCAAGCCCAAAAGGATCTTTCCTAGCTTACAGCCCCCCACCTCTTTAGCCAACACCAGAACCAAAAGCTGTCTCTCTCTAGGTTTTTCCTGAGTCACACTGTGCTCACAAGCTCCTGCTTGGCTTTCTTGCATCCCCCTCTCTCTGTTCTTGCCATTTCTCAGTTTCTGTGTATTTTTCTCTACACACACAACACACAATACTCAACCAAAAGCGCCTGTGCAGATTCACACACACCTTTTGTCTTAGGAGGGGGTTTACGCTTACAGTTATGTTAACTGACCGATGAATTGTCACCAGCTGATCTCACCCCATTTCAAGGTTTCACCCAGCTCATAACATTGCTCTGAGTAACTATGCAACTTCCTGGAGCCCATGAAGAATGCCTGCATACATGCATGCTCATTTGCCACTGTAAAATGAAAACGAACCATGGCGGTCTTCAGTCCAAAAGCCATTTATGTGAACGTGGCGCCTACCTTTGACTACTGTGCTTCAGCACAAAGCCTTCTCGGACCACTAGGACTTGAGGCTCCCAGGAGACAGGAGAGTGAATGGTATATGTATATATATGTCCGAGCAGGAGGGAGAGTTTGTGGCTAGATTGGGTTAGATTTAGAGATTATGACGACTCACTCTTGCTGCCTGACTGGAGTGAGGCCTGTGTGTTAACAAGGATGGAAAAGGACAAGCTTTAAG
Source organism: Eretmochelys imbricata (assembly GCF_965152235.1). NCBI lineage: Eukaryota > Metazoa > Chordata > Testudines > Cheloniidae > Eretmochelys > Eretmochelys imbricata. Next base: position 4,652,623 of record NC_135581.1, on the reverse strand, counting down.
GCATAAACCTACTTGATTTTGTGCATGTGAGTAATGTAATGTTTTATGTAAGTTACTCCATGCAGACATGCACGTACAAGGCTAATATGCTTATTAGCAGAGCTCCAGCAGTCTGCTCCATACTCTAAAAATTGTGCACCAAAGTAGCTTTCAGCAGTGATGGGGTTTTCAGATTGTAATGTGGTGGTCTTAAATGGACACAGCAATTACAATTAGCATGATATACTTGGGTTGGTATAATGCCATTTGAAAGAACAACCGAGCTTCTTAGTGCGTTAAACTTGACAACACTTGACATCTATGACACACAGGGCTTTGTAAAAATGGCTCCCATTGCTAACATACAGTCAGTATTGTCCTGGTCCTTTAAAATACCTGCTGCCATACAGTGAAAATCCATTTACTAAAATGCAGTTCCTGTTTAAAAATAAATTCACCCTTCCTAGAGGGCAGGAGGAATTTTAAAGGGACAGGACTGCAGATGAGTAAATGACATCTAGGGATTTCAAATGGAGAATCCAACAATTTCCCAAGAGTCTTTATCTATGATAGTTAGCAGTTCTCCTTCTCCAAAACCTGAACCAGCTGCCTATTAATCAGCAAGTTCAATTCAAGACCTTTTAAACAGAATTTAAGCCCTTCCATCACATAGGAACATTCAGTTCAAAGGATCATCTTTTGCCTAATGTCCAGCTGTTGCAAGTGAGGTCAGTAGGTCTGGAACTGCAATCTGTCCTGGGGTATAATCTTGAGAAGCTTGACCCACAGCTCAGGAATTCTCTTCCCATGTGGCTAAACCAGATATTGTCACTTAAATCTAAAGAGGGGTATTAGGCCATATTAGAGTCACATTGTAAATCTGGATATTTGGTAGGCCGCATTGAGATATCTACCCATCTATCCATTAGGGCTGTACAAATGCTTCCAAAAAGTATTACAATCCTGAATAAAACCCATGAATTCCCTTTGACTGTATTTACAACCCTTTTCCCCCCACATGCTTTTATGTGAGCCATTTTAGGGACAGGGGTTACAAGAATGTGTGTGGAAAGCAGAGTTCTTGCCAATACTCAGGTGACTATTTAGCAGTCCCAGTGTTCATAGTGGAAGTGTTCATGCAGCCAACTTTGATTTCCTTCCACTTGTTTGTTAGTATGATTTATTATTTGCATTTGCCCAAAGTCCCCAATCAGGACCAAAGCCTCACCCCACAGCACCTCACACCCCAATAGGCGGGGCCCAGCTCCCCACTCTGGCCCATTGGCTCTCACCACAGCATGCAGGTGGCGCACTCCTCCCACAATGCCTTGCCCTGTCCTTCCTGGCCCTGGAGTCATTGCATCACTTGCCTGAGCTGGGCTGTGGCAGGCCCAAAAGGAGTCAGGCCATGGCCCAGCTGCTCCCAGGCTCTGCAGCCTATGCCTTTGAAAAGCTGGTCCCTGCAGAGAGCTGAAAGTCCAATTTAGAAAAGTTTCATTCACCCAGTCAGGGAGCAGAAACAATAACAGGTGATGTAGGTGACCGGTCACTCCCCAGGAATAATGCAAATAGTCAAAGCAAATCCATGCTCTGAAATATATTCACATTACCTGTGTGATGCTGACAGACCAAATGCCAGCTCATGTCAAAGCCCCAAGCCAATTCACGTGTGTATTAATGTAGATAAGAGTGATTTTTAAATGTATAAGAGTGTATTTGGTGTTTAAACTTCATGAAAACTAGTGGGATGTCACTTGCATTGTTTTCATTTATCTGTATCACATTATAATGTAGCAGCAAACATTTACATTGCGTGTACCCCTGCAACTAAATAACCCATCCAATGAGAAAGAAGCCTTGTGGAATGCAGATGAAGAACTTTAAGAGAAAAGTGTTCATTTCAAAGCAAGTGGTCTTTGTGTGTGATGATCGGAGGCAAACACTCAAAATGCATTCCTCATTCTCCGACATCAAAGGAAAAGCCCACATGGGCAGTGACCCTATCAGCTTGTTTTCTGTGAGAAGAAGCTATAAATATGGATTCAGGGAATTCAGGATTCTCTGGACTGTTTGGATTCTAACACAGTGGAACAACTGAATAAGAAGACTGAGATCCCCAGAGTTATTCTGGGTAGCCCTGAAAGATTTTCGGGAAACTGGCCGATGACTACATCTCTGCTACCATTTGGAATTGTAGACTGTGACTCACCTGTACATATACGTTACCTGCTTTCACCTCTCAATAACTCTGATTTCCTTTTCTTAGCTAATAAACCTTTAGTTAGTTTACTATCGTATTGGTTACCAGTGTTGTCTTTCAAGGGTACCAATGGATCTGGGGTAAGTGATTGGTCTCTTGGGATTGGAAGCAACCTGATGTGGTATGATTTTTGGCCTTTTATCACGAAGTCCAGTTTAACTGGGTGCAAAGGTAGACTGGAGAGTCAAAAGGGACTGTCTCTGTGACTCCATGCTAAGACTGGTATAGTGATCCAGGAGTTCACATTTGTTACCGGCTTTGTGAAATCTAATTGTAGAACATACCACTGGTTTGGGGTGTTTGACCTGTTTTCTGACTGTTTGCCCTAAGGCAGGCACTCAGTCGTGAACCACTCCAGACAGCATGACAACATGATCATTGAGCAGTTTGGGGCAGGGGGGAATAGTACAAATCTAAGACTGTAGATCATTTTTAACATAAAAAGGGGAAAAGATTCTTGGCAATGAACAGCTCTCCCAGAACTTTTCTCTATCTGGGTGTCTTTATCTACTGTCTATGTGTCTGTAACTATGTTTGACTATTTCTGCAACCTTAGTCCTTTTGAAGATAGCTAAAATAAGTTGTCTGTGCAGCTATTTGATGTTCATAAACATTGGAAAATATCTTTAGATGTCACTTTGCCTATGTCTCTGTGCACAGACTGGTGCTGTATCTTGCTTCTTTGAATATCAGACTCCAGTTGTCTGAGATTTTAAAGCCATCAGCTAGAAATTTAGCTTGCCTGTATCTGTAGAGTTGAAAAGAACTTCCTTATGGAACCAAGGAGCCAGTGCTTTACACATGCAGCTTCTGGGAGTCAAATTCTTCTTGATATAAATCCAGAATTACTCCACTGAAGTCAAAGGAGTTAGTCCAGTTTTACATCAGTAACACTGAGAGCAGAATCTGGCCCACCCTGGACAAACCAAAATTTAACATTTTGCAACAGAACATTGTGAGTTTTAAAGAAAAGAGATATACAAAGGTTAAAAATAGTTTTTGCCCCAAACTGGCGAAGAATGACTTGGGATTTGGGAAGAGAAAATATTTGAAAATGATTGGCTGGCATCCCAAACAAACATCTCCCACTATTCAAATCAGATGCTCAAAAATCAATGAAAAACCTATTTCTGGATTTCAGTTTGAGAAACAAGATATTTGACAAGGCTAATTGGAAAAAATGTTGTCCAAAATTTTTCAATGACAAAAGCTGGGGGTGAGGATGTTGATTTTTTTTTTGTTTCAGTTTCCAACCAGTTCTATTACTCAGTCAAACTAGCAGTTGCATAAGGAAGAAAATTTTGGATATGATTCTCAATGACAGATGGGCATGGGTGTGAGATAAAACTGAGGATTCCTAGAATAAACAGGATTTTCCTCCCAACACAAAGAAACAGGGCTTCAGTGAGAACCAAATAATACATCCAAGTTAAACTTTCCAGCATAAATATATCTTTAATATAATGAGTAAAATCCTTCCTCCCTTGAAGTTAATGGCAAAACTCCCACTGACTTCAACAGAGTCAAGATTTCATGTGATCTTTTTCTATAAGTAACGTTGTGTTCATGTTTCTTTTATATCCCTGAATTGTGTTCAGTCCACTGTTTAGAAAATTCCTTCTGATATAGACATCTAAAGTTGTCATCTACGTTTTTAAACATAAAATATCTATTGAGAATGCAACAAATATAAGAGTTGATCAGAAGTGGACTTGCCCAACAAATTTTGTTTTAAGAAGATGAACACTAGAGGTCAATCTAGCAACTTGTACCAGAAATGTTTATTCCTGGAATAAAACACTACAGACTGTTTTCTGTATACAGTACAGTTCTAACTACAACCACATTTACTGAATTGGCGACATATTTCGTATCTAACACACAGTTCGTTCTATGTTTCAAAATTTGTTCTTGTCTTGCTATAAATTAGTATTTCTTTTCTAGAGTTTACTTGTATGATCATTATCCCAATTCACATAATTTGCTAATATACTTAACTACCAGTTTATGAAGTGAAAAGGAAAAGTAGCACTTGAGTATGTAGATTACATGGGGCCAAAAGAATCTCTGATTCCATTGAAGTAGATGGAGTTAGATTACGAATGAATGTGGGAACAAAGTAACAGATTAGATTAATGGTCCATCTAATCCAGTATGCTGTCTTCAGTGGCCAGTACCAATTGTTTCAGAGGAAGGTGCAAGAATCCCCACAGTGGACCATTATGGAATAATCTCAGTGTTTGGCCTGTGACCTGAAGCATTAGGGTTTATATCCTTAAAAATATATCCTATTTAATGGAAAGGTGGATATTCTCCTTAACCACATCTCATCCTTTTTCAACTAAACTCTTAGATTCAGTGATACCTTGTGGCATTGAGTTCCAGAGGTTAAATGTGGACTATATAAAAATGTATTTTCTTTCATCAGTTTTAAATGGGTTGCCTTTTCAGTTTCAGTGTATTTCTGCTTCTTCTTTTCTTATGGGAAATGGCAAATGTGGAGCCCTTCCCTGGCTCACCTTCTCTATACCACACATTATTCTGTAAGCCTCTATCATGCCCCTTCTTATTGGACTCCTCTCTAATCTATGTGTAGAGACATGTGCATTCAAGGATTGATCTAATACCAAGGAAATTTGCATTGCAAGCTCCTCAGGGCAAGGGTTATCGTTTTGTTCTGTGTTTGTACAGCTCCTAGCTCAGTGGGGTCCTGGTCTGTGACTGGAATCTCCAGGTGCAATGGTAATACAAATAATAAATAAATAGTGATGATAGGCTATGACTTCCCAAAGCACAGCTTTCTCTATGACTGGTTTTCTGTTACTATATACCAGAGCTAAATATGATTTGCAGTTAGCCTGGGATGATTCTGAATGTGAAAGCACACATCTTTCTCCACATCGGTGGTTCTCAAACTATTGTGCTCGTTACCCCTATCACATAGCAAGCCTCTGAGTACAACCCCTCCTTATAAATTAAAAACACTTGTTTATATATTTAACACCATTATAAATGCTGGAGGCAATGCAGGGTTTGGGGTGGAGGCTGACAGCTCATGACCCCCCATGTAATAATCTCGCAACCCCCTGAGGGGTACCGACCGCCAGTTTAAGAACCCCTGCTCTACGTGGTAGTTTTGCTGATGAATACTAAGCACCTAGTAACCTGCTACTGTTGTTCAAAGCAATTATCTAGCTATTCTGGACTAACAATCTCCCCATTCCTGAGGCCTCTAAAATAGATAATGATCCAAAGAAATGCTGAAGGTAAACCCAGGCTTCTCAAGCTGTGAGACTGTCTCAGGTGAGACACTAGCTCAACCAGAGAAGATTCAAGGAAACTCAAAATCAAAAGATTAAGGACCCTGATCCAGCAAAGCACATGCTTAATTCTAAGCACGTAAGTAGTCTCACTGAAGTCACCAGGACTACTCGTGTGATTAAAGTTAAGCACATGAGTAAGTGTCTTGGTGAGTCAGAGCTGTAATATAGCTCTTCCTTCTGAAGGCTTGTCTACATGGGGACTTATTCCAGAATAGCTATTCTGGATTAACTCCATATGTAGATGCTCTTATTCCGGCAAGAGTGCCTTATTCCAAATTAGTTTAATCCACTTTCAAAATTGACCCCCAATGTAAATGTTCACCCTACTTTATTCCACATTAACTTTCATGTGTAGATAAACCCTTACTGTGAACCAGATTTTGCAACCCTCACACATGATGAGTCGCCCTCATTCACACAAGTAGTCCTTGTGGATAAGTGCTGTGAATTTTGCTCCGAATGACTTTCTCCTAGAAATCAGCCAAAGGCAAGCTCCATATGGCAATCCTGAATAGTCACTCAACAGCTTGGCTTTTGCCTTCATGGAAATGGCCCAGCAAGACAGAAGAGCAAACAGACTGCTGCTTAATGCTTCATGTTGAAATTGCCTTTAAAGATCTGCCAAACGGACCCCTTCAAAATATTTCAGGAAGATCCGTTCTTCTGTCCCTCCCTTTGTAACAATCAGGGAGGCCCACGTTGCACTTAATGCTATTCACAGCAATATAACTGCACAGTGTCATGGACCATTCCAGGGGTGTTGCAAAGCAGGACTCTCAAATAGGATGCACTATGATCAACATTAGTCATTTCTTGGATTAGAACAGTTCTCAGGCATTTTCACAGGTATCTTATCAAAATGTACAGGAGAAATCCTGAACTGTTTAATTCAAGGAAGTAGCTAACGCAGAACATAGCGCATGCTTGTCTAGGGTAAGATTTGCAGTACCCCTATTTTATGTTCCCCTTTCAATCTACTTCACCCACCGCTAAGGGCTCTGCTGTGGTTTTTAGACACTGTGCTGTTGAGGGTGTGGTGGAGACACCTTGCCTCAGCAGGCATCTTTGTGAGCGCTGTGCCTCCCCGAGCAACCTGATGCAGACATTGGAGCATGCTGGCTGATACGGCCCATTGGGGTGCAGCATACTCTCTTCTACACAGAGCTAGCTGGCACAAGGGGAGGAGGAGTCATGAAGCTGCCTTCTCCTCCCCAGTCCTTTTGGGTCACATGGCCCTTCTAGCGCGGATCAGCGCCTAAACTCAGAAAGGACCAGGGATTGAGATGCAAAAGCCCAAAACCTCATCTCCCCACATGCCCTTCTAGGACGTTCACAGGTCATCTCTGGCCCAACCCGCACAGATGGTCACATCCTGAACCTGATCTTCAGCCTAGATATCTCGACTGAGTATATCACAACCCAGCCACTGTCTTGGACAGACCATTACCTCATTAAGGCTGTGGTCAGAGATCTTCCAGCTCCCAGGCAACAAGAAAGACCAATGACTTTGATTCAACCACAGAGACTCATGGACTCCACCAGAACACACGAAAGGACAATAGCACTCTACTCACAGGATGAGGAGTCAGGACCTGGTGAATCATGATCATTGTTGCTAGCGCACCATTGACTCACTGACCCCCATTATCAAATTCTGCCTGCAGGAGCTATCCGGTCTGGCAAACTGCTTCCATCACTTCTGAACGCCTAAAACCCCAACACAACTGAGCACCAAGTGCAGTGAAGAACTATCACCTGACTGCGCTGAAAAGATCACACACATTCAGGAAGTTTTCTCAAACAGCATGGAGCCACTGCACCTGCCCCCACCAACCAACTGCCTGCCCACTTTCCCAGAGTTCAGTACACTCACTCATCAAGAAGTTCTGAACACCCTAAAGGAGTCTCGTTCCAAGATTTGTGAATCCAACCCAGGCCCTTCCTGGATTGGGAAGGAGGTGCCACTCCTGACCAAAATAGCCAACACATCATGCAGAGGAGGAATCTTCCCTTACTCCTTCAAACATGCAATAATCCAACCAACACTCGAGAAACCTTCCCTGAATTAGGGTCGCCAGATAGCAAAGGTGAAAAATTGGGACGGGGGTGGGAGGTAATAGGTGCCTATATAAGACAAAGCTCTGAATAGCGGGACAGTCCCTATAAAATCCAGACATCTGGTCATCCTACCCTGGACATACTAGTTCTAGCCAACTCTCACCCAGTGGCAAACCTGTTCCTGAGCCAGCTTCACTGCGCACACTTCTCCCCCTGGGGAGAGGATGAGAGAACAAACAACATGTGACAGGTGTGTAGTCACATCACTTAATGCACTTCTGGAAGGCTCTCAGATACTACAGTGATGAGCACAGGATAAGAATCTGTATAGAACAGAATAAATTGTAACTAACTCCTTACACTGTGGGGAGCAAGGGACTATAGGGGTTATTTTATGCTGTCCCTCAGACTCCGTGGCCCTAATGTGGTACTTGAGCCCTTGTGTGTAATTGACTCAGGGCAGGGATATGTCCCTCTATGGGTCTGTTAAGTGCAATGCACACAGAGTAATAAATAATAATTAACATAAACACAGTTGGGTCAGGTACACTGTGCAATGGGATTGAGATCAGCAACTTCCCCCCTGTGCAGAGCCTCCCTGCTAGCACTTTAACTCCTTGTTTTAACAGAGTTTAGAGAAGTAAAAACTATGCAGCTCCTTCCCTGCTATACTCTAACATTACGGGCTTTAACACTGGACTGGAAAGGTAGTTGCAAACAGGCTGGGGCATTCACTCCGATGACATGCAAGTGTGTCAGTGTCTGCAATAACTTTCTGCTCCCTCTGAAGTCGGTAAGGGAAGAATACATGCACACAAGTTCAAACCATCCCTGCAACAAAGGGTTTCCATTTCCATAGAGCCCATCTGGGCACACGGCATGACCACTTCCAAAGATGGGGAAATGCCAGGCTTTTCACTAACACAAAACACTATTAAGCCAAGAAAAAACAAGCCTGCTACCTCCGTGCCAGCTTACCGACACGGGAACAAGCATAAAAGCAAAACAGGGTGGGCCAAATCATGTCTTCAGCTACACCTGTGTAATCCTACTGCCTGGTCACAATGGTGGCCAAAATGTATGTATACGCTAAACTTTTCTATAATGTGGACAGCTTTCATACCTTGATGAATTTATCCTCTGCACCAACAGGGGTAGAAAACAGACCCTCCTGCTTCAAACCTATCAGTTCCTCTTGAGCTCATGGAGAATCTCAGTTAGCAGTATAGGGACTATAGGCACAAAATTCAGTACTGCTGGCTCCACCCAGAAGAGGGGAGTGGTGACATGTACAGATTAACCGCTTCATTACAGTACAATATACACCAATTTCTAAGTGGCCAGCATGCATAACTATACTCACAAACTGATATTTTGCAAAGGTCTCCGGTGCTGCAGAAAAGAGTGGTTAAGAGATGTATATGCCAGAAATGATTGGCACCAATCGATGGGGAAACTGTGTTTGTTCTGTGCTGACAGCTGATGTGTTCATTATAACTGATGTTCTGTCGCAACTGGCTCTGCCTCCCTCCTTTAATTCAAAGCAGCCTTCTTGTCAGGTGATAAAACTGCAACATGCAAAATGAAATCAGCAATGCAGACCATGGTGCAGGTGAAGAGATGCCTGACGTCAGTGACATGTGTCTGAATCGGCTTGAGTATGTCCACTTGGTTGCTCATTTCTCATCCTGCAAAGTACTGAGCAACCTCCCCTCCCCATGACTTGGAGCTGGAGGCTACTCATCACTTGGCAGGATCAAGCCCTAAATCAGGGGCATCTGATGTGGAGCCTTTCTGCATGCCCAGACCTTTCTGCATTTAATTCTGATTACTGCTAAATCAATACGCATGTCTTCCTAGTAAATAAGTGTGTCAGGGGGGTTTTAATGGCGCACAGGGTGCATGGTGTCAAGACTATTTTTGTCAGCAAAGCCAAGCTGTTTGTTTTTGTCTCCCTTCCCCGCCACTGAGCCTTCTCCAACACACAAAACGGGCTCCAGATCCACCTCCCACAAGGAAATGCAGGATCACCCAGCAAGAAGCCCTCTGTTCAAAGATCTAATGCCTCTTCAAAGCCAGAGCGAATGCACTTCTACCTGAGTTGATTTAGGCATGGCTTCTGCATCACCAGGGTGAGGGAAATGGTTAAATGCTAACAGAAGGAAGGGTAATTGAGAGCTCATTGTGTATACCCATAGCATGTTTGTCTGGATGAAGGAGTCATATCCCCCACGGCTGATGTTTAGATGGTGGGGCTGAATAATTGGTCTATTTATTGTACTTCATTTTCATATAATTAGATCTATATTAAATTTTCAAGGAAAACAAATAGCTCACAGACAGCAGCATACGCCACTGGATTACAGACCCTCTACCAAAATAAATGCCAGGAGAAGAAAATAGGCATAAAGTAAAGCGATGTCATTGCAATGAACACTGCTGCAGTCATAGCCAGTAGGGACAGGATGTGCAGGGTGGGCACTTAGTGGAAAGTGGACCACAGACACTAATGCGGTTTTCAGTGTGGAGCCTTATTACACACTGAAGGTCTGAAGCTGGGAGGCGCTCGCTTCTCTTTTCATTGACTTCCACAGGACGGGTCTGAAGGCACTCAGCACTTCACAGGAAATGATCTGCAATCTCTCATGGTCTGGTCCCAGTGCAGGGGCCTTCAAATCTTGCTCAGTTCAGGGTCATATAAATTGCACACCAATCAATGGAGCAGATTGCAACTGCCCTCCATCTTTAACACGGCAGGGCAGTCCACAGGGACTGCTCCCAGCTTACAGTTTTTCAATTCACGTCATTTCAATGTGACTTTGTTGGCCTGACAAGATATGCAAGTGTTGCCAAGTGTAAGAAAAAGACAGACCCCTCAGCTATGTGTCAGGCTGGGTCTCACTTACTCCAGAGAGGGTTACATCCTACACCCTTTTGTCAATTCTGTCCATGCTACCTTTGCAATAATAAAAACATAACACAACTCTTATTTACCAAAGGACCCTGTAGCCGAGAGGCATCCAAGTGCTGTGCAAAAAATAAGCTAAACCTTACACAAAGTTTCATCAGCAAACATAAATACCCGACTCAGCACAAAGGATCCCACACAAAGAGAAACCGCTCAACAGTAGCTGTGCTTGTTGTATGGCTCACAAGATGGAGGAAGAGAGGCTTTATGACCAGCATGGTTATTTCCATTTCCGTAAGACCAAAGAAAGAGAATCCTTCTTTCTTGAGAAGAGCCCCTGTTTACAAATGCCTCTGGTTCCAGGAGGCCCTTTAGGAAGCATTTCTCTTTTGCCAGGAAGAAGTAGACTCTGTTGCCAGGCTAAAGGGCAGAACACAAGCATTGTCTGCACTGCTGGTAATTTGCTTCAATTCCAGCAATCGAGAGTGAGCCACCAGCGTAGCTGCGTGAGTGCAAACCACAAGGGGGGACAAGGAAAGCTGCAATTTGCACCAATGGGGTTAACTGTGGTTTCAAGCAGCAGTGAGTTCCTCCAGTGCAAAAGGCAGCTTTCCTTATCTACTCTTAAGGTTTGTATTGGCTGGCCATCGAATGTTGGAATCAGTGCAAATCTATAGATAAAGGCCACAGTCTCTTTCAGATCTTGAGTGGATCTGGATGGCTAGCAACCCTAAACCTCCACAAGAAAGCAGAAGGTCTTGATAATGTGGGTTCACATGTCCTCTAGAGATCTGTTTTCTATCTTGTTTCCTTAATTCCCCATTATGTTAAGAAACATCCGATGTAAATCGTTCTAAGGTATATCTGTTTGTTTTTAATTTCCACTGATGCACCAGTATTATTTACACTCATGACATATAGTTGCGGGTACGTGTATAATGTTGTGTGCATGAAATACGGCTGGCTGCCTATATTATTTATTGATTGGTAAAGTCAATAATGCCAACCAGCACAATTCATTTAAATAAGCGAAGAACACAGCTGAAGACTGACAATGTACATAGCCAGTGATGAAAATGAATCCAGAGTTGGGTGAATTTCAACAGCCGTTCCAGTTTGATGGAGCCTCTTATCAAATAGGCTTTCCTCTTTATAAATCAAAGAAAGAATTTAGGGACAAATCCAACTCCCATTTTCAGACTTCGATGGGAAATGGATCAGACCCTTAAGTGGAGAACTGGCCTCGCAGACACCATCTCCGCCTGGATGGTAAATACTAGGAAGGTATCTGAAATGATATGGGATTCCTCCTGCACCATGGAGGTCAATGGGAAGTTTGCAGTTGACTTTAGTAGGGTAATGATGGTGACCACGAAGCAGTTGAAAAGCGGCTGCCTAGTGTAGTTCAAACCATTCTCCAGGTGCCCAGAGCATCTGTCAGGAAGTTATTAGAGTAGTGATATGCCAATGTAGGTGTGGTACACTCAGTAGGTAAAGTACACTCTGGAATAAAAAATAGGGCATTATTAAAGAGAAAAGCCCTGCGAATAGATGTTTTGGGTTTGATTTGTGCACATTTTGGGATGAAAAATAGTGCATTAACCATCTGTGTATAAATAGTTACTCAGTTAGCATATTTAATGTATGCGGAATTTATTCAATGTCTGTGGATTCTTGGGCTTTTTCAGGAGTAAGATCAACAGGAAAATCTACATAATGCTGGATGTGCAGACCCATATCTCTCAACTGTCCCACATATTTCATCAGACACCCCCTCTTCTGTAATAAAGAGCAAAGACTGGGAAAGCAGAGTGTCATGCTGGATACATTTCAAGTTGATAGATCTCTATTCAATTGTCTTTAGTCAAAGTCAGAGGGTACAACAAACAAGGAAGAATATTTGAGCCAGATCCTCATCTGGTGTAAATCTATGTAGCTCTTTTGACTTGATTGACACCAACTGGTGATCTGACCTCCTGACTTCACTGAAGTTCAACATATTTACACCAGGGCTGAATTTGGCTCATCGTCCAACCCTAGTTGTGCAACAGGTTCTAGGACGGCTTGCAATCAAATGATCTGTCAACAATCCATGAGTAGACACCTCAGTGTGTCACTGATTTCACACCCGTATACCAGAGTAGAATTTTGGCTCTAAATCTGAGGAAGCAACAATGTAAAAAAGAACTAATGGAGGGGACCTATTCCCATCTGCATGCTTACAAAGAGCACAGAATTGCCTGTAAGCAGTTGCACTTACCACTGTAGCACCCCCTCTCATCAGGGCTTCTCGTTGCACGGGTCCATGCTCCAGCCACCCCTGTAGGCAGTCTGTCCTTGTGCGCCATTCAACCCTCAGCTGAGAAGCATCTAGTTCAGATCCTCTGCAGGGTAACAAAAGTCAAAATAACATCCAAACTGTCTCAACAAATCAGCCCATCCTCTGGGCTCTGTCTTCATTCCCCTTTCTGGTGGCTACTCCAGAACCTTCTCCCCAGCTCCGATACTGAGCACTGCCCCCCTCAGAGTGAGTCTTTCTGAGGTATCTGTTCTCCTGCCCAGGAGTCTCTCCATGTCTCATCCTCCAGGCGGAGCTCTCTCAACTTTTATGAGGCCCTGCTGTCCATAAAGTTATCACCTGACCCCTGTTAGAGCCCCCTCTGGCTGAGGAGCAACTAATTAACTACACCACAGATATAGTAAATGTGACTATCTGGCCTTTAACTCTCTCTAGCCCATACTGAGGTCTCACCCTGTCACATAACCCTATAGGATTTCCTAAAGGAAAAAGGCCATCTGGTCAGAAGGTTTCATTGCCAGAAGCTGTTAAGGATCCACTTTTTAGTAAATGGGACAGATTCTCAGTTGGTGTAAATGAGCACAGCTCCACTGAAATCAATGCTGCTACGACTGACATGAGCTGAAGATCTTGGAGAAGTGATACAGATCTCTACAGAAGTTATGGACTCTTAAAGGCTAAGCTCTGGGATGAGATCATGGTGGACAGTTACATTCCTTGGACACAACTGAACGCTCTACAATAAGGGCAAAGCTTGTCTGTGCGGTGGACCCCACCTTCTCGGGGGCTAGTCCCAGACTCTGGAATGAACTCCCTGATCACAAACCTCCCTGCCTTCCGCTCCAAGTGCAAGGTGTATTTCTTTGACCTTCCCTTCTCTAACATAAACATACAGCAACATACATATTAAAAAACAACAACAACAACAACAACCCCTAAACAACCTACCAAAACATTCACTCTACTGCACACACTTCTCCCCCTGGAGAGAGCATGAGAGAACAGACAACATGTGATGGATGTTAGTCACGTCACTTAATGCACTACTGCAAGTCACTCAAATACTGTGGAGGGAAGGTGGGGTATCAGAATAGATAAAGGATAGACTAGACTAGAGAAATTACTGAGTGAGGTTCTCTGGCCCGTGTTGTGTAGGAGGTCAGATTAGATGATAGTAATATTCCCTCTTCTGGCCCTAAAAATCTACCAATCTATATATTTCTTCCTTTATGCAGAACTGAAGCATTTGCATTAGGTTTGTTTTCCAATCAGATAATAGCCTGAGGACCCAGCCTTCTTTCTAAAGAACGGAAGAGAGTAAGATACTATCTGACCGACAAAAAAATAATCAAGTTGGGGCAAAGCTTCTCTTCAGGTGCAGCAGGGTCTATAGAAAAGAGAAACAAGATCCCTGATTGTTCTGAGTTGCCTACTCTGTTGTGTTTTTTATTTTTTCATTTATTTAATTTATTGTCTATGAAATTCTTCCGGCTTCAAGTTTTTGTATTATCTGCTTTTAGTTGTCTTTGCTAGGGTTGCTCTCAGCACAGGACACAGAAAATGTGGATCAAATTAAGCAGCATGAAAAGAATTCCTCTCACTCAAACCAGGGAGCATATACCTATTGTCTCTGTCTCCTAGTTATGTTTTCAAAAGGCATTTTTCAAAGGTTGGCTCTTGCTTAGCTTACTGCACTGAACATTTCTTCTGGGAGAAGGTGGCTCTGCATCCAGTGATTGCATCGGGGATCAAAAGCTGGATTTGAATTTCTGAAGATGGGTAGTCGATCAAGTACGAGAGTAGAGTTTATGGAATAATGTTGAGGCTATTCACACCATGTGGATGTAGAGTTGTGAATTTTGTATCACTTGCCCCCATCCTGCAAACACTTGAAGCATGTGTGAGACTTTGTACAGGTGACTCATTCCACTGATTTCAGCAGGATCACTGACACGTGTCACGTTAAGCACCATGCATTACTGTGTGCAGGAGTGGGCCCACAGACTGCAAAATAACGGTCCGATCCTGCAATGTACCAAGCACGTTCAAGTCCCTTTGGGTGGGATTGAGACTGGATCCAAAAACTCTACTACGTGGTAACAACCTATCTGGTGAAATCGCAGTTTTGGGCTGTCTGGAACCTAAACTGCAGTCTGAGGGTGGCATGTTGTATGAAGGCTATGTATTGTAATGTGAAAACAAGAATCATTTCATTGGACTCTGGTTGTTTTGGGACATGCTGTGAAGATGGCATCTGGATGTCTCTCTAGCAGTAGACGGGTTTCCTTCCAGTTTACCTGGTCATCATCCCAAAGTGGATGGACATACTTACTAGAAGAACTCTTCAAGGTTCAATGGGGGACCCTCCACCCTTGTGTCAGAGGGAATAAACGGTGGTGGCCAAAAGGGTGAACGAAACCGATATAGCCTGCCCAGCAGCGATCATGTGCTGAGTGTGTTTGATGCAGGTGCGTTGCTGGTAACCAGGATACTTAGCTGTTTTCATGGTAGCAATATCTAGCTGCACTTCCATAGTTAGCCATCTGCCAGCGATAATACAAAACCACTCTGATCATGAGAACCTTGAACAGCTAACATGCCTTCTTTCCCAAATCAGGGTTATGTTTCCTAGGAGGAGCATTTGTGGATCAGCTTGTGTGGGCTGCTTCCTTGATCATCCAAATATGTCCCCGAAACATGACAAACAGGGTTGTACCGTATCTCAGTATTATGTAGACTCCGGGCCCTGTTCTGATGCCTCCGTCACTGTTTATATACTTGTCTAGCATAACTGACTTCAGCAGAGTTACTCTGAGTTTGTGCCAGTGTAAATGGGATCAGAATCAGGTTTTCAGTATTAAAAGGTTACTAAATGAAGTTCTCACTTTCTCCGCAAAGACAGAGATATGTACCAACACAAACGTCATAAGCCCTGATTTTCTGAAGTGCCCTCAAATTTTGCACAGGTAAAATAAAAATGTCGGTTTAAATAATTATGCAAAAAGAAAAGGAGTACTTGTGGCACCTTAGAGACTAACAAATTTATTTGAACATAAGCTTTCGTGAGCTACAGCATGAAAGCTCATGAAAGCTTATGCTCAAATAAATTTGTTAGTCACTAAGGTGCCACAAGTACTCCTTTTCTTTTTGCAAATACAGACTAACACGGCTGCTACTCTGAAACCTAAATAATTATGATGCATTTTATAGCATTTAGGTATCTAACTACATAACTGCACCTGCAAAGTTGCACCTGGAGTTATCTGTGGATGGAAGCATGAGGGCGTGAAGTCAGAGTTGACTGAGAATCAGGCCCAGTGCATTTAGAAAGAGACTGAAGCGGGACTCACACTGTCAAATGCAATTCCATGGCTGCAATCGGAACACCCTGCAACTTGTGAATATTCAGAGAACGATTTTTGGTTCAGCCCTTTATTAACAGGAGCCATCTGCAAAGTTTGGGCCTGGTTCCAAGGCTGCGAGTTCATGCTCTGCCTTTAGGAGGCGCAGGAAAAGGAGGGGCTAAAACGGCTTTAAGCCTCCCAATTCTGGATGAGCTGCCTAAAATTAGCAGCATAAAATCACTGTAGCAGTGTCTGCTACTAATTGGGCCCTCCACACCCACTGGATCCTGTAGGGGGGGGGCTTCTGTTTTATTCATCTCCCACACCAGAGGAATTATTCCCCAGCCGGATGCAGGGCAGCATAAACTGGCCACGCCAGGGAAGAGATTCCTTGCCCAGGTTTCAGTCCATGCTCTGGGTTTGCACTCGTTTCTAATCAAGACAGATGGAGCTACGTTCTTTTCTCCGGGACATTAGTGGACTTCATCAGCAGAGTTCTTTGTGTGTCACAGAGAAGAGAATTTCACCCAGTTGCATGTGTACATTACAGTGTATGTAAGTAAAATGATTCTGCTACTGAAATCCGTTAATCATTGTTTTCTCATGCATTAAAAGCCAAGACTGTTGAGCTAAATACAGTAAGTGACCAGTGCTTACAGTAAACAACACTTCAATTACTGTTCACTTGTGTCGTTATTTCAGGCTTGCCTTTCTTCCCCCCCTTTTGAGATAAGTTACAGAAGATGGAAATTTCTGTGAAGTCTCGTAAGACTTGCAATTTATTCCATCAGTTATCTGACCCCTCTGTTGGTTGTACTTCAATTTACAGGTTCTTATGAAGCTTATCGGGAGCTAATCCCACTCACTGCAAGCTGTCAGGCTGCAAAAAACAGAGCGGACATCATACCACGTGCTTTGCGTAACCTCTGGCTGCAGAAAGGCTGTTAAGAAAAATTAACTTTGTTGTGTTGTGATCGTAGCTGGGCCGATTTCCTACTGCCTTGCGCTTTACTGGGTTATGGAGTGGTGTGCCAAGCAGGTGCAAAGAGAGTGTAAAACACCCCCAGAGTGGTAGCATTTTACTCTCCCTCTCACAGAAGCAAAAGAATGAGCCAAGGAGGAAGGTAATGGAGCATCAAACTCTGCTATGTTTAAATATTCCAACTGTTTTCAGCATGCTCAAGTTGCAGCTCTCTGAATTGCTCTGTGATGTGACAGACGCAAAGCCAAATCCTGAACGAAGCCAGCCACACTATCCCGTCTCACATCCGCTGGGGATCAGGCCCATGATGTTTTCTTCAGCACTTCTGCTAGGGCAAATTGCTCCGCAGGTGCTACGCCTCTATGACGGGGAGTGGGATTTTATTAGTTGCAGCATTAGTCTGACTTTTAAAATGGATCTGGTGCTTGTGAAAGGGGCTAGCTTGGGGCCCTGGAGGCTGAAGTCCTCCGTTTAGACACAAAACCTGTACAGCCCAGGCAAAGCAGTGAATCTTTGTGCCTCAGCCCCGAGGAGCTGTGAGAGGCTAGTTCACTCTCCCTGCCTAAGCGATCCTTCGTTTTCCTGCTCCGACTGCCCACAAGGGTGTTAAGTCGACTGGTGGGTTTTGTGCTCTAGGACTGGAATGAGACCTGACCAACTCATTTCACATAGGGCAGCCATCGGCTGCTAATGACATTTGGTCACTGCTAGATTTGAACCTGGGGTCTGTACAGGTTACAGACCCCTGTCTTGCGCCTCTCAAGGAGTTCCTCCTTCAAGGATTTCCCTTCATGGACAGGCTCTGCTTAGACGTTACACATAGCCCGAGGTTGTATTCACTTGTGAGCGGATTCTCCATTGGGTTTGTGGTTCTAGTCCCCGCCCTCCCCGCTTGTGCATATCCAACCCAATGGAAAGCTTTCTGCATGATCTGGGATGCAGGGGCTTGTGGGTGGGAGCCGACACTATCCTCATGTGTTCAAAGGGTTCAAACATCCATGCACAGAGGCTCTTCCCAATGCCTAGATCTCAGGGGGACTATCTGGCCCCCAAACATTCACAGAAATACTTCTCAGCTGAGCAGCTGATCCAGGACTAGACCTGGGAGAAGAATCAATGCCCAGTGCACCATTACAAAATAAATAATCAGATCTGTTAAACAACTCATTTGTCCATGCACCAAACCAAAATGGGCTTCCCAAGGGATTGATCGTCTTCCCACAGAGCTCAAGGAAAAGATTCCAGTGGGAGCAGGATTGGGCCCCGAGCCTTCTGGAATAAATGCCTGTTCAAGAACAACATGTGGGTGCAGCACCGGGTCCTCTAGATTAGCACCTCTCAGTGGGCCCACTCCCACTGAAGTCAGTCACCAATCTCCCATAGACTCCAGTGTTGCAGCACCCAGTCCCTCCCCTCTAAATCCTTCCCCCTCCAGTGCCCTGAGCCTTCTGTAATTCACAAATCCAGGCTATGTAAATGTTGCTCTGGATTAGATTAGCAGCTAAATGTGGGACCTATTGCACAATGCTGGAAGCATGAAGGTTCATTTGGTTTAATGGCATAACTTTTTTTTTTTTTGGTCTCTGATTCTTCAGAATATATTATTTGGCTATTTCCAGCCCAAACCACAGCCCCCATTAATTTTTGAAAAGCCATCACAATTATGCTGATTGCCGGGTGATGTATTGAGTGCAACCTGGCGTCTTCTGGAAGGGCTGGATATTTAAAATCTATCCATCTGAAATCAAACCCAAAAGAATTTATACACGTACCAGGCACCTCTTTGCCCCCTGAAAATATAAATCCACACACTGATGGCACTGCAGAGATAGAAAATGTTTTTTTAAATGCTTGAGTTTATGAGTAAAACTCTTTCAATCATGGTTGGGAGCTTCCCAGCTATGTGTTTCTTTAGCCCCATTCATGAGTTCTTTTCTCTCAACCCCCTTTTTTTTTTTTTTTAAGTCTTCTGTAACTTTATAGTATTAAAGTTTCATTTTAGTCTCTATTCTGATTTTCAGCAGATAAAAGAATAGAATGGAAGTGGAAAGAGCCCTGGAGCCAACCATATCATCGGAGTTGACAGACTCTGGAGTTTCAAGCTGGGAAAGCTGCTGTTGTGAGGACAGGCCTGTGCTCTGCTGTGGGCCTCATTCAGGAGGAGAAGGATGGGTATTCATCAGTTCTGCCAGTCATTCTGCAGCTTTGATCAAGGGACCATTTAGGGGGGGGAGGGAAGGCACATTTCATGTCTGAATGTTTTGCTGGTTGGCTTTTTTTTTTTTTTTTTTAAGTTAGAAATTTCATAGTTCCGAGTGAAATGTTCTCTGTTCTGCACAAGCCTCTGGGGGTCACTCCACGTCCCAGGAGAGAAAAACAATGACGGGTCAGTTGGATTCCCTCCCTTTACAAATACAGTTTGAAATGGAAATAATTGGGACTTTGGATGAGTTTATGTTTTCGTTACTGGAGAGAACTACAATGGCTGGTGAAAAGTTTGAGGTGGTAAATAAAATACGCAATATTGATGTTTAGATTTAAACCAGCACACACACAGATATGTACATAGCCTGATTTCCCGAGGGGTTTAGGCCCAGATTTTTAAAGGTATTTAGACATTGCAGAGCTCAGCAGTGCACAGCCTAACCGATTTAGGACCTACATTTCATTGTCAAAAGGGCATTCAGTGGCATTCAGGCTCTTAAGTGCCTAAATCCCTTATGAAAATGAGATTCAGTCTCCTAACTCAGTGAGGCATTGCAACAATGCCTCAATCCTTTTAGAAAACTGGGCTAAGTGCCGTCAGCTCCCGCTGATTTCAGCTGACACTGGGAATACTCAGCCCCTCTGAAACGTAGGCCCGCAGGAACCACAGCAGAAAGCGTTTGGGCCTGTTTCTGACCTCACTTAAACTGCTCTTAATCTGGAGTCACTGTTAGAGCCAATGGAGTCACAGCAGTGGCAAGTGAGTGCACATGCAGACTCAGGGCCTGTGTGAAATGTTCCCAGGAGGAACAAAGACTCAGATTCCCATTGGCACCCAACTGGGTGTAGTTAGGAGGCGTCCATTAAGGAGCCAGTTGAAACTCCTTACTCCCAGGGCTGATTTTCTGCTGGCTCTCTCCACAATGTAGATTACAGCAATCTCAGGGCTGCTCTAAACTCCACCAGCTGGGCTATGGGACTCTAGAGGCTGTTCTGCCAGCTAGGGATTGCCAGAGTGCATTGACACTCTAGACACGACCCCTACATTGGAGGCTGCAAGTGGGCGACAGTGGAGGTAACTACTCCCGCAGGAGAGATCTGCTAACTTTACAGCCCCTTTGTGCTGATCGGCTCGTGCAAATTGGCTGTAAGTGTTTGGGGCAAAGGGGGAATATTTGCTATAGGTTTCCCTTAACAGACTAAGGAGAGAAAGTCAACTAACATGGTATTTCTCCCCCACTTCCTATCTTTAGCCTCCTTGGTTTGACACAAGTTTCAAAATATGGCTCCAACACGAGGACAGAATTTCCCCAAAGTTCAAGAGTGTACAGACCCAGGGTTTGGACCATTATAGCACTGGAGACCTGCTGATTTTATCCATCTAGGCACTAAAACCACACCCATCTCCATAGTCTGGCTGAGGCCAATTAGAATCACAAGACTGGAAGGAACCTCGAGAAGTCATCTAGTCCAGTCCCCTGCACTCAGGGCAGGACTAAGTATTATCTAGAATATCACTGACAGGTGTTTGTCTAATCAGTTCTTAAAAATCCCCAATGATGGAGATTCCACAACCTCCCTGGGCAATTTATTCCAGTGCTTAACCACCCTGGCAGTTAGGAAGTTTTTCCTAATGTCCAACCTGAACCGCCCTTACTGCAATTTAAGCCCATTGCTTCTCATCCTATGGAGATACGTCCCTGATCAGGATCTGAACCCAGGGCATGGCAATGAGAACACACCATATCCTGATCACTAGACCAGAGAGATGTCTAGCTTGTAGTCAAGATCTTGGTGGGTGGTGGGGATCTGGCTGGGAAAGGAATAGGGTTAATGGAGATTGGAATTGCCAGGAATTCTCCCACCCTGGTCAGACCAGGAGGGGTCAGAGCTCCTTGCATGCTGGGAAGGGGTTGCTGCTCAAGGCAGATATATTGGGAGCTGCAAATGGGCTCCAGTCTGCTCTCCATGCACACGGGTAACTCTCCTCAGCACCACGTGGGTACAGAGAGCAGAACAGAGCCCTTTCACGGGACATTTTCCCCAGCTGTTGGCTTTGGCTATTGATTCTTTATAAAGGTAGGAGAGCTGGGAACCTCTCCCACTGATGTCATATTGTTCCAGGCAGGAGAGTTTAATATCAACAGAGGGTTGGACATCTGGGAGTAGTGTCTCTTCTGGGTTTAATGCAGTGGATGTTTATAAATAAAAGGTTGCCTTCCTTCAGTGCCTGGGGGGGGCTGAGTTACAGAAGGGCTAAGTGAGGCCATGGGCACAGGCCAATGGTTAATGTACCTTTTATAGGCATTCATTATAACAGGAACGTTAACGTTTTAAATGATCTTTATATCCTGAGAACGTTCATGTTACTTGTAACTGGAATAAGTCTGGTGCGAAAGCCCGATGTTATTACTATTACTCCACCTGGGCTTCCAGTCATCCCTGGGATCTACTGCGGTGAGTACATGGCCACCCATGCATGACCACACACACACACAAGACTGTGTGTTGGACCCAATCTGTAAAAACACCAGTTTCTTAAAACAACTTTGTAAAGATCCGGCAGCACATTTTATTTTGTTATTGGTAAAAGGCTAGGGATGCAAAAGGAAAAAAAAACAAAACAAAACCCGAAGGAGCTATGTTTAAAAGGCTGAAAACAGCCCCTGAACAATATTAACACACAGTAAAATGCACCACCCATTCTTTATAAGGCAGTTTAGGAAGCCAATGTTTTTCCACACATTAATGTGCAGAAGGTCAGGCACATGGGGTTTGGCTACTTTTTAATATACCTGGGATCTGACGTGATAGGGTCTCTTTAGGGGGAGTTGGAGCAAAAATCTCACCGCAGTTCACATTAAGAGTTTAAAATAACAGCAGAGCTACTTCTGCTAAAGGAGTCAGTTCAGGGGAGGGGAAATAGAAAGAGGAACATAGGAATTGCCAGACTGGATCAGACCTGAGGGCCACCTAGACAGTTCAGGGCAGCAGATACTCCAGAGGAGGATGTAATAAATCTTGCTGTAGGCAATTGAGGAACAATCTGCCCCCCCATGAAGGAAGGTCCAATCCTAAGAACTAACAGTTAGTGATTGGCTTAAACCCCAAAGCATGAAGTTGTATAAACCTTCCAAAAATGTTAATAGCATTAATGATTTTATCTCTAGGTATCCTGTGGAAACAAGTGCCAAGTGACAATAATTCCACAGAAGGGTGATGTACTGGGATGTGTCCTGGGATGTGTCTTCAATGATGTAGCTATTGCAAGTCTACACAAACATTTAGTTCATGGCAAGTTGGGGTGTGAATCTACCCTGCGTTAGCCTGCTGCGGGCTAACTGGGGGGAGGGATAGCTCAGTGGTTTGAGCATTAGCCTGCTAAACCCAGGGTTCAGAGTTCAATCCTTGAAGGGGTCATTTAGGGATCTGGGGCAAAAATTGGGGCTTGGTCCTGCTTTGAGCAGGGGGTTGGACTAGATGACCTCCTGAGGTCCCTTCCAACCCTGATATTCTATGAACTGTCCGTCCTGCTCCTGCTGATGGTTTTGATCTACTCCCGTTTGAAAGAAGACAACATCAAAGCACATTAATGAGCTGTTCATGCACATCAGCAGGGTCCACACGGACAGTTAGGCCGCAGCAGGCCAGTTCGGGGTAGATTCACACCCCAGCTTGCCACAAACTAATTGCTCATGTAGTCAAGCGCTAAATCAGTGCAACCCCAGCGCACATGCACAGAACCCGAGCAGAGGGGGGCTTCACATTGGGGCGACCCCCTCCAGAAACTTACCCAAATTTGAAGGGTTTCTCAAGTGTCACTGCATCAACTCCCCAAGTTGAGACATACCATTAAAAAGTCTCTGAAGCACCAAAAAATGCAATATAAGAAGCGGTTGAAAGCCAGAGGCCTAGTCTACACTACAACCCTCTATTGCAGCTCAGATATTTGGAGTCAATCCACTGGCCAGCTTGGAGACACTCACAGCTGCTTTGGCTCTCTGTGCTCCCCGGGAACTGGCTGCTTTACTTTACCGCTTGCTGCCTACTGGTGAACTTCCACTGTCATGTGCTCTGCTGTGCACCAAGCTAATTCCCTCCAGCAGGGGGCGTGGTGCTCACTCATACAAGCCAGGTCCTTCCAATGGTTTTGGAACAGGCTGAAACTTTTCCACTTTTGAGACGTCTCTGAAAAACTGGGTCAAAATTACAAATTCTGACAGAAAAAATGCTGAACATTTTGGGGGAGTGTCTTCCCTTTTGGGGGGTTTTGTTCGGAGCAGCACCATCATCAAGCTGTTTGGCAAAACCAGGTGCCCTTTAGGCATCAGGATCAGAGTCGACATGCAACGAGACTTCTCCCCTCATGCAGAAACAACACAGAACACAGCACAGGCTATTGACAGATGGTGAGAAATCAGGAAGGGAAAGGTTACGAACAGGGCCGGTTTGGGGTGCAGAATTGACTCTGCAGCTCTGCTCATTAGCAGCCCTTCTCAATAGGGTCTAGCAGCAACCTGATTTGTTAAACACTACTCTGTTCAAACTAAGTCTGTGCATTATTTACAAGGCTTCACGGCAGGCCACCATGACTTTGATACATGGGGCACTTTCCTTTCTTTCATTTCGTTAATAAATCTTGCCAGCAAAGGGGCACAATATATCACATCTTACAGCTTTCTTGCCCCTCTGGACCAGTGGGTCTTGTGCTTTAATAAGGATGAAGCTGATCTGAGATGAGGCAATTTTGGTGGGACGTTGAGGGGAAAAAATGCTCCAGGGTAACAAAAGCACTTGGTGGAAACAGCTCCTGTGCACAAACATGCATTTTCAGAGGGATTTACGTGCAGAATAAATCAAAAATGCCCCCCACTCCTCCTTGGAGGTAGGCAAATATTTTCATACCCAATAATAAATATCACTTTATAGATGGGTTAACTGGGACACAGACAGGTTAAGTTAGTGGCTAGGTTAGCTCCAGATAGGTTAAGTGACTTGCCCAAGGGTATTAGTGGTGGAGCTGGGCAAAGTACCCAGGAGTCCTGCTTCTCCCATTTCCTCACTGCTAACCACTAGACACACCATTGCCTCCTGATTTAGGACCTACTTCCGGAAATCATGTGCTCAGTGCCTCCCTGAATCTGGAAGTTTTCCTGAATCAGAGCCATAAGGGTTCCCTCTACTCTAGAGCCGTGTGAACAACCACCATTGCGTCTGGCAGAAGCAGGGAGCTGATAATAGCCCCACCTCCACCCTGCCCCCTTCTGGATAACATGCACCCTGGAGGGAGTGAGGACCAAGCAGGCCATATTCACAGGGATGGCTGCTGTGGTAGGCCTTATACAAGTGGGAGGGAGCTTCTTGCCATCCCATGTGCCTGCACATGAGTCAGTCACGATCCAGCCATCAGTGTGAGATCAGAATCAGGCCTAAAGGAATTACCCTGGATTTACACCAGATCACCTGACAGCAGGATTTGACCTCCAATTAAGGCTTTAAGAGATTTGAGATCACAGCTTTTGAGTTCACACAGAGTGCATAATGGAGGATCCAATCGTTCCCTTAGGAGAAAACACAGTGTTGGCTTTGGAAGGAGGTGTGAACTGCAATAGAAAAGGACAACACACTTTGCCAGTGACATATCCACAAAAATGGAGCGGAAACACCTCACCGTGGACGTTGCTTAGGTGAACTGGGCTATCACATATCGCACTATACAGATGTTTCCATGCTGGATGAGACAAAAAACAGTGTGGCCAAACAATGGCCCAAGGGTTCAGCATTGGTGTTGTTTTGAAAGCCAAGCAGTCAGACCTTTTAAGAACTGATGACACACATGCTATTGGGGGGCCTTCTCCGGCACTCACTAGAGTAGCTCACCACAGCTTTAAAAGCTTAGCAAGACCTTGACTAGATAACAGGAGGGGGACATCTTCCCTGTAACATATGGCTATATTTCCATATGTAAAACTGGCAGTGAAGACAAAGATCTAAAGCCAGCTCATTACTGTGTAGCATAAAGGCACATGGGGCAGTGAACCGTCGGGAACAATTCAAAGCACCATCATCAGAGAAAACAGATGCCATGTCTCATGTCAAGTGTATATCAATGAAAATGGAATGAAAGGGAAGTGGGGAAGGGGGACATATGAATGTGTAATGAAAAGAGCAAGGAATTTAGAGCAGTCCAAAAAAATGGGAAGCCGAATAATGGGGAAAACAGGATTTTGAAATGGGGAAGTTTATGAACACATTGTCCTTTGGGTTTACATTTAATGAAGATTAGATAGATAGATAGATCATACACACATCTAAGATACTTATTTACATCTGGGTTCATACACAAACAAATTACATCTCTTCCTATACCTCACATAACGATAATGTTTTGTCCACGCCTTTAATGAGAACAGAATTACACTAGTGATTTAACTGTTAAATATTGAGCTGAAGTTGCAAATAAATTAACCTGCACTAATGAGATCATAATTTGGTTTGATTTTTCCTTAAAACTACCCTCCCACACACAATCTCTTCACTAGAACATTAGCGTCTCTCAAAGATCTGTCAAGCCTGGAACGACCAAACCACGCACTTGAGTTTAATGGATATGGCAAATGGAACAACTTTAATAAATGTGTAAATTTCTAAGCAGCGTCTTGGTGCCATTTAAAGCAGCAGGCTCATCAATATTTTATTACGGGTGCTTATAGTTTGCCATTGATTTTCACCCCTGCCCTCGCTCCTTGTTCAGCATTACTTAGTCATGTACGCATTAAGAGCTACACCTTTGCTCCAAATGTCACCATGTCAATCCATGCAGGGCGGTCAGGAGCAAGATTAAAACACAGTTAGGTAAGGCAGTTCATTGATTCATTTCCCCTCTCTGCCCCCAGTTGCTTGCTGTCCCTCATACACACACACCAGTCAGGTATGTGCACTGGGTCAAGTCCTCTGCTGGGGTAAATGGGCACAGTTCCATTGGCTTGAGAGAAGTTGCACCCAGTTACACCAGAGGGAGCTATGGCCCGCTGCCTCTAAGTGGGCTATAGCCTGGGTGGGAGTAGGAAGCAAAAGGAGGTGCTGGGTTTAATGGCGAGAGAACAATGTTCAGAATCCAACAGATCTGCCCCAGGACGACACTGGTCTGATGAAGCCCTGCTGTAGCGGTGGCTTCTGGATCCCCTACGAACTGGTGAAGAATTCCCAAGTGGCCTGTGTACCAGCCTATACACTAGGTTGTGGGAGGCCCATGGAAGCATAGATCTAGCAGCTGGAGGACCGCAGGGAGCAACCACTGCTCCATCCCTCTCCTACTTGATCATGGAGCCAATTCAACTTCCACTGAACAAGTCAATGGATGCACTGGTGGCACTAATGGGAGTTAGTTCAGGCCCTAAATTCTACAGCACTTTTCCATGAAACTTTGCAAGCTTTGCCTTGCTTTTCCAATTTGCATCATCAGTCCTGGTTTGTGAAAAACCCAGGAACTTTCAGGGAACCTTTGCTTGCAAGCAGGACCTGTCGGAGTGCAAATCAGCTCGTTTTTGCTCTAGAACAGCCCGCAACTTGTCCCAAAATTTCAAAATGTTGAATTTCAAAAATGGAGGCTTAGTTTGCCCAAAGGTCATATGAAGATACAAGAATTCGGAGCAAAGCTGCCTTTCCATGAAAATCAAAAACATTCATTAAAATTGCTACCCACCCCCACCCCCCTATGCACACACACATTTTCCCCATGATTTTTGGGCAAATCCAGGTCAATTGTTTGCAAGCAACAGGACCAGGGAAGAGGGGTTTGCAAAGGGCTGAAGAAAAGTGGATGAAAGGGGATATTGTTGCTTTTTCCATGTGGGCTAAATTGTGTCTTTGCCGCACAGTCTGAATGAGAGGCAGCCTGTAGCGACACTACGCCAGGAAGGAATTGTGCTTTGGGGAATCCTCATCTTTTCCTTACTCGCCCTTGCTTCAGGGATGGGGCAAGAGGAATTTATTGCACCCCTTTCCAGTGTGTAGCAGGCTGTCCCTCCACTGCTAGCTGGCATATAGCGGGAGAGGATTAGCCACTGCTCCACCGCTTCCCCACCCACTTGTTCATGACAGGGGGTTAGAAGCCACAGCCTCTGCTTCCGGACTCACTATCCAAGCAGGCCCTAGGCAGCTGTGCTGGGGATTGGGGCCTTAACTCAGCTGCCTGGAGCCATGGTACATAGCTCGCAGTGATTATAGAAAGGCCTTTCCCTCACTTATAGTCCCTGGCAATGTTTATAAAGAAATAACTTCATTTTTATACAGACTAAACACTGAGGCTAAGGAACCTTTCCCAGGCCCCTGTCAGGGGCTGTATCATCTTCCAGGGGCCTTCATGCAATAAACTTTTACAGCTATTATAAAGCACATCAGAAAGTAATACTAAAGGTGATTAACTGACATCCCCCCCACACCCCTTCTTTTGATAGTACAAGAAACTCACTGCTCTACTCGCGTGGAATATGCTCTTCTTTAAGGAGCTGCAAATGGAGCACTTACGACTAATTTGCCCCATCAACAGTCATGGAGCAAAATTAGTCTGTTTATTCATTCATCTAGTTTTTCTTTATTTAACCAGCCCTGCATTTCTAGGGATGTTGATATTATTATTGTTGTTTATTTTATTTTATGCTAACACACAGGGGCAAGGGCCTGATTGTGCTTGGCCCTGTGTAGAGACAAGCCCACACCCCTATCTCACCTCTAGAACAAATAAATCTCAGTATTAGCTTTCAAATATTTTCCATCCAAGAAATACCGGGCAACAATTCTTACCTGTTGGTGTGTTAGAGCTGGGGGTGGGGTGTTCAAGGAGTTTGCTGCTGTTTCTAGTTTTGCATGAACCGCAATAATCTCACATTTTCCTGCATGTGCCAAAGAATCTGTCGCTCTTTTTGCAAATGTTCATATTCTGCCCTTCTCCCCCATCCCTGACTTGAGCCTGAGAGGAAAGAAATTTACAGAGAATGAAGGACACAACATGGTGGTGTTGGGTTGGGTTTTTTTTTTTTCTAAAGCAGTCTCAGCCCTTCCGTGTCAGTGTTTACATGAACGTGTAATTAAGCCAGCTTTCCATTTGCCACACGGGCTGTGGAACACCATTGAATGAAGAGCCAATTCAGAATGGCAATTGTCCTGTACCATTTGGCTGATGCTACAAAGGAGTGGTGTGGTAAAATACATGCTAGCTGCTCATGCTAAACTATTTGTTCGACCTGGTATTTAGCTGTGACACCCTGAGTACCTTTCCCAGACCTGCAGAAGAGCTCTGTGTAGCTCAAAAGCTTGTCTCTCTCACCAACTATCAGAGGCTCGTTCACCTGCACATCTACCAATGTGATATATGCCATCATGTGCCAGCAATGCCCCTCTGTCATGTACATTGGTCAAACTGGACAGTCTCTATGTAAAAGAATAAATGGACACAAATCAGATGTCAAGAATTATAACATTCATAAACCAGTCGGAGAACACTTCAGTCTCTCTGGTCACTTGATTACAGACCTAAAAGTCACAATATTACAACAAAAAGACTTCAAAAACAGACTCCAACAAGAGACTGCTGAATTGGAATTAATTTGCAAACTGGATACAATTAACTTAGGCTTGAATAGAGACTGGGAGTGGATGGGTCATTACACAAAGTAAAACTATTTCCTCATGTTTATTTCCCCCACCACCACCCCCCTCTGTTCCTCAGACATTCCTGTTAACTGCTGGAAATGGTCCACCTTGATTATCACTACAAAAGGTCGTGTCATCCCCCCCCCACCATCCTCCTGCTGGTAATAGCTCATTTTAAGTGATCACTCTCCTTACAGTGTGTATGATAACACCGATTTTTTTCATGTTGTGTGTGTATATAAATCTCCTCACTGTATTTTCCACTGAATGCATCTGATGAAGTGAGCTGTAGCTCACGAAAGCTTATGCTCAAATAAATTGGTTAGTCTCTAAGGTGCCAGAAGTCCTCCTTTTCTTTTCACCAACCAAAGTTGGTCCAACAATAGATATAATCTCACCCACCTTGTCTCTCTAAGGGTAAACTGGTCTCACAGTGACCTTTTCACACCATCCTCCCACCTGCAAACCTCCTGCTGCAGCTGCTACTAATTCCCTACTGGTAGGAGGGTGTGGCTCTGGCCAGACCCCAGGCTTTCCAGCCATAGATTGCCCAGCCTGTGTATTGTCCAGCCTTCCCTCCACGGCTAGATCCCAGCCTGCTGCTTCTGCTCCCATGCAGCCTCTGGCTCCCTCCTGAGCACGTTCCTTGCTGAGCTCAGGTTGCACTGTGCCCTGGAGTGATCAAAGAGTCCTTGTTCTCTGCTGCTGGATCCAGGGCCCCGTAATGCATCAACCGGACTCCTAGATCTTGTGCTGGCTTCTGGCATGAAGATGAATCTCATCCATAGTGGGCCCAGGACAGAGAATGTAAGAGCTGGGATGGACCATGGTCCATCTAGCCCAGTATCCTGTGTCTTACAGTGCCCTATACTAGAGCTACAGGGATAGTGTCACAAACAGGGCAATTATCATGTGATCCACCCCATCTTTCCCCCCCGGCTTCTGGCAGTCAGAGGTTTAGGGTCGCCCTGAGCAAGGGGTTACATCCCTGACCATCTTGGCTAATAGTCATTGATGAACCTATCCGTCATGAACTTATCTAATTCTTTTTTTAACCCAGTTATACTTTTGGCCTTCACGACATCTCCTGGCAATGAGTTCCACATGTTAACTATGTGTTGTGTGAAAAAGTACTTCCTCTTGTTGGTATCAAACCTGCTGCCTGTTAATTTCATTAGGTGACTCCTGGTTTTTGTATTGTGGGAAAGGAGAAATGACACTTTCTTATTCACTTTTTCCACACCCGTCATGATTTTATAGACCGCTATCATGTCTTCCCTCAGTCGTCTCTTTTCTTAGCTGCACAGCCCCCCTCCTTTTCGTTTCTCCTCGTGAAGGTGCTGCTCCATACCCCATGTGATCTTTGTTGCCCTTCTCTGAATCTTTTCCAGTTCCACTATGTCCTTTTTGAGATGAAGTGAGCCCAATTGGAGCAGAACCCAGATTCCTCTGTTCCCAGTCCTTGTCTGAACCTCAGGAGCAATCCCCCTGCTTCCTTCCTCAAGAGAGAGGCACCATTCTCTCTTAAAACCTTATCAACTCTGAGCATCAAACTCTCTTCCCTTCCTGCCTCTCCAGCACAATCAGGAATTCCCGCGTTAGATTTCTGGTACCCTGGCATATTCTATTTATCCCAATTTGTTTGTCAGAAGAAGAAAGAACTCACCCCCCACTCTTTTCCTCCACCCCCGCAAAAAAAGCCTATTTTATTTTTTACATTCGTGTTGAAAAATGTGCTGAGCTATCTAAAGAAAATCCAGGCTGTCAGCAAAGCAGGATACCTCCCGGTGAGCTGGGGGAGCCCACACAGCTCCTTATGAACCACACTGACAGTATGGGTCATACATCTTGCAGTCCCAATGTGGCAGTATGTAGCCAACATGATATATATTATCTCTCTCTCTCTCTCTCTATATATATATATATATCTCCCTTGGTTTTTCTGTGTTCTAAGTCTGGCTGTGCAGGAGGAAGCTTTTCCAGATCTGTGCACTAGCCCAAAGCAATGTAACACATAAGAAGTTAGAGGAGAGAAAAATCTTTTCATAGAAGCTGCTAACAGCTGTAGTGGGGAGCCCATAGCTGTCTCTTATGTTTATGTGGAATCAGCAGTCTCGGTTAGCCTCAGGAAAGCAGAATCTGTGACTTCTCTGCCAGGGCTATGCTCAGGACTGCCAATGTGAAGTCTCTAGCATCTCTCATGGTAGAAAGAGACAGGCACAGGTGCTGGAACTAGGGGTGTTGCCGTACCCCCTGACTTGACGTGGTTTCCATATCCAGGGTTTACAGTTTGGTTCAATGGCTCTCAGCACCCGCACTATACACATTGTCCCAGCGCCCCTGGGCACAGGTTGTAATGGATATTAAAAAAGGGATTTCTTTACTGAGGCTGCTGGACACAGACAGACTTGGTGGGTCTCTCGGTCTCTTGCTCCCAGGCTTACTCACACAGACTACTGGCTACACTGTAATGGCCGAGATATTGGTACAGTGAAGAATGCTCACAACAGGGTCATTTCCGGGGCAGCTCGTCAGCCTGGGAAAGTGAGGCACAGCCTAACGAAGAATTCCCACAAGCTACTACATATACATGTTTTTTGTTTCCCCGATCAATGTATACAGATTTCAGGACAATTTGTGATTGGATGTAAATGCCACAATGCTCTTGCCCTGGCAGCAAAACGCAATCCCAGGAAGATGGAGGACTATAGTGCTGCGTGAGGCTCAAATCATGGTATCACGAGTAGTTCCTCAAGAAGCTGCCTTGTGGCCATGGCAATTTGCCACGCCCAGGAGTCACTTTATAAGGGCGTTACCGTGGTAACCATTGCTTGGTGAGGCCACGATGGGTTTGTAGCCATTAAGCCTGGGCTGCTAGGGAATTGCAGGGGGCAAGGATGGGGCCTGCATCCTACCCCTGCCCAGTCTCTTACCCCACGTGCATGTGGGCCAGAAGCCGCCAGCACCGGTAGTGGCTCTAGCTCCCGGGTCCACCTGCTGCTTTTGTGATGTGTGCCTCACCTGTCCACAAACTCATGAGTGGCCACTGGTCATTTCTGAGCTCTGCAGAAGGGCTTCACTCTGAGCAGGGGCTTTGCTTGTCTGGCTGCTCTGTTTGCGCCTGCCATGTATGGAAACAATTGGAGTTGATTCTCCTTCGGTAGAAATGGAGTTTCGCGGTCTGGCATAACCAGATACAAATCTATGGACGTCAGTGGAGTGGCAGCCATTCCCACCCGAGCAAGAGTCACACCTCTCCCAGATCTGGCTGTCTGCAGTGGTTGCGTGGGAGCTGGATTCTGAGTGCTTAATGGAGGTTCAGTTCAGGGAGAGGCCACGGAAAGCTCTCATTAATTTGTCTCTCACTAGTTTGCTGTCCCTGAGTTCCACTTTTGTATTTGGGGTTCAAGGGAATGTAGAATACAAAGCAAAACTCAGCCAGAACAGCTATGGGGAGGGGATTGTCTGGTTTCAGGTCAAAATCAGTCAGAACTGCTGAACTTCACGTGACTCCCACCCAAAACCTAGATGGCCCACGTTCACTGGTGCCAGAGGGCCAGGTTTGCTTCAGTCTCAGCTCAGGTTTGCTGTCCCCAGATCTCAGCAAACCCCTCCCGTCATTCCACTCCTAACCAAAGCTCAATTCGGCTCCAGGGTTAGTCACATCCTCTCTGAATGAGCTCCCAAGAAAGGAAGTCGTCTTTGCACCCAATGCAAGACAAACGCTCGGCCAGCACAATGTCTGGCAATTGAGACAATGTGTTGGTTTGCAGACAATAGATTCCATTGCTTTCAGAAGTGGTACTGAGGCGGCACATTCGACATAGAAGAATATCTGGACTTTGTATCTCACGGCCCAAAAAAACAGATTTCAGCTATTTTCCGAAGTGTTTTTCTTCTTTGTTTCCTTTCTTGTTCCCCTCCACCTTGAAATGGTTCAATGGTCCTATCCCTTCTTTCCCAAGCAGGTAGCATATGGGATTGGAAGATGGGTGGGCAGGCAGCTGTCATTTAAGCCTGTGACTAAACAGGAAAAGAATAATTTCAGAAGAGCATTGCGTCTAAACCATTCCAGTATGGCAAAGCAATGTGAACCAGCTGGAAAATCACTTTACAGACCCTTAATTGAAGGCTGACTGTTCTGTAAAACTCTTTCCTATCTTAACCAGAACATTCTCCCAGACCCCCAACTCCCACCCCACCTGTCATTGCTAGCCCTTTCTCTCTCTCTGTCCTGAGTGTGTCAGGAGGCACATAGCTGGGAGAGGTTGAGCTGAAGTGCTGACCCTTTGTGGTCACATGGACGTTTTCATTCACAGCAGAAATGGGGGAAACAAATTCTTGCCCTCTTCTCGTTCACATGTGGTTTCTTTAGGCAGCGTCTAGACTTGCCATCAAGACTGAGCCTTGCTGCCTTGGGCTTTGGGGTTTTTTTTCGCTGTCTTGATGTCCCCTGAGGGACAGTCCCTGCCCTGAAGAGGTTATTATCTGACTAGGGTCAGGAGGGGAGAAAGGAAGAATTATTACCTGCTGGTTACAGATGGAGAATTGAGGCGAGATTGGTGGTGAGATTATATGACTGGTCCAAGGTCACCCCACAGAGTCTGTAACAGTGCAGCACATTCAGGCCAGGTCCCCAGAGTCCCAGTCTAGTGTCTTAACCACCAAATATCTCTTCCCCCACCCCTACCCCCTGCGCCATTCAAGTCGTACTGCCCTGCCAATGCACGTTGCAAGCATGACCTAAACAAGTCACTTCTCTAGGTAAATGGTAGCTTGGCATCTAAGGCCCATTCAACCCGTCTTCTCTCTGCTGAGGCTGCCCACAGGCAGGAGAGCCACTTTTGTGAGGTGAAGTGGACTGAGACTACCAAACTCATTTCACACAGACCCCTGAGCAGCCACCAGCTGGTGGCACCTATCCCCCCCGCCGTTAAACTGGGCTGGATGTGGAGAACTGAAGGTGAAAAAACGTTATATCTGGTTACTAGCCCCTGGAGTCACCCTCTCCGTTGGCAGCCATCCTCTTTCACCAGGCACTCCTGCACCAGGCTGCAAGGTCCCAGCAAAGAGCAACAAAATGAGGGGAATTGAAAAAGGATTGAAAACCTGCCAGAAAGGCACTGATCAGAAATCCCTGGGAGAGATTCTATTCTCACCTACACCACAGCGAATCCGGAATGACTTCACTGAAGTAAATGGAGTCAATATGGATTCACACCTGTGGAACTAAGATCAGAAGCTGGCCCACTGTCCTTTCACTCTTATAACTTGTGCTTCCATTTATGTTCCAGAACAGGGAGAATTGTTTTGGGGAGCCAGGAACCCATGCAAATCTCAGGGCTGGGTTTTTGAAGGCACTCAGCCTTTGCCTAAGACTGTCCCCATTAAGGTCAATGAGAGAACTCCCACTGACTTCAATAATGACAGGTCCAATGAATCCAATGAAGTGAGCTGTAGCTCTCGAAAACTGATGCTCAAATAAATTTGTTAGTCTCTAAGGTGCCACAAGTACTCCTTTTCTTTTGACTTCAATAGGAGCAGTCAGGCCTCTGCTAAGTACATGTGAGAAACCCACTCCAGATCTTCTTCTGCTTTTAGAGCCTTGCTTTTATAACATGATGCAAAAGCTATAAGCACATGTGACTGGTTCTCAGACCATCTGTGGTCAACTCGTCCCCACTGCTCTTTTTAAAAGCACTGCGTCTGACTGGGTCTCTCTCACATGGGCTCACTAGTGACTCATCCAGTATACAGAGAGGCTTTCGTGTGAGCCTGTGTTGCATTAAAGAGTGGGAGCAAGAAGGTATTTTATGTAGAGGGAGGATCAGAATTTGATTTTGTATCTCCTGTGTCAAATATCCAAAGGCACCATTTTTTTATTTTATTGCTATAAATTCGAGCATTTTGTTAGGCAGCATAATGCTGTTTCTAATCAAAGAAAACCAAAGCCTCTTTCGTTAATTTAACTTAGGCACTCAATACATGCAAAAGTTCACGACAAAAATATGATGACTTTGTCCAGGAATGTGCTGGCTTCCTTTGAATCCTTGTCTTTTCTCTACGTGGTAGGCAGTTGTGGTTCTTTAACACAAGTGACAAAAGTTTATATCTGTGTGAGGCATGTGGCTCATAAGGCCGAAATGGTTTGGAAAACTTTCCAACGAGAGACGCTACATTTATCATAATTAACACACACAGGGGCTGCTTCTGCTCTCCCTTACACCTGTTTGATACTGGGGGGACTCCACTGGTTTCAGTAGAGCCAGGTAAAAATGAGAGAAGAATCACATCACTGATGGCTTTACTCCCGATTTACAAGTGGGTGACTGTGATCGAAAGCAGGCATAGGGTGATGGAGAAAAAGAAGCAAGCTCTGGATTTCTAGCTAGATTAATAAACAAATAATTTGGTCAGGCAGACCAAGAATGGGACCAGCGGTGAGGAGCTCCTGCATTCTAATTGTGGCTCTGACACTGACGCTGTGTATGGGCTTGAAGTCTCACTGAACACCAGCCTCCCCGTGTGACAAGCTGAGAATCTCAAAGTTACTGCCTGACTTCCTGGAGATGTGCAAGACTCTATCAGTTAGCATCTGCGTAGTGCTGTGACAATGTTGGGCCTGATTCTGCGTTGCCACGAGCCTCGTGCATTCATCTTCACCCATGCAAAATGGGTGTTATGCACAACCAAAGCAGAACGATAACATTTTGCACTCGTAAAACTAAAATGCCTTGTTGGCACTGAGTTCTTATGTCAGGATAGCTCACGTGCGTTAGTCACCCCAAGGTTAAGAAGTGTACACCCTTGTTAGCAATGAAGACAAGGCCTCAAGGCTGTGCTCCTGTCCTGCTATGCTGGGAAGAAGT